>NC_084798.1:70544775-71144775 GCF_963169125.1 Humulus lupulus
CCGTATTTTGGATTTTTATAATAAAGTTTTATTTTTTTATGCATGTATTCCAAAAGAATAATTATGCTTAGTAGTTTTAATGGTCTGAGGTCTTAGAGTTAGTTGGGGCATTACAGTTGGTATCAGAGCCCACAGTTCATATGCATGAAGTTCTCCTTGATACACATGCAAAAGCTCAGGATCTAACTGCCAATGTAAGTGTTTATGTTATGTTTATCCTAATAGCTAACATTTTAGTCATTATGTTTTTAGTTAAAAATAAATGAAGCTTTGACCCATCATGATATCTGAGCCATTAAAGCATTGAAAAGGGTTAGAGAACCAAGGGATACAATAGGAGTACTAGAAAGAATCACTCAGAGATTGATCATATTTCACAAGGAGATATTTTTCAAACCACTAGGAAAATCATGATGAGAGCTATGGAACAATATGTCCTAGTAATTAGGCTTTTTAAGGATTTTCCTACTGTAGTTTCAAAATTATAAGAATTATGGGAGACTATGGATGATGAAGATGATTTACCGGTAGCCATGAGATATTATTTTCTTATACTTAGGTTTACCTCTAAGTTTGAATTTCAAACTAATGAACAAAAGCATAATGTGGATGCCAAAAATCCACCAAGAAAAAAAATCCCTAGTATATGGTGAAAATACAAGGCTAAATGTCACTTAGTCACATTATCAGGCTCAGACCTATAAGTCTTGTGAAACTGAGAGATTGTCCCAAGGGAAGCATCACTTAGTGAGCCATTGTAGACATTCGATATTCCACGCCCATAAAAGAACTAGGACATGCGCTGAGGTCCCTCGAAGGCCCAAGTGCATGCTTAAGCCACGAGGCAATCGAGCCGTCACCATCTTGCAACGGCCTCGCGGGCCTAGAACCATGCCGTGCAAGGTGATCTCGCGCACACAGGTGCACGCCCCAGCGCCCATGGTCTCGCGTCCAAGCCCCCATGGCCTCGCTGGAGTGTCCTCGGCGTCGCGCCCATGGCCTCGCTGGAGTGTCCTCGGCGTCGCGCCCGTGGCCTCGCTGGAGTGCCCTCGGCGTCGCGCCCGCATGGCCTCGCTGGAGCATCCTCAGCGTCGCGCCCATGGCCTCGCTAGAGCGCCCTCGGCGTCGCACCCACATGGCCTCGCTGAAGCGCCCTCGGCGTCGCGCCCATGGCCTCGCTGGAGCGCCCTCGGCGTCGCACCCACATGGCCTCGCTGAAGCGCCCTCGGCGTCGCGCCCATGGCCTCGCTGGAGCGCCCTCGGCGTCTCACCCACATGGCCTCGCTGAAGCGCCCTCGGCGTCGCGCCCGTGGCCTCGCTGGAGCGTCCTCGGCTCCGCGCCCGCATGGCCTCGCTGGAGCGTCCTCGACGTTGCACCAGTGGCCTCGCTAGAACATCCTCGGTGCCGCGCCCGCATGGCCTCGCTGGAGCATCCTTGGCGTCGCGCCCATGGCCTCGTAGCCTCGCACCTCAGCAGACGTTCGGCCCCGTGCCCCGAGCGAGTCACACCATCACATAGCCACGAGGGGGAGGGCCTCATCAGCAGCTAGGGAGCTGCGTCGTCAATAGGCCTTCCAAGGGGCTCTCACGAGGGAGTAGAAGCCACGCCACCTGGTGGCCACGCGAGTGAAGCCATGCATCAAAAGAGCCGCCCCACCAAGGGGGTCGCAAGGAAGGCCTTTCGCCACATATCCTTAGACATCCGTCAAGGCCACATGCCTATGGCCTATGCTCATGGGTGACCTCGGGGTGTTTCAGGCATCTCATGTCAAGGACCTGAGACCCCCACCTCACGCCATGACCATTATACTCACCAAGGGTCCCATTCCTTACACCTCGAGATCCCTATGTTTAGGGGATCCCGCCCGAGTCGAATGAGACATATTTGTAAGACCAAGTACTAAGTACGGATACCAGTGCCAGTGGGACTGCTGGGACCAGAGTCATGGTCCGTACGTCTACGGCCATAGGTCAGAGCCGACACTGCTACCTCCTGCGCCACTACGCCTGCCACCACTCATCAGACATGGGTACAGACAAGTAGTGGAGGCATTCTCCTGACACCTGCTCCAGTGCTGGATGTACAACCCCAACCTCTGAAGCCACTATCTTGCCAGAGTACTTATGTACCACTTGGTCTCCTGGACCACCATGTATCCCAGGCCATCAGAGCCTACTATAAAAAGGACCCTTCTCCCACATGGGAGGGGGTTGGAGAATTCATTGTAAGCAGAGGCTATTGAGAAATATACCAAGACTTGCTCCATCATTTACCTGTGTTTACTTTTCCTTAAAGTTTATTCTCAGTTCTTATATAAACATCACCTGACTTACCTTTGAGTTTTCCGATCTAATTTCGTTGACGAGATTTCACCGTCAACACATAATATCTTAATGAATATTCGTTTTGAGGCTCATAGAAATGATGATTATGAGGAAATACATGATGATATGTGTAACATCCTAAACTCCAGGGACCGTTACGGTGAGCATTTTAAAACAGTGCTAAACTCGCTAATCGAGTCTTTTGGCCATAATTGTGTAACTAAGTATGATTAGCGATTTAGGGTTAAATTTTTTGGTTAAGATACAATGTTTCACTAAAACATTAACTGTATACACTGAGATCCCAAAAATATAATTTAAAGGTTAATTAAAACAAAAGATTTACAACCAGCCGACCTAAGCGACAAAATAGGGTTTTTGTAGAGTCCTATGATTTTACTTAGCTAGTTAGATAGTAGTAGTAGTAGTTATAGTATGTTTATTACTATGGATTTTGGTTCAAGCCAGGACTTAGTTGAACACTCGTAGCAACACTTACATATTTTATAAGTTGAACCTATAGTTTAAGAATATTAATTATAACATAAGGTTTGATTAATATAGTTGATTATAAAGATGTCATTTATTATACTATAAGGTTTAGATAGAATTAATAAAATCATGACACTTGTCGTGTGCATGTTTATTTAAGGATTTAACTATAGTTTAAATAAAAGAAAGTTCTAGAAAACTATAGAACCTTCCAAGACCATTAAGAGCATGACATTTGTCACTATCTTGTTTATTTGAAAATTTAAGCATTTTAAGTGGATAATTCAAAAATAGAATTTTCTAGAAGCCCTAGACCCTTCCAGAACTTTTTGGAATATCGTATTACTCAGTCAAACATGATTAATCAATTCAATTATGCTGAAAATGTGCAATTATGTGTTTAATATATTCACGTATGCCGATATATCGCAGCCTAAGAGCCGATGTATCGCCACACGGGGAATACGAAAAACACGTTAACTTCGCACAAATGAAGCAACGAGCACTCGGGTCATAAGCCCAGGCGATATATTGCCTATGATGGACAATATATCGGCCCTAGGGCTATATTTTCAAACATTTTTGAAACCGAGCTCAATTCATTCCTTAACCTCTTGACCATCCTCTGAACGTTTTGACAAAGTCTTAAGCCTCTGTTGAACGAATATTCAAATATTTTTCAATTAATACTCATTATTTTTATTCAAGCTAAAAGGAGGTAGTTCACTCATTGAACTCTATAAATAGGACCTACTACCCAACCATTTCTCTCATTCTTCAAGCTGTGTTCAGAGCCTCCAAGCTACTAGGGTTACTATAGAGTGATAAACACTTGGGTTGGGATATGAACTTTATCATTTTAAGCTTTATAAACACTTGGGAAGTAAGATATAGAGTGTATTTTCAATATCGAGGTGTAGTTCGGTTCTAGTACATCCAAGGTATTTCTAATCTTATGTTAATTTCTGTATGTTTCTTTAGTTTCCTTTAGTTTTCTTTACTCAAATCCTAACTCGTTGTTTTCCATTATTGGTTAGGTATTTAAGTTCTTTGAACTTAAGGTTTCTTTTCGGTAAGTTTCTTCTTGGTGGTTTAGTTTATTTATTTATCATCTCTTTCTTTAGAAGTACTCACATTCTTATTGTTGGTTTTAGGAGTGTTCCAAATTCTGTCCTTGTTCTCATATCCCGGTTTTGGTAAGGAAAATAGGATAGAATTATATATGTTTATATGATATGTTATGTTTATGTTAAGTTATCTTATGTTATGTTATGTTTACATTATGTATAGTGTGTTTATAGACCGTGGGAATATGACTTGTATAGCTAACAAGCCCCAGTAAATTATGGGCATATGACTTGCTTTGCTAAGCAAGCCCCACCAATCTATTGGGCATATGACTTGTTTAGTTAACAAGCCCCAAGTAGTATAATGGCTATTATAGTATACGACATATGTTTATAGTATATGTTTATGATATAGTTTATGTATATGTTTTATATTATTAGTAGATTTTCCTTGTTGGGCATTAGGCTAATTCCTTTATTTTTATGTATGCAGGAAAATAGATATGGCGACGGAAGGATTCGTGGTACCTTGGTTTGTGTATTGAGGAAGAATGGATTCGATGGATTGCATGAACGATTCGAGGACGACGTTATTTTTTTTGTCTTTTTATTATGTTTTTATGTATTTTCCGCATTTAGCTTTGTAAACAATTTCATTTAAGTTTTAAGTTATGTTTTATTTTCAAACAATGGGATCCCACACCCCGAATTTATGTATTTCAACATTTACTTTAGAGTTTTTAATAAAGTTTGTGAATGTTTCTTATGTATGTTTTCTTGAAAATAGTGTCTATGTATAGTAGTTTTAATGGTCCAAAGTCTTAGAATTAGTTGGGTCATTACAGTTGGTATCAGAGCAACGGTCCATTCGCATGAAGTTCTCCTTGATACACATGCTCAAGCTCCGAATCTAACCGCCAATGTAAGTTTTTATGTGATAGTTATTATGTTTATGTGTTTAGCTAACGTTTTTGCCTTATGTTTTTAGTTAAGAATGAATGGAGCATTAACTTATGAGGATATCCGAGCCATTAAGGCCTTGAAAAGAATTAGAGAGCCAAGAAACACCGTAGGAGTGCTAGAAAGAATCACTCAAAGATTATTGTTATCCAAAGATCAGGCACGGGTGATGTGGCAGACGTTTTTAAACACGTGGCTGACACCTGGCAGAAGACCTACTCGACCATTGACCAAAGAGATTTTCAGGCTTAATATTTGAACTTTGTATACGACCAGCGTGGTCGTGTACTCCGTATATTTGGAAGAAGATCTTGTGCAGTTATGATCATATCCGAGATTGTCTCCCATGATTTCCTGAATATCCGGTTAGTTAGGAAATAATATCTATAACTGATTCATGTAATCCTCCTTGAGCCTATAAATAGAGAAAGATAGCTCAAGGATTGGGACTTTTGGCTTTGTTCAATTGAAGGTAGACACTTACGAGAGAATTAGAGCTATTGTATTACGATTGTACTATTTATCTCTCTCAGGTTTGTGAAACTCAGAGAACCCTAGTTCTTTGATCACTCCTTTGAGATCTCATATCAATAATAGCTTAAGTGGACATAAGCCATTACCATTTCCTGGGGCCGAACCACTATAATTCATTGTGTTCTTTACTGTTTTTGTCATTATATCCATTCCAACACATCTGTCTACATCAAGCATTTTGACTCCGTGTCAGTTGACCAGATCGAGGGTCAACATTCTGGTGCTTTCGTTCAGAGCTTGATACGAAATTGTTGAAAGCAGTAATGGTGAAAACAACAAAGAAAACTGGGCAGACGGCTGTCGCTGCACCATCTCAACTTCCTCCTCCTCCAAACATGGCTGAAAATGAGCCACATTTGGGATTTGATGAGGAAGAACTGGATTCCGAGACGCTGAGAAATACCCTGGGGGTATTGTAGGATGAACTGGCCAATCTGAGGGCCAGCCAAGAAAGTGATGCGGAGATTATGGCGCGGCAGCAACAAGAGATAGAGTGACAGCGCCAAGAGCTAAGTGAAAGACAGGTGGAAATGGACCGTCGTCAGAGGGAGGCCATGGCAGCCCTCGAAGCAGCCCTACAGTTGGCTAGGAATCAGGCTGCACCTGCCTCACAACCTGATCAACCCGGAAAGCCATCCCAAAGGTATCCCAATCCTAGCCCGCCGATCCAGCCGTCGATCCCCCAAAGGCCCGAGCAGCCGCCAATGCCTCATGATGATGTCCCACCAAGGGATCCTGAAGCGCAGCCTCCATCCCAGACTGGTCGAGGCAATCCCTCATAGCCAAGGAAGAATAGGGCTGGGCAGCAGCCCTGTAGTCCTAGATGCCATAGAGGTGAAGAACCGAACCCACCGAGCAGGGGACAACGTCCTTATGGCAACAGAAGGAACTCAGAGATAAGCTTTGCGGTCCGGGGACCCCCACGGCATGATAATGCCGGGGACGTACCGACCAACGCAGGCCACCCTCTAACGCTCGGGAAGTTCCGGCCCGAGGAGGCAACCGAGGGGACAGTCGATCCCACCATAGCCAATCGAGGTTCAGAGATGGCCATGGTTACAATGAGGCCGACTCAGGCAGAGGAAATGCCGGTCGGAGAAATGAAGAGAGAGGTAGGGGCAGAAGCCCATCACCTAGGGAAGACCAACCCGAGAGACGTAATGCTGGGGGGCAGCCCAGACAAAATAACGTCTTTAGTTGGCTCAGAGCAAGCGAGCAACGGTGAAGAGACGAAGACTTAAGAGATGTACTCAACGATCGCCGGGAATGGCATGATGAGTACATTCCCCTAGCAGCAGAGGCCCCGGCGATTCTTGACACCGTGCAAGCTCAAATAGATGCCTTGAACCAGGCAGTACAACAGCTGGTCGGGGGAAGGACGTCTCATTTCGAGTACGACATGAGAAGGGGCACTCCTTTCGTTCAAAGGATAGCTGTGGCAGAAACTCCCAGCAAGTTTAAGATGTCCACACTTCCGAACTTTGATGGGTATGGTGACCCAGTATCTCATGTCAATAAGTTTGAGATACAGATGGACATTTAGAAAGTGTTCGAAGACTCTCGGTGCAGGATCTTTCCTGCAACACTTTTTGATGCTGCACAGGAGTGGTTGTTCAAATTCCCTCCTGCAAGTATTTTTTCTTGGGAGATGTTCGTAAAGGAATTTTATGGACAATTCTATGCGGGTCGTGTGCACCCAACTGAGGCGAATCAGTTGGTCAAGATACGCCAGCAAGAAGGAGAGCCACTGAAGGATTATGTCCAGCGCTTCATGCGAGCAGCGGCTGGAGCTAAAACAGTGGGAGATGAGGGAAAGATGATGGCCCTAACTGCAGGAGTTAGGCGTCGCACGCCTTTGTGGAGTAGCCTCAGAAAGCATGGAGTTAAGACTACTCAAGAATTCTTGGATTGAGCTGATCGGTACATCAAGCTCAAGGATACCATCGCCAACGAGGGAAAGCCCCCAGGCAAAGATAAGGGGACTGCCGAGCCCGCCAAAGCCGCCAATGGGTCAAAACCCAACGGCAACGACAAAGGCAACGAGAACGGCAATGGCAATGGCAAGAATGGGGGGAAGCGGTCTCATAATGAAGCTTCCACCTCTGAAAACAAACGCGCCAAGGGCAATTGTTATGAACTGTGGTTCACTGACTATATTGCCCATGTCGAGTCTCGAGGAGAGGTGTATCAGGCCACGAGTTCTAGTGTGCCTTACAAAAGACCCACTCCCATTCGAAAGGATATTTCGAAGAGAGATACTACCAAGTTCTGTCGTTATCATAACGACTATAGACACGATACAAACGAGTGCAACCAGCTAGAGGATGAAATCGAGTTCCTTATTAGACAAGGACACTTGAGGAGATACATACGGGCCTCGGGAACTTCCCAACGAGAGGCTCCAGGTGGCAACGAGCAGGCGCCCGCACGCCAACGCTCGCCACCTTTGCAGCATGATCCCCTACCTGACGTTTTGCTCACCATCTGTGGAGGCCCGCACCTTGCGGGAAGCAGCGGAAAGGCAAGGGAACAATATGCTCGGACCCTACGCCACGACCAGGACATCGAGATGATGACTGTGGAGGACCGGGCATCAAAGAAGGCTCGGTCAGAGGACGGTGAAATAACCTTCTCTGATAGCGACGCCCAGCATGTCCGGTTCCAACATTCCGATCCGCTGGTCGTGGATGTTCAAATTGCCAACATGATGGTGAAGAGAGTGCTAGTCGATACAGGAAGTTCAGTAAACATCCTGTACAAGTCTTCGCTGGAACGCATGAAGTTGTCCGTCAAGGATTTGAAGCCCTGCAACCAAACAATTTACGGCTTCTCTGGTGAGGGACTCGCCCCAACAAGGTTAATCAGACTTCCGGTAACAACAGGTACAGCACCTACTACCAGGACATTACTCGATACTTTCATAGTAGTTGATTGTCCTTCGACGTACAATGTTGTAATCGGAAGGTTCATACTGGTTGACCTTCGGGCCGTCACCTCAGTATGGCACTTGGCCATGAAATTCCTGACAGACGCAGGAGTAGGACGCGTGTTGGGAAATCAGATGGAAGCAAGGGAGTGCTACAATGTCTCGATCACGAAGGCAAAGAAGGGAACGTCAAAGAGCACTCCCCCAGAGAGGTTGCAGATGGCCATTGATACACAAGTCCAATCCGGTGATGGAGTCACCAAATAGGGTGTTGCCCAAAGTGAGGATAGAGATTTAGATCCTCGCTTTGGGGATTTTTGGGAAGATGTTGGACCCGTCGAGGACCTTGAAGAGGTCCTACTTGACAAAAAAGATTCGACCAGAGTTGTAAAGGTCGGTAAAAATTTAGAAGCAACAACAAAGCACGCACTGGTGGAATTTTTTAGAAAGAACCAGGAAGTTTTTGCCTGGTCACATAAAGACATGGCTGGGATAGATCCTGCAGTTATCAGCCATGTCCTGAACGTTGACAAGAGTTTTCCACCCGTGCAACAGAAAAGAAGGCTGCTCGATAAGGATAGATTGAAAGCCTTAAAAGAGGAAGTTGAAAGACTGAAGGAGAATGGGTTCATCAGGGTGGCGTTTTATCCATCGTGGGTCTCTAATCCAGTACTCGTTCCCAAGCCTAACGGCAAATGGCGAACCTGTGTGGATTTCACAGACCTTAATAAAGCCTGCTCAAAAGATTGCTTCCCACTCCCAAGGATCTACCAGCTGGTCGATGCAACTGCAGGACATGAGATTCTCTCTTTCATGGATGCATACTCAGGATACAATCAGATCAGTATGCATCCCCCTGACGAGGATCACACTAGCTTTTGGACCGATACAGGGTTATACTGTTATAAAGTAATGCCCTTCGAACTGAAAAACGCTGGTGCGACTTACCAGCGATTGGTTAACCACATGTTTAAGGAGTTGATCGAAGTAAACATGGAGGTGTACGTGGAAGACATGCTGGTAAAGTCAAAAAAGGCAGAAGGACATGTGAAGGATTTACAGGAGTGTTTCAATGTTTTGAACAAATATAAGATGAAGCTAAATCCTCTCAAATGTTCCTTCGGAGTAGGATCAGGGAAATTTTTGGGGTTCATTGTTAATTCAAGAGGAATCGAGGCCAACCCTGAAAAGATCAAAGTCTTGATCGACATGAAATTGCCAGTGAAAATCAAGGATGTGCAAAGTTTAACTGGAAGGATTGCCGCACTCAATAGATTTATTTCAAAGTCAACGGATAAATGCGTCCCTTTCTTTAATCTACTTAGAGGCAACAAGAAGTTCGAGTGGATTGGAAACTGCGAACAGGCTTTCCAAGCCTTAAAAGCCCACATGGCACATCCTCCTGTCTTATCAAAGCCTATAGATGGAGAAACTTTGTTCATTTACCTGGCGATCACCGAATATGCTGCTAGTGCGGTGCTAGTACGAGAAGAAGAAGGCGTACAAATGCAATTTATTATGTTAGCAAGAGGTTAATCAGTGCCGAATTGAGGTATCCTCCCATCGAAAGATTAGCCTATTGCTTAATTTTGGCCTATAGGAAGTTACGTCCTTACTTCCAAGCCCATCCAATCACAGTCTTAACTGACCAGCCCCTTCGGCAAGTTCTTCAAAAACCAGAGGCGGTTGGATGTTTGTTAAAATGGGCAGTCGAACTCGGGCAATTCGATATCACATATTCACCACGAGCAGTAGTAAAGGGACTAGTCTTGGCTAATCTTATCGATGAATTCACTGAGCTCCCAGACAACGAGCAGTGCGGAAAACCTAGTGCGCCTGAGCCCCAAGTTGAAGCTCCTTTGTGGAAGTTATTCACGGACGAATCGTCCAACGAATCTCACGCAGGAGCAGGAGTGATATTGATAACGCTAGAAGGGCATCGATTTCACTATGCTATCAGGTTCGATTTCACCGCATCAAATAATGAAGCCGAGTATGAAGCACTCCTCGTTTGGCTAAGGTTGGCCAAAGACATGAGTATAAAAGTGCTGGATATTTACAGTGATTCACAGCTGGTAGTGAATCAAGTCTTAGGGGAGTATCAAGCATGGGGTGTAACGCCTTGGTTACCCCAGAACAGTTACGGTGAACCGGAAATTTGACTCATTGCCTGAGTCCTTTGGTTAAAAACGTGTTCTAAGTGTTATTAACAGGTTAAGGTGAAAACCAATAAAAAGAAAAGGATATGTTTTATTGATACATAAAACTGTTCATGGGCCCACAAGAACATTTACAAGTTATTTACAACCCAAAAAGGTCACTACTGATCCAAAATTATAAGCTCGCCGACCTAAGCGGAAAAAATAGGGTAAACCCCCTAGTTCCTTTGAGAACTCCATGGCCGTGGTGGTCAAGCGACCACATATGTACACATCACCACCTAAGCTCTCCACTCAAGGCTGGGTGAGCTTTTCTTTTCCTTTACCTGCACCACATAGCACCCATAAGCCAAAGCCTAGCAAGAAAACATAGCATTATATGTAAACATCATCAAATGATTATCATTATAATCACATTGAGCTCAAAGCTCTCAAATAGGTGAGTGAAAATCACTTGAGGTCCTGATAAACCATACTGAGTGACTAACAAATAGGTCACTAATTCAAATGGAAGAGTGGCTGCTAGGTAAGCCACTAGCTTTCAAGAGGTTCTGGTAAACCATACTGAGTGACTGACAAGCAAGTCACTATCTCAAGTGGAAGAGTGGCTGCTGGGTAAGCCACTAGCCTTCAAGCGCTTATATTATTCATCGACCTTGAGGTCGGTCCGACATTAATGCTCTTTAAGTCATTCAATGCAGAAAGTCGATTAGATCTAATCGTTGTGGCTTGCGTTGATCACGCAAAGGCCGTCCTGACTAATGAGTCAGCACGATGTGACCAGTGCCCAGTACCACTGCCGAACCTGACTAATAAGTCACAGCTTCACAGTTGATACTGGCGCCTTTACCAAATCTGACTAATGAGTTAGTACCATGCACAAGTGAGCAACATTTGATAAATATTCCACAATCAATTCATGTCCACATTTATACAACCAACATGCCTCATGAATAACCATGCATGTCACATTTGGGGTGCAGTTTTCTTACCTCTGGTTCGATCTAGAATGAATAAAAGAACGACCCTTGAGAACGATCAACCTTTTGGTCCTTTAGCGGTTACCTGGTCATAACCAATTATGGGATTCCATCAATAAAATGAATAACAAAAGGTTCCCAAACCAAAACCTAGCCTCCAAGACATCAAACACTACCAAACCGGGTAGTAGGATCAACCCCGAGGCCTAAGGCTTGCATCCCTAAGCCAAAAAGCCACTAAGGGCCGCGACCCTTCTTGGCCATGCCGTGGCCCGCCCCTCAAACAGAGGCGCCCAAACTCAGCATCCTCCAAGGGCTGCGGCCCTCCCTGGCCATGCCGCGGCCCAACCTCCAGTTCAGCCATAACCCCTGTTTTTCTTCCCTTGCGACTTCTCTTGGAACCAACCCTTCAAACCAAGTTTAAACACCACTCAAACCTCCAATACAACCCCTAAACTTGATCTATATCACTCCCCTAGCAAAACCCAAGATAAACCCCAATCAAAACTTCCACCAATTCCAACAATCCACCATAAAAACACAAGCTAAAAACTAACACCAAAACCGAGTATACTAGTAAACCAATGGCTGGAATCTTACCTCAAACTCAGGTTGTGATGCTCTTCAATGGTGGAACACTCTCCCAAACTCCCAAGGTCTACTTCCCAAGCTTGAATCCTCAACAAGATCACCAAAAATCACAAAGAAAGTGGAAGAAGAAGAAGGTACGGGAAGCTCAAGAAATTGCTCTGTTTCTCTTATCAACTTACAGCATAAAGGGGTTTATATCTATCCTAGGGGTAAAAAGACCATTATACCCGTAGGTCATTTAAGGGTTTCTAAAGGCTCCCAAGGGCATATTTGTCCTTTCCAACCTATCTCGTTAATCATAATTAACGCTCTCCTATTCCCGCTATTCCCAATAACCTCAAATGCCAGTAGTTCATATCCCGTTACCCTCTAGTACCCGGTAACGCTCTAATCATTAAAATCACCCCGAGACTCACCCTGAGCCCCGAGCTTAAGCCTGTTATGACCGAATCGATAATTAACATACCATGATCGTCTCATGCCGAATGGCTCGAACAAAACCACATTATAGTGTGGTCTCAAAATATATCACCAACATGCATACAAATAAAAAATTTACCCTCAACGACCAAATTACCATCACACCCTTGTAATTAGAAATATGGACACACATGCATGCATTTAAAATCATATTATAATATAATCCATATATACATGCATTTTATCCATTAATGGCGTAATTAAACAAGTATGGCCCTCCCGGCTTGCTATTCCCATCACTAAACCATAATGGAGAATTCGGGGCATTACATGGGGCCTGAAAATGGTGGCCTACCTGAACAAAACCAAATATCTATTGGCGCAATTCGAGAAGTATACCCTCCAGCAAATACCGCGAGATCAGAATTCAAATGCAGATGCCTTAGCCAAACTCGTGAGTGCGAAAGATGCTGACACTTTAAATATAGTGCCAGTGGAACGGCTACGCAAGTCGAGCATACGAGTAGATGAAACCAGTATGGAAATTCAGATAGAAGATACATGGATGGCACTGTACTTGGAGTATCTCATGAATGGTGTACTACCAACAGATAGAAACAAAGCCAGGACTCTTCAGAGACAGGCTGCTAGGTACATATTGGTTGATAGTATTCTATACCGAAGAGGATACTCCATGCCACTGCTCAGATGAATTACACCAGAAAAAGCTAAAGAGCTGATGAAGGAAGTACATGAAGGCTTCTGTGGGGATCACGCTGGGGGGCAGAGCTTATCGAAAAAGATTATGAGGCAGGGTTATTTCTTGCCGATTATGAACGAAGACTCAATGGAGTTTGTGCGAAAATGTGATAAGTGTCAGAGATTTTCCAAGATCCCACGCGCAGCTCCCAATGAGTTAAAGCAAATGCAAAGTCCATGGCCCTTCGCAATATGGGGTATCGATTTAATTGGATCCTTGCCAATGGGAAAAGGTGGAGTAAAATACGCAGTTGTAGCAGTCGACTACTTCACCAAATGGGTCGAAGCTGAGCCACTCGCTACCATAACGACAAAGAAATTTCTTGACTTTGTCATCAAGAACATTATTTGCCAGTATGGATTGCCTCGGAAGATTGTCTCAGACAACGGCACCCAGTTTGACAACGACCTATTCACAGACTTCTGTGAAAGGCATGGAATCATCAAAAGCTTTTCTTCAGTCGCGCATCCACAATAAAATGGGAAAGTCAAAGCAGTGAATAAAACACTTAAGGATACCCTGAAGAAAAGGCTCGAAGAAGCTAAAGGAGCATGGCCGGAACAACTGCCCGAAGTACTCTGGTCGTATAGAAATTCTCATCGGACAACAACAGGTCATACCCCGTTTTCCTTAGCATACGGGTATGAAGCTATGTTGCCAGTCGAGTTAGATCCGCCCTCACATGGAAGAGTCACATACGACCAAGACTAGAAAAGCCAACTGTTGATGGAGTCCCTAGACTCGCTTGAGGAAAAACGAGGAAAAGCTCAACTTCGAGTAGCTGCGTATCAACAAAAAGTCGCCTGATATTTTAACTCGAAAGTAAAAGAAAGAAAGTTCAACGTTGGAGACCTAGTACTTCGACGAGTTTTCTTAAACACCTGCGATCCAGCTGCTGGAGTACTCGGACCAAACTGGGAAGGACCTTACCAGATTGAAGAAGTCCTTCACCCAGGCACATACAAACTTGCAAGCTTCAATAGAGATCTTGTTCCACGCTATTGGAATGGAGAACACCTACACAAGTATTATCAATAAACAATCCTTCTTAAAGAACTGGCTTGTATTAATTTTTACTTTTTACAAGTTTTGAAAAAGGGTTAGTCATGTTATATGACTGATCTCTTATAAGTGTAAGATCTTTTAAAGATCACTCGTAAAGACATGTTTAGTCCATTTTAATACGAGAACTATAAGGGACTGTGCGCAGCCAGTCATTCTTGCCAACCTTTGTAAAAATTTTTTTACAAGTATTTGTTCACTACGTGTGTTGTTTGGCTGTAATCTAATTCTTACAAGTTATCCTGAGTAGCAATGTTCGTTCAGGTCATGGTCAAGGCAAGTGACCAAGGACCTAAAGCTCCTCAGTCACTTGGGGGGCATATAAGGTACACCGATAACAAAGCATACCAAGAGGTATGTAAACACACGAACAAAATAAGTGAAAGCATGCTACGGTACTTAGAGTATTTTTCAAAATTTATATTTTGTTAAATCAAGCCAAAGTACTATGCTAGGTTCGGTCATGCGAACAAATATTATAATAAAGAGAAAATATTATAATATCAAAAGGAATTCTTTTACACCACGAGTAGTACTGCTCAGATGTGACTGTTCAAATAAAAGTAAAATGGCTGCCCTTGCAGCAATAAAAGTAAATTGTCTTTATGGTACGACTTGAGGGTTGTATAGTTGAGATAAAAGAAAAATAAATTTTAAGGAGCTGGAGGGTCCTGAGGGTCTTGAGGAGTGCCTTGGTCCGCGTAAGGCCCGACTTTAGCATCTGCATCATCAATCCCCCCTGCTAGGGAGATCTCTGGAGAGGCAGGCACTTTGGCCTTTTCTTCTTCTTCCAGCCGGATGGCGCACTGCGCCATCAGAGACCTCTTCAGGCATTAGGACAGGTAGTTGAAGTTAGCCTCCCGGTTATGCTTCCAGAATTCGTAGAAGCAGAGATGAGTGGCCTCCTTGTACTTCTTCAAATCCCTGGCCCCGGCCTCCTCGAGCTCCCGCACTCATTGTCCAAGCTCCTCTGCCTCCTGCCTGTTGACAACTAGATGAAGCTCGAGCTGCACAGATTCTTGGTAGTTGAGCTTGGCGCTTTCCTTACACTTTTCCTTGGTCTTGTTGGCTTTCTTCAAGGTGTCCCGGGTAGCCAGCAGCTCCTGAGTCAGATTAGCTTTGTCCTCGAGCAGTTCATCTTTCTGCTTGGACAGCTCCGTCTTCTCCTCGATCAGCTTGCCATTCTATTTTGCAAGCTCGATGTTTGCCGCTTCGAGTGCTTGCTTAGCATCAGCAAGCCTGGAATCAAAGTTCCTTCCCCGAGACAACAACGCTCAGTACGACGCCAGCAAGCAGTTAGGGTCAGTAGCCCCTGAAAACAGATAAGAAAGGATGTATGAAGCAAAGAAGGGAAATAAAAAATAAATGTTACAGCAGCAGGAATTGACTTATGCTAACTATCTCATTTAGCCCTCTATTGAGGACTTGGTCGGCCTCCACAGTGGCGGTGTCAGTAATAGCTGCCTGGCTGCGTTTATGCTTGGAGAGTTTGTATATCCTCTCCCTAGCAGAGCTAACCACGAGGCTGGGCAGGGAGCCTTCGGGCTAGGTGTTCAGTGCCTCCCTTCTAGGAGCCTTAGGAGAAGGTTGTTGGTCGGCGGGAGTGGAGGTCGGCTGCTCGAAAAAAGGTGGACGTGGTGAGTTCTCCTTCGAGGGGGTAAGGGTTGAAGGAACGTCAGTTTGAGCCTTCTTCGAGGGAGTCTTACTGCTCTCCCCCCGAACCTTCTTGTTATCTTTCTTTTGGCCAGAAGAGGTAGCAGCAGCCTTGTAATGCTCAAAGACGTCATCGGAGTCCATATTTGCACAAAACAAAACAACGCAAACAGTAAGACTAAAAGTTGCGCAGGGTAAAAAAATAAAAGTAAAAGGATTATAAGTAAAGTACCCGCACTACAACTATTGGTCGCTACATTATTTACTGAACTACCTACTACTTGGAAGAAATCTGAATTTAAGGAGGGAGCATTCTTAAAGCTGCTGTCCCCATCGAATAGATGACAGGGAATTGGGAAATGGTTTAAAAGCGATATTAATATACCGTTATCTTCCGATGAGTCGTCAGAGAGTTCGGTAGGTTCGGCAACCTTTTTTTTCCCTTTTCCCTTAGGGGCCAAGGGCCTCTCTGTTCGGTGAGTGACAGTAGGTTCCCTGATTGTAACCCCAGTTGTTCTCCTCTGCAGAGGAGACGCTTGGGGCGGCTGCTCGGGTTCCACTTCAGCATGGGAGTCTTCCGCCGAAGGTCCACTCGTCGCTGTTTGGGGATTCCAGAGGCCAACCAACCTAAGGTTAGCCTCCGTAACCAAATTTTTGACACTCTTATCGGCATTGGGCATGCTGGCTAAGAATTCCGCCCTTGACTCCATCCCTGGAGTTGGGATTGGTTACAACCATGGGCCTGAAACACATTGAAAATTCAAGACATGGTGGTAGAAAAACACCAAGTGAAGAAGTTAGCAACGTGAGAATTTTACCTCCTCGGGTGAAAGACAAGTTGTCTGCGACCAAGTCAGGTGTATTGAAATACTCCTGGTGGTAACTCCCCACATTGGAGATATGGGTAGTGTCAGTCAGGAAAGTGCGCCCGGTTTCCTAATGGCAAAGATGGAAGAACCCCGTGCATTCTTGGTTGGGGTTGGATTTAAGGTCAAATAGGAAGTTGACCTCGTGTAGCGACGGGGTGGGCCAATTTTTCTAGCTATACAGGATATAGAGTGCAGCGAGCATTCTATAATCATTCGGGGTGATTTGGAAGGGGGAAACTCCAAAGTAGTTGGCCACCCCCTGAAAGAATGAGTGAAGAGGCAAAGTGGCACCTGCCTCAATGTGAAGCCGCGACCAGGCGCTATAAGCACCCCCAGGCAGATTAGCCCTTTGGTCGAGGTTAGGTTTGACCAGGGTCACCCCTGTCAGTTTTTATTTATTTAAATAGTTGGCAATCATCCTGATCGTCACTCTACTCTAAGGGACAACATGCCACTCGACATCTGGCTGAGTGGCATGTCGAGGATAGGCATGCCTTTGCACATTGGCATCAGGAATATTTTCGCCTTGACCACTGGTCGAGGGGGCGTCAGTAGTCGAGCTTTAGTTTTGGCACGAGCCATTTTTTGGGTTGGAACTGAAGAAGTATTTGGGTTAAGGCGAGAGAAAGGAATGTCTGGTATCAAAGTAGAAGGACGTTCTTCACCTTCAAGTAGCTGAGCTAAGAGGTCATCTTCAATGGGTCTTTCTCCTCCCCAAGGGTCTTGCATATGAATTGCAAACATACAAAGGAGGAGATAAGACACATAGCCTGGGAATTTAAGTGGGAAGTTGGGATAACGTTGCTCGCGTCTATCGACCAGCAGCATTTTAACCGAACACTAAATTTTACGCCAGCATTTTGAAAAATGGATCAAAAAGGAAAGTAAAACATTTTCTGAAAAGAAGCTTTTTCAACTCCTAAGGGGCGGGAAAAACCCAGTTTTTCAACTAGCCTAAAAATCAAATTTTTACGTCGATTTTACGCCCTAAATCTATGATCCTTACTATCAAACTAACTCCTAACTTATATAAAGCACAAATACACTACCTTATCAAGCATCAAACAGTTTATACAAAATCCTCACAAATTTCTACTCAAGAACGCAAAAAATTTCAGAGCACAGTAGCAGCATGCATGGCATCTCCAAGAGTTTAAAAGACTAAGAAATTACCTGAGCGAAGGCTGGAGATTCTGAAAAATGAAAGCTTTGGGTTAGAAAGATCCTCGGCAAGGCGTCTGAAAATTTCAACGTTCTGGGCTCCGGAGTATGGTTCTTGAAAGTTCTTGGAAGAAAGTGGCGAATAAGAGGTTAAAAGGTGAATGAGAGGGTTATTTAAAGAAATCGAAATGTAACAAAAAGTGGCAATCATGACTTTCCATTTTTCGAAGCATGGGGAAGTGTATAAGCCATCAGGGTGGTTTCTTGAAAACTAAAAAGGCTTGATTAGACATAATTAGGTCACGATTTCCAAAAACGCACGAGGGCTCTGACAGATTTCGTGGGGCATATGAAAAGTCATTTTCCTAAGTTTACTTATTGCTGGTCGCAATAAATAAACTTGGGGGGAAAATGTTATCAAAAAATCAGGCACGGGTGACGTGGCAGACGTTTTTAAACACGTGGTTGACACCTGGCAGAAGACTTGCTCGACCACCGACTAGAGAAATTTTCAGGCTTGATATTCGAACTTTGTATACGACCAGCGTGGTTGTGTACTCCGTATATTTGGAAGAAGATCTTGTGCAGTTATGATCATATCTGAGATTGTCTCCCATGATTTCCTGAATATCGGTTAGTTAGGAAATAATATCTGTAACTGATTCATGTAATCCTCCTTGAGCCTATAAATAGAGAAAGATAGCTCAAGGTTGGGGACTTTTGGCTTTTGTTTAATTGAAGGTAGACACTTACGAGAGAATTAGAGCTATTGTATTACAATTGTACTGTTTATCTCTCTCAGGTTTGTGAAAGTCAGAGAACCCTAGTTCTTTGATCACTCCTTTGAGATCTCATATCAATAATAGCTTAAGTGGACGTAAGCCATTACCAGTTCCTGGGATTGAACCACTATAATTCATTGTGTTCTTTACTGTTTTTGTCATTATATCCATTCCAACACATCTGTCCACATCAAGCATTTTGACTCCGTGTCAGTTGACCAGATCGAGGGTCAACAATTACTTTTATTCCATAGGGAGATAGGTCACCTCCAAGAAACTAAGCAAATCATGATGAGAGCTACAGAGCAATATGTTTTAGAGATTAGACTTTTTAAAGATTATCCTACTGTAATTGCAGCCTTAGAAGACATATGAGAGACGATAGATGATGAAGATGAATTACCGGTAGCTATGAGATATTTCTTTCTCATACTTAGGTTCACCTCTAAGATGGAGTTCCAGTTCACAAATGAGCAAAAACATAGAATTTTTACGAATCTTCCCCGAGGGCATTTTTAGGCTCAAGGTAATGATGTCTATGAAGAAATAGACGATGATATGTTAGATGAAGGATCAAATGTAGAAGATCCTGATTTTTAGAATAGATTAGTTTGTTTATTATTTGTTTTCTTTTATGATTGTAGTTAGTGAAAACTGTTTTTCCAAATAAATATCAATGTTATTTTGATGACATGTATGAGTTTGATTTTTTTTTTCTACAATCATAATAAATAATAAATTTAATAAATAATGACCAAGTTCGGTGAGGGTGGATACAAATCAATGGATCGGGTTCTATATTGAGAGTTTAAGGGGCCATAGTAGTGGGAACGATTTTAATGATCCCAACCCTCCCTCAATATGGTTACTTTAGAACAACGATGAGTTTTGAGCCTGAGAATTAAGTCATATAGGATGAATAGAAACAAACTTAGTAAATTATAAAGATGGCTTATTTTTCTAAGTTTAGAAACACTCCCTAATCATAAAGAAGGCTTACATAATTTTTCATAAGAAATCATAATTAATAGGTCCTGAGTTATGTTTGCTTAGATTAAGTTTTTCCTTAGAGCCTATTAGGGTAAGTTCTTACATGTTCTCGACTGCTAGAACTTTTGTTGAAGATGTCACTCAGAAGGTCTGCACGTACGAATGTCAATGCCTCCAACGTCACTCCTGAGACTAATGAAGCCCCTCTAGTTCGAAGAAGGGGAAGGCGTGCAACCACTACTGCTGCTGACCGAAGTGCACCGCCACCGCCTGTCAACAACACTGCAAAAATTATCAGGCTACGACAACAAGTGGAATTACAGCAGCAACAGCAATAACAGGCTCAACCTCCACCTCCTCCACAACCACAGCCTCAGCAAATGGCTCCAACACCCCCAACAAGTTGGTCCATATGGGGGATGGACAATGGCGAACTATGCGCCATAGCTAGCTCAGCACATGGAGCCAATTTATGAGCAGTTTCGTAAGCAACATGCTCTGAAATTTGAAGGGACAACAGACACCTTTGAGGTGGAAGAATGGCTCAGAAATATGGAGCCAATCCGGACGCACATGAATCTCGACAATGCGGACCGCATATCCTATGTTTCATCTTTGCTCAAGAATGATGCTAGAATATGGTGGGATTTAGTTCAGCAGACTCACGATGTCGCCACCATGACTTGGACAAGATTTGTGGAAGTGTTCCACAAAAATTATTACAATTCGGCAGTCATCACTTCAAGAGTCGATGAGTTCGTTGGTCTGAAGCAAGGGAGTTTATCAGTGGTAGAATATGCTTGGCTGTTCGACGAATTAGCCAAGTTTGCACCAGAAATGGTTCCAACTGACTTTCTGAGGGTGACCAAGTTTGTTAGAGGACTTCGACCGAAGATTGAGCTAGGGGTTAAGCTAGCAAACCTGGAAAATACTACCTATGCCGATGTTCTAGAAACGACAATAAAAGTATAAAGGCTTCAGGTGAATGCTAGTAAAGAGGAGGCCAGTAAGCTTGAGCCTAAACAACGAAGTCAACCTCAAAATGGTCGGAACAACCACAACAACAACAACAGTCAGTCCAATAAAAATAACGGTAAGAAAAGAACGCATCCTGACAATTTGCAGTCCGATAGCGATAAAAGGGCATGGACGAACAATGGAGGGAATAGGCCAGGTTATGTAGAATACCCGCAATGTGCTAAGTGCCAAAAGAAACATCCTGGTGAATGTCGGGAAAACACCAGGGGGTGCTACAACTGTGGTCAGGATGGACACCAGAAGAGAGAATGTCCCCAGCTCAAGCCAGAGGGGAAAAGGGAAGACAAGATGGTTCCTGCCAGGGTATTTGCCTTAACCCAAGGAGAAGCTGATTCTAGCAATAAAGTGGTCACAGGCCAGGTTTCTATCCTCAATAATGTATGTTCTGTATTATTTCATTTGGGTGCCACTCATTCGTATATCTCGTTAGGAATGATAGAAAAACTAGACAAACCTTGTGAAAGATTTAGAACTAGGTTTGTAACAGAGTTGCCTTCGGGCAAAGTAGTTCTATCATCACGGAGAGTACGAGCAGTACCGATCAAGAATGAGGATGTAGAACTAGAAGGAGACCTGATAGAATTGGAGATCAAAGACTTCGATGTGATACTAGGCATGGACTGGCTAGCAAGGCATGACCCAACTATCGACTGCAAACGCAAGAAAGTGACGTTTGAGACTCCTGACGGCCAGAGACTTTGCTTTATGGGACAAGTTTCAAGACTACACACACCGCTTATATTATCTCTCAAAGCTCAGAGGATGATAGAAAAAGGATCTCAAGCATTTTTAGCCAGCGTCACGGATGTGGTAAAGGAAACACCATTAAAAGTTGGAGACGTCCACATCGTAAAAGAATTCCTAGAAGTATTTCTTGATGACTTACCGGGGCTGCCGCCAACTCGGGAAATTGACTTTACAATTGAATTAGTACTGGGCACCGAGCCTATCTCCAAGGAACAATAATGAATGGCACCTACTGAACTCAAGGAGTTAAAGATGTAGCTACAAGAACTCCTAGACTTGGGTTTCATTAGACCGGGCCATTCGCCATGGGGAGCACCAGTTCTATTTGTGAAGAAAAAGGATGGAAGCATGCAAATGTGCATAGATTACCGCGAGCTGAATAAGGTGATGATTAAGAATAAGTACCCGCTACCCCAGATTGATGACTTGTTTTATCAACTCCGAGGAGTGACTGTGTTCTCAAAGATTGATTTACGGTCTGGGTATCATCAGCTCAAGGTACGGAAAAAAGATATCCCTAAGAAAACTTTTAGAACTAGTTATGGGAATTACGAGTTTTTAGTTATGTCTTTCGGTCTTACCAATGCTCCAGCCATGTTTATGGATTTAATAAATAGGGTCTTTAAGGAATACTTGGATAAATTCATCGTAGTGTTCATTGACGACATCTTGGTATACTCAAAGGATGAAGTCAAGCACAAGGAACATTTAAGGTTGATCTTGTTACGACTAAAAGAGCATCAACTTTATGTCAAGTTCAAGAAGTGCGAATTTTGGCTTTCACAAGTAGCATTCCTCGGGAACATTGTATCTAAGGACAGAGCTTTAGTAGACCCATCTAAGGTAGAGGCTGTGAAGGATTGGCCAAGACCAAAGAACGCGTCAGAAGTAAGAAGCTTTCTGGGATTAGCAGGTTATTATTGAAGGTTTGTAGAGGGATTTTCTAAGACATCCACTTCGCTTACCAATCTGACCCGAAAGCAACAAAGGTTCAACTGGATAGATAAGTGTGAAGAGAGCTTCCAGTTGCTTAAAGATAAGCTCTGCCTAGCACCAGTGCTTTGTGTACCGACACCCAATGACAAGTTTGTAGTCTACTGCAATGCGTTGAAGCAAGGGTTGGGTTGCGTGTTGATGCAGAATGACAAGGTGATAGCCTACGCCTCAAGGCAGCTAAATGAGTATGAGCAACACTATCCAACTCACGATATGGAGTTGGGAGCGGTGGTATTTGCGTTGAAAATCTGGCACCATTATCTTTACGGAGAACGGTGTGAGATTTATACAGACCACAAAAGCTTAAAGTATTTCTTCACTCAGAAGGAGCTCAACATGAGGCAGCGCAGGTGGTTAGAACTAGTGAAGGATTATGATTGTGAAATCCTATACCACCCAGGAATGGCAAACATAGTTGTTGATGCGCTAAGTAGGAAGAGTTATGGAAGTTTAGCAACACTAGTCGGAATAGAAAAGTCGCTACAGCAGGAGCTGATCAGTGCCATAATAGAAGTAGTCAATGGTAAGCTGGCTAACTTGTCTATCCAGTCAAGTCTGTTGGAAGATATACGGATTGGGCAAAGGCATGATGACACATTATTAGCACATATGGATGCAATTAGAGAACAGAAGGCCATAGATTTCTCAATATCAGGTTAAGGGTTATTGAGATATAAGGATCGGGTATGCGTGCCGAATGATAAAGGGGTTAAGATGAAGATCTTAAAAGAAGCGCACAATACCCCATACTCAGTTCACCCAGGGTTGACTAAGATGACTCACGACATCAAGGCAATATATTGGTGGAATGAAGAAGGATATAGCAGAATTTGTGTCTAAATGTTTAGTATGCTAGCAAGTGAAAGCAGAACATCAGCGGCCTGCAGGCTTATTGCAACCACTTGGCATTCCATAATGGAAATGGGACGATATAGCCATAGACTAACCAAGTCAGCTCATTTCCTACCTATTAAGACTTCATACACAACAGATCACTACACATACATTTATGTCCAAGAAATAGTACGCTTGCAAGGAATCCCTAAGACAATAGTATCCGATAGAGGATCGGTGTTTACATCGAGATTTTGGGGACGCTTACAACAACACATGGATAATAAGTTAAGTCTTAGTACAATATTTCATCCTCAGACAGATGGCCAGTCCAAGCATACCATACAAATTTTAAAAGATATGTTGTGCGTTTGTGTACTTGATTTTGGAGGATCATGGAATAAGTACTTACTGCTGATAGAATTCACCTACAACAATAGCTACCAGCAACGATCAGGATGGCACCTTATGAGTTACTTTATGGATAAGATGTCGATCGCCGTTACATTGGGACGAGGTAGGAGAAAGACAGCTTCTTTGCCCCATAGCTATTAGAAAAGCTCAGGAAGCAGTAGCGCTGATTAGACAGCGCATGCTCACTGCTCAAAGCCGTCAGAAAAGTTACGCTGATACCAAACGGCGAGATGTGGAATTCAAAGTTAGAGATCAAGTCTTCCTAAAGATATCTCCTATGAAAGGTGTGAAGCGATTTGGGAAGAAAGGCAAGCTTAGTCCCCAGTTTTTAGGTCCTTTTGAGATATTGGACAAAGTGGGAGCAATTGCATATTGATCAGCTCTACCACCAGCGTTAGCAGATAGCCACAATGTGTTCCACATCTTGATGATATGTAAGTATGTGTCAGACTCATCTCATGTCCTCAAGTATGATACGATAGCACTCCAGAAAGACTTGAGTTACTAGGAACGACCGGTTAGCATCCTAGATAGAGGGATGAAGCAGTTACGGTCCAAAAGTATTCCGATAGTCAAAGTCCTATGGAGTAATAGTTCTGAACAGGAGGCAACGTGGGATTTGGAGGAGAACATGCAAGCTCGGTATCCAGATTTGTTTGGTAAGTAAATTTCAGGGACGAAATTCTTTGTAGTAGGGGAGAATTGTAGAGTCCTAGAATTTTACTTAGCTAGTTAGATAGTAGTAGTAGTAGTAGGAGTAGTAGCTAGTAGTAGTTATAGTATGTTTATTACTGTTGATTTTGGTTCAAGCCGGGACTTAGTTGAACACTCGTAGCAACACTTACATATTTTATAAGTTTAACCTATAGTTTAAGAATATTAATTATAACATAAGGTTTGATTAATATAACTGATAGAATTAATATAGGGTTTGATTAATATAACTGATTATAAAGATGTCATTTATTATACTAGAAGGTTTAGATAGAATTAATAAGATCATGACACTTGTCGTGTGCAATTATGTGTTTAATATATTCACGTATGCCGATATATCATAGCCTAGGAGCCGATGTATCGCCACACAGGGAATATAAAAAATACGTTAACTTCACACAAATGAAGCGGCGAGCACTCGGGTCATAAGCCCAGGCGATATATTGCATATGATGGGCGATATATCGGCCCTAGGGATATATTTTCAAACTTTTTTGAAACCGATATTCATTCCTTAACCTCTTGACTAGCCTTTGAACGTTTTGACCGAGTCTTAAGCCTTTGTTGAACGAATATTCAAATATTTTTCAATTAATACTCATTATTTTTATTCAAGCTAAAAGGAGGTAGTTCACTCCTTGAACTCTATAAATAGGACCTAGTACCCAACCATTTCTCTCATTCTTCAAGCTGTGTTCAGAGCCTTCAAGTTGCTAGGGTTACTATAGAGTGATAAACACTTGGGTTAGGATATGAGCTTTATCATTTTAAGCTTTATAAACACTTGGGAAGTAAGATATAGAGTGTGTTTTCAATATCAAGGTGTAGTTCGGTTCTAGTACATCCAAGGTATTCCTAATCTTATGTTCATTTCTGTATGTTTCTTTAGTTTCCTTTAGTTTTCTTTACTCAAATCCTAACTCGTTGTTTTCCATTCTTGGTTAGGTATTTAAGTTCTTTGAACTTAAGGTTTATTTTGGGTAAGTTTCTTCTCGGTGGTTTAGTTCATTTCTTTATCATCTATTTCTTTAGAAATACTCACATTCTTATTGTTGGTTTTAGGAGTGTTCCAAATTCCTTCCTTGTTCTCATATCCTAGTTTTGGTAAGGAAAATAGGATAGAATTATATATGTTTATATGATATGTTATGTTATCTTATGTTATGTTCTGTTTACATTATGTATAGTATGTTTATAGACCTTGGGCATATGACTTGTATAGCTAACAAGCCCCAATAATTTATGGGCATATGACTTGCTTGGATAAGCAAGCCCCACCAATCTATTGGGCATATGACTTGTTTAGTTAACAAACCCCAAGTAGTATAATGGCCATTGTAGTATATGACATATGTTTATGATATAGTTTATGTATATGTTTTATGTTATTAGTAGATTTTCCTTGCTGGGCATTAGACTCATTCCTTTATTTTTATGTATGCAAGAAAATAGATATGGCGGCGGAATGATTCGTGGTAGCTTGGCTTGTGTATTGAGGAAGAATGGATTTGATGGACTGCGTGAACGATTTGAGGATGACGTTATTTTTTTTGTCTTTTTATTATGTTTTTATGTATTTTCCGCATTTAGCTTTGTAAATAATTCCATTTAAGTTTTAAGTTATATTTTATTTTCAAACAATGGGATCCCGCACCCCGAATTTATGTATTTCAACATTTACTTTAGAGTTTTAATAAAGTTTGTGAATGTTTCTTATGTATGTTTTCTCGAAAATAGTGTCTATGTATATTAGTTTCAATGGTCCAAAGTCTTTGAATTATTTGGGTCATTATAGGTTTAACCCTAGTTCCACTTTCAACCCTCGGTCGTGTCGGTCGAGCAGCCGCATATGTACACATCCTCACCTAAGCTCTCCAACTCAAGGATGGTCCAGCCTTCTTTTGCCTTTACCTGCACCACATAGCACCCGTGAGCCGAAGCCCAACAAGAAAACTCAATATGCTCATGAACAATAATAACATGTTACTAAATCATAATGTGCATGCCTGACAATAATAGCCATATTCATGTATGCGCATAAATCCAAATAATGATGGTTGTGGGCCCTGCCCTCCTGTATGGATGACTATCAAGTCAATCCTAAGCAGATGAATGATTAACACTTTTAGGTACTGATAACCAAGCTAGGTGTGTAGCCCTAATCAAATGAGTGATTTAACACTTTGAAGTTTTGATAACCATGCTGGGGCGTATAACCCTAATAAGGTGAGTGATTTAACAATTTAAGGTTCTGATAACCCTGATGGGGAGTGTAGCCCTAATCAGATGAGTGATTTAACACTTGAGGTTTTGATAACCATGATGGGGTTATAGCCCTAATCAGATGAGTGACTGAGGAGTAAGTCACTAACATGGGTTTCGCACCCCCAGATGAGTTACTGATGAGCAAGTCACTAACTTAAATCAAATGAGTGACTGATGAGTGAGTCACTAACATGGGTTCC
Source organism: Humulus lupulus (assembly GCF_963169125.1). Lineage (NCBI taxonomy): Eukaryota > Viridiplantae > Streptophyta > Magnoliopsida > Rosales > Cannabaceae > Humulus > Humulus lupulus. The sequence goes on from NC_084798.1 coordinate 70,571,718, forward strand.
ATACCCTTAGCCATGTGACGATGCAGTCACCTAGGCCTTCTGGCCCTGGCTCTGAGTGACTAGCCATGAGACTAGACAAGCACTTTTAGTTTTCATCGAACTTGAGGTCGGTCCGGCATTAATGCTCATTATGAGTCATTCAATGTTTAGGTTGATTAGATCTAATCAATTTGGCTTCTGTTAAACACATCAGTGTCGTTCTCGACTCTTAAGCCAATACCATACGGCTCGTGCCAATTTCTGACTCATGGGTCTGTGCCATGCACAAGTAAGCAATGCAACCAGGCATATATCATATGCAAATATCCCAATGTAGGGCATTCATCATGCTTACTTAACAATTGCTAGCATAAATATGATCAGGCACAAACACAGAGACTTAAGCTATTATCAATCTCATATTCAACATTCATGCCATGCCCTAATCACATGTTTCTCATGCATCACATATATTGGGTGCAATTTTCTTACCTCTGGTTCGAGCGAGAAATAATAATTGAATGACCCTTGAGAACGATCGATCCTTTAATCCCTTAGCGGTCACCTAGTCATAACCAAATATGGAATCCATCAATGAAAATGAGCAATGAAAGGTTCTTGACCTAATCCTCACCCCTGGAACCTCGAATCGTACCCAAACAGTGAGTATATTCGATCCCGAGCCTTAGGAATTGAAACCCCGAGCCAAAAACCCTCAAAAGTGCCCAAAATATGCATCAGGAAAAATAGGGTAGAGCTATAGCGCTGCCCCCCTAGTGCCCCAGCGCTACAAGCAGGGGAGTTTTGCCTTGGCTAGCAGTGTAGCGCCTTCCTTTGGGCGCTGTAGCACTATGGTTTTTCCCTCCTTCGATTCCTCCATTTCCAACCTTAAAAATAAGCCTCCAAACTCCATCCAAACCCCCAAATGAACCCAAATATCCACCCTACATGTCCTAGGAATCATAGCCCAAGCAACCTTTGCTAAAAACACCCATCAAATCTCATATATCAAAACAAAATCCCAACTGAAACTCAACAAGAAAAATAGAGCAAGAACAAGAGTTTTAATGGCTAAAAGCTCACCTCAATCTCAGAATCACACCCTCTTCAATGGTAGAATATAAACCTAAATCATCAAAGCTTGGTTCCCTAGCTTAGTTCCCTAGCTTGGTTCCTCAAAAAGAGCTTCAAAATTCAAAAGAAAAAGAAGAGAAAATGATGGTCGGGAGAAGATGAAGGTGATGCTCTGTTTTGCTAATTCTACAGCCTTCTAATGGCTAAATATAACCTTAGGGTGAAAAGACTATATTGCCCCTAAGCCTAATTAAAACCCTAAACAGCCACCAATGGAAAAATCGTCCTTTCCCGCCTATCTCGTTAATCATAATTAACACCCTCCAATTCTCGTTACTTCCAATATTCTCAAATGCTAATAAATCAAATCCCATTACCCTTTAATTCCCAGTAATGTTCTAGTCCTCAAATCACCCCGAGACTCACCTTGAGCCCCGAAATTAACCCTGTTATGACCAGAATGATAACGTGCATTCAAAGATCGTCTCATGTCGAATGGCTCGAAAAAATACACATATAATGTGGTATTATTCATAATTAACCAACATGCATGAAAATAAACAATTACGCCCTCAACGGGCCAAATTACCAAAATGACCTTATAATTAAAAATAGACCCATATGCATGCATTTATCATCATATTATAAAAATATTCACATAAACACGCATATAATCATTTAATGGAAGAATAAATCAATTATGACCCTCCCGACCTCCTAATCAAGGTCCTAAACCTTATTAGGGATTTTGGGGCATTACAACTATCCCCTCCTTACTGAAATTTCGTCCTCGAAATTTATCTGACCTGCCCGGAATAAGAATTCCGCACAGCTGATTCCAGTTTCCCAGGTCGTTCCCTCGACCTCACTGTCTCTGTAACATTACCTTGACTCAAGGTATAACTTTGTTCCTCATAACCTTATTCTTTCTGTCTCATATCTAGACTGGCTACTCCTCAAAGGATAACTTAGCCTAAATCCCCAGATTCTCACAACTCAACTCATGAGTCTCTTCTAACCCATGTCCTCAATATGGAAATATAAAATACACTGTATACAGCCGACAGTTCCAAAGATAAGGCCAATCCAAAGGCAACCTGATCGTTCCTATCCAGGATTCAAACGATCATAATAATCTAGGGCTCAAGTTGCCTTTATCTCCTCACCTCTTTCCATGGTGATACTTTAAGGAAGATACAATCTTCTACTTGGAACTCCATGTTCCTGCTTTTCAATTCATCAAAAAAAATTTATTTATTATGAGAAGCGAGCATCCAAGCTCTAATATTTAATAATCTTAATGGTCCCCTGAACTAACTCAGGATCCAAATATAACATCTCACCCCCCTCATTCCAATGAACGGGTGATAAACATTCTCTATTATACTTTATCTCATAGATTACCCCTCTCATACTACATAACTCTCTCTGATTTACCATCAGGTTGAGGATAATCAACTATATTAAAATCCATCTATATATTTATTGCCTTCTGCAATCTTCCTCAAGACTTGGAAGTAATAACTGAGTCCTCATTTGATAAGATAGACCTCGAATTCTCAAGAAGGCATACTACCTCTCTCACATTGAGATCTGAATACTGATCAGCTGTCTTACTTGTCCTTACTGATAGAAATGAGCTGACTTAATATACTGGTCCATAATGACCCGATCCAAATCACGCTGGTCCACTATCCTGGGCAGCCCCACCACGAAACCTATCGCGATGTTGCCTTATTTCCATTATAGAATATTCAAAAGCTACAATAGCCTTACTGGTTTTTGATACTCTGTCTTGACCTGCTAACAGGTTAAGAACTTTGCCACGTATTCTGTTAAATCCCTCTCCATCCTAGGCCATCAATATAAATCTTTCAAACTCTGGTACATTTTCTTGACGCTTGGATGAAAATAATAAGAGAGCAATACAAAATTCATCCAGAATCTCCCATTTAATCCCAGTGTCCATCGGATCCCAAGTCTGATTCTTATACACAATAACCTCATATCTGATACTGCATAATCCTTAGCTAATCCAGCTAAGACTTTCCCCTCAATTCTCCTATTTGTGGTTCACTTAGATGTCTTTCCTTTGATCCTTTCCGAAATAATAATCTCAAGTATAAAGTTGGCCACCTGGCCCACCAGTAACTCTACTCTAGTTCTGGTCACATTCTTTAACTAACATGATGCATATGCAATCACTTTTTCCTGTCACTGAGGTGTCATAACAACTAGCAAATTGATTCTGATCTGTAAGAAGACTCATAACTCTTCCCCAAAACACATGCAATATCCTGCCCGTCCAAGGAAACTCCTGCCCTTTGAGGCATTCCTTGCCCTTGACAATTTCCAACCAAGACTATATCACAATATCATCGATTAAGACGATCACAAATCCAATTCAGATAATCCTTTGAATACTCTGATCATCTAATCCATCCAAACATAACTTAGCATTAACCATTTCCTAAAGACATAACTCAGCACTCCTAGTGCCCTTATCTAATATAACAACAATCTTCTGCATATTCTTCTCCCCGATCTCTTGCTGGTACTAACCAGATCAAAGATCCACCTTGGAGAATACCACCTTATCCAATAACTGAGTCCCTTAGGTCTTACAACTTTTCTGAAGCCATTCAAAATAGTGCCCTAAACCTTATTCCATTCCTGTCATCAATCCAATCATCTTCTGATGGCTAAATATAACCTTAGGGTGAAAAGACCATATTGCCCCTAAGCCTAATTAAAACCCTAAATAGCCACCAAGGGAAAAATCGTCCTTTCCCGCCTATCTCGTTAATCATAATTAACACCCTCCAAGTCTCGTTGCTTCCAATATTCTCAAATGCATCAAATCCCATTACCCTTTAATTCCTAGTAATGTTCTAATCCTCAAATCACCCTGAGACTCACCCCCAGCCCCGAAATTAACCCTGTTATGACCAAACCGATAATTTGCATTCAAAGATCGTCTCATGCCGAATGACTTGAACAAATCCACATATAATGTGGTATTATTCTTAATTCACCAACATGCATGAAAATACACAATTACACCCTCAACGGGCCAAATTACCAAAATGCCCTTATAATTAAAAATAGACCCATATGCATGCATTTATCATCATATTATAATATAATTCACATAAACATGCATATAATCATTTAATGGCATAATAAATCAATTATGGCCCTCCCAGACTCCTAATCAAGGTCCCAAACCTTATTAGGGATTTTGGGGCATTACAATATGTTAGATGAAGGGTCTGATGTAGAAGATCCTGTTTTTTAGAAATTTTACCCTAAATTATTATTAGTATAGTTTCTTTATTTATTTTGAATTTATGATTGTAATAAGTGAAAATATTTTTCCAAATGAATAAAGTTGTATTTTTGAATGGCATGTATGAGTTTGATTTTTTTTTTCTACAATCATAATAAATTTAGAATAAGTTCAATATATAATGACTGAGTTTGATGAGGGTGGATACAAATCAATGGATCAGGTTCTGTATTGAGAGTTTAGGAGGCCATAGTAGTGGGAATGATTTTACTAATCCCAACCCTCCCTCAATATGGTTAACTTTGGAACAACAACGAGTTTCGAGCCTGAGAATTAAGTCATATAGGGTGGTTAGAAACAAGCTTAGAAAATAATAAGGATGGCTTACTGTTCTATGTATAGAAACACACCCTAATTTATAAAGAAGGCTTACGAATTTTTTTCATAAGAAATCATAACTGATAAGTCTAAGTTATGTTTTCTTAGACTAAGTTTTTCCTTAGAACCTATTAGGGTAAGTTCTAACGTGTTTTCTCAACTGTTAGAACTTTACTGAAGATGTCGCTACAAAGGTCTGCATGCATGAATGGAAATGCCCCCAACACCGTCAACGAGACTAACGAAGCCCCTCCAGTCAGAAGAAGGGGAACGCGTGCTACCAATGCTGCTACTAATAGAAATGCACCACCTCCAGTAAACAACACCGCTGAAATTATCCAGCTACGTCAACAAGCAGAAGAATTGTTGCAACAACAACGACAACAGCTGTAGCTGTCACCACAACCTCATCCCCAGCCTCAGCCGCAACCTCAGCCGTAGCCTCAGCCAGCGGTTAAGCATCCCACCAAGTGGGTCCATATAGGGGATGGCCAGTGGCAAACTACGTGCCTTATGCAGCTCAGTACATAGAGCCAATCTACAAGCGTTTCCATAAGCAGCACGCTCCAAACTTTGAAGGGAAAACCGACCCCTTTGAGGCAGAAGAATGGCTCAGGAATGTAGAGCCGATTCTAGCACACATGAATCTTAGAAACGTGGATCGCATATCCTGCATTTCGTCTCTTCTGAAAAAGGATGCTAGAATCTGGTGGGATTTAGTACAGCAAACTCATGATGTCGCCACCATGAATTGGGCTAGATTTGTGGAGCGGTTTCATAAAAAGTATTACAACTCGGCTGTTATCGCTACAAGGGTGGAAGAGTTTGCTAGGTCGAGTACGCTCGACAATTTGAATGTTTAGCCAAGTTTGCACCAGAGTTGGTCCCAACCGATTTCTTGAGGGTTACCAAGTTCACCAGGGGACTCAGAACCAATATTGAGTTAGGTGTCAAGCTGGCAAATCCTAAAACCACTTCTTACGTCGATGTTGTAGAAACGGATATAGACGTGGAAAGGATCCAAGCCAATGTCAGTAAGGAAGAGGCCAACAAGTCTGAACCCAAGCAGCAGAGTTAGACTCAGAATGGTAAAAAACACAACAATAACCAGCATGGAAATAATGGGCATAAAAGAAAGCATCCTGATAATAAGCAAGCCGATGGTGACAAAAGAGCACGATCTAATAACAGTAATAATAGGTGAGGTTATGTGGAATACCCTCAATGGTCCAAATGCTAGAAAAGGCATCCTAGGGAGTGTCATGCAAACACCAAGGGTTGTTTCAATTGTGGCCAGAAAGGTCATTGGAAAAAGGAATATTCGCAGCTAAAAACAGAAGAAAAGAAGGACAACAAGATGGTTCTAGCCAGAGTCTTCGTTTTGACCCAGGGAGAAGCCGAAGCTAGTAACAAGGTGGTCACAAGTCAGCTTCCTACCCTTGATAATATATGTTCAGTATTGTTTGATTTAGGAGCAACACACTCGTATATCTCGTTAGGAATGATAGAGAAATTAGACAAACCTTGTGAAAGATTTAGAACTAGGTTTGTTATGGAACTGCCTTCAGGAAAAATAGTTCTATCATGACAAATAGTACGAGGAGTACAAATCAAAGTTCAGGGCATGAAACTCGAAGGAGACCTGATAGAGTTAGAGATCAAGGACATCGATGTAATACTGGGCATGGACTGGTTAGCAAGGCATGGCGCAATGATCGACTGTAGATGCAAGCAAGTGACGTTCAAAACTCTTGACGGTCATAAACTATGTTTTATGGGAAAATTTTAAGGACTACATCACCGCTTATCTCTGTTGGATTAGCTTATACATGATCTTTATTTATTTTCATGTATATCTAATATTAAACAAATTAATATGAGAAAGCCGAAAACATGTTTCTAAAATTGAATTCAAAGAGAAACAAAGAATAGAATACTTACAGTATACGTAGTGGAATTAAAGAGTCATTCCTTCAGTTTCTCTAACTCTTGTATCCTTTCTGTCGTAGAGTATTATCAAGAAACTGAACCAATCTTCTATTTTCTTCACAATATTCCAATGTATCCTTAGAACCACCTAGAATAGTGTGGGAAATTCTCAACACATGAGACAGTTATAGAGAGAAGAAGAGAAAATAACAAAGAGGCTTAGAAAATGACTTGTGTTTAGAGAGAATCTAAAACTATCAGAAAATCTGACTTGTGACTTATATTTTGACTTCTCTCTAAGCACTCCTTTTATAGACTCAATTAGGCTATTTAATTTAATTAAAAAATCAATAAAATAATAGTCATTTTGAAGCCCTAGGTCGAAATTATCATGGGCTATAGGTCCGTGAAATTTCCCATTTGATTATAAGCTCATTGGACTTAAAATCAAGGCCTGTATTATTTTCTATTGATTTAATTAATTAAATAATTATTTAAATCCTTTATCAAATTAATTATTTATAATTTGAACCTTGATTTAAATTTATTTATCAATTTAGATACCAATTTATCTTAATTAATAAATCTGCCATAATTTCTTTTTTCTTCTCAAAATTACACAACTCTGTGAAACTATCAAAAATTGACCTGGTCAACTTTGATAATTCTAATTGATGATTAAATCAATTAATTGAGACTATCCAGATGATTTTATCCAAGGTACAATGGGTACCATGGGCCTATGAAATCAAGCTCCAATAAGTTATCATAAATCTAACAAATAAATTTACTAACTTATTAATTCCTCGTGACTCCACTAAAGACTCAGAATTACACTCTTGAATTCATAGAACGCTCTATAAAAAATATAGATACACTATTAATTATCCATTGTTACAACCATAATTGTCACTCAATCCTCTATAGACGATCTACAATGAGATAGGACTAAAATACTGTTTTACCCCTCATTGTATTTTATCCTTAAAACTCTTAGTTCCTTGTAAATGATATTTCAGTAAACTAATTTAATTACTGAAATGAGATCTCTATCATTTAACACCTTGAACCAAACTAAAAGGAAACCATCGTTTCACTTCTTCATCAGAAGCTATAGATGTTCATATCTATGATTAACGCTCCCACTCAATTATACTACTGAGTTCCCAAGATGTAAGTATGGGCTAGTTCGTAGGGTAAGCTGGTAATGAACAAGTCAAAGAACTACAATCATTTAGAATACTAACCATTCATAATTGAGATTGAATTGACCTATGGTCAACTATATGATATGACTAGAATAGATAATAACGACATGTTTACTTATCTTATCAATTATCAATATTGGTCCAGTCCAATGTAACAAATACATCCGATCTTATCTACTTTGCTAATGTTCTGGAAAGAACATAACACTGTAATGTGTAAGTAGATCATATCGTAGATTGGCAAGTCAGTGTAAATCCTATGCACTGACTAATCTTAGGACTAACTTATTTTGAACATATAATCATATTTATATTCCACTGTGATGATGTCACTATAAATAAGATTAGCTATACGCTTGGGATTTAATAGAAGTTTATATTAAACAAATTATCATGAAAATAAAACATGTGAGCAAAGTGATTGACCAAGTCACAAAATGATTTCTATTCTTTTATTGATAATAAAATGAGATTACAAAGAATTTGAGTTTTAATTAGGGCATAAAACCCCAACAATCTCATCTTTCAAAGCTTAGAGGATGATTAAAGAAAGGATGCCACACATTCTTAGCAAGCATAACGGATGTGGCACGGGAAACACCGTTTAAGGTTGGAGATGTTCACATTATAAAGGAATTCTCAGAGATATTTGTTGACGAATTACCAGTGTTACCGCTTACTTGGGAAATTGACTTCACAATCAAACTAGTACCAGGAACCGAGCCTATCTCGAAGGCACCATACTGGATGGTACCTACCAAAATCAAGGATTTGAAAACACAGTTACAAGAATTCTTAGAATTGGTTTTCATCAGACCAAGCCATTCTCCATGGGGAGTACCGGTTCTATTTGTGAAAAAGAAGGATGGAAGCATGCAGATGTGTATCGATTACGGCAAGGTAAACAAGGTGACAATTAAGAACAATTACCCGCTACCCAGATCGATGACTTATTTGATCAACTCCGAGGAGCGACCGTATTTTCAAAGATTGATCTACGATCCGGTTATCACTAGCTCAAGGTAAGGAAAGAGGATATACCAAAGACAACTTTTAGGACTCAATACGGACATTATGAGTTCCTAGTCATGTATTTTGGTCTTACCAAAGCTCCAGCCGCATTTATGGACTTAATGAATAAAGTCTTCAAGGATTACTTGGACAGATTCATCGTAGTGTTCATTGATGATATTTTGGTGTACTCCAACGATGAAGTCGATCACGAGGAACATTTAAGACTAACCATGCTGCGACTAAAGGAACATCAAGTTTATGCGAAGTTCAAGAAGTGCAAATTTCAGCTATCACAAGTAGCGTTCCTTGGCCATATGGTATCCAAGGATGGAGTCGCAGTAGACTCAACAAATGTAGAGGCTATGAAGGATTGGCCAAGACCTAAGAATGCGTCAGAAGTTAGAATTTTTCTCGGGCTAGTAGGCTATTATCGGAGATTTGTAGAAGGCTTTTCTAAGACAGCCACTTCGCTTACCAACTTGTCCCAGAAACAACAAAAATTCAACTGGATGGATAAATGTCAAGAGAGCTTCCAGTCGCTCAAGGATAAATTATGATCAGCATCAGTAATTTGTGTATCGACACCCAACGAAAAGTTTGTAGTATATTGTGATGCGTCGAAGCAAGGTTTGGATTGTGTGCTGATGCATAATGATAATGTGATAGTCTACACCTCAAGACAGCTGAAAGAATACGAGCAGCGCTATCCAACACACGATATGGAGTTGGCAGCGGTGGTCTTTGCATTGAAAATCTGGCGCCAATATCTTTATGGTGAACAATGTGAGATTTATACGGACCACAAGAGCTTAAAATATTTCTTCACGTAAAAGGAGCTCAACATGAGGCAGTGCAGGTGGTTAGAACTAGTAAAGGATTATGACTGCAAAATCCTATACCACCCAAGAAAAGCGAATGTAGTTGCAGATGCGTTAAGTCGGAAGAGTTATGGAAATCTAGCAGCATTATCTGAACTTAAAAAACTGCTTCAGTAAGAGTTGATTGATGACGGAATAGAAGTAGTCATGGGTCAACTAGCTAACTTGTCCATCTAGTCAAGTCTATTAGAAGAGATACGGATCGGGAAAAAGCATGATGATACATTAGTATCGCATATGGCTGCAGTCAAAGAAGGCAAACCCACAAATTTCTCTATATCATGACAGGGGTTCTTGAGTTATAAGGGCCAAGTCTGCATGCCGAATAAACATGGAATTAAGATGAAGATTTTAGAAGAGGCACACACCACCCCATATTCAGTTCACTCGGGGTCGACCAAGATGACTCACGACCTTAAGGCACTATATTGGTGGTCGGGAATGAAGAAAGACGTAGCAGAGTATGTGTCCAAATGCCTTCTATACCAGCAATTGAAGGCAGAACATCAGCAGCCTGCAGACTTATTGCAACCGCTTAGTATTCCAGAATGGAAGTGGGAAGACATAGTCATGGACTTCGTGATAGAATTACCATGAAAAAATATGCAACACGACTCGACTTGGGTTGTGGTAGATAGACTTACTAAGTCAGCTCACTTCCTACCTGTCAATACTACATACACTATAGACCAGTGTGCAAACATTTATGTTCGAGAAATATTAATATTCGATAGAGGATTGGTGTTTACATTGAGATTTTGGGGAAGCTTGCAACAAACCATGGGTACCAAGCTAAGTCTCAGTATGACATTTCATCTTCAGACCGACGGACAGTCCGAGTGTCCCATAAGATTTTAGAAAATATGTTGCGCGCTGTGTACTAGACTTTGGAGGATCGTGGAGTAAGTATTTGCCATTTATAGAGTTCTCCTACAATAATAGCTACCAGGAAACTATCGGTATGGCACCCTATAAGTTACTTTATGGAAGGAAGTGCCGGTCTCCATTACATTGGTATGAGGTAGGAGAAAGACAACTTCTTGGACCCGAAGCTATTAGAGACGCTCAAGACGCATTGGAGATGATTATAAAAACTATGCTCGCTGCTCAAAATTGACATAAGAGTTATGTGGATGACAAACAATGAGATGTGAAATTCAAAGTCGAAGATCAAGTCTTTTTAAGAATATCTCCCATGAAAGGAGTGAAGCAGTTTGGGAAGAAAGGCAAACTTAGTCCCTGGTTTATAGGTCCTTTTAAGATATTGGACAAGGTGGGACATTAGTATATAGATTAGCCTTACCGCCAGCTCTACCAGATAGCCACAATGTGTTTCACATCTCGATGCTGCGTAGATATGTGACAGACCCATCCCACGTTCTTGAGTACGATATGTTAGCACTTCAGAAAGATATGAGTTACGAGGAATGATTGGTTAGCATCCTAGAGAAGGGGATGAAGGAATTACGATCTAAGAGCATTCTGATAGTCAAGGTCCTATGGAGTAATAGTACAGAACGGGAGGAACCGTGGGAGTTGGAGGAAGACATTTGTGCACGATATTCGAAATTGTTTGGTAAGTAAATTTTGGAGACAAAATTCTCTTAGTAGGGGAGAATTGTAGGGTCTCAGAATTTTACTTAGTTAGGTAGTAGTAGTAGCTTATAGTATTTTAGTTTTCATGATTATTGGTTCAAGCTGTGATTTAGTTGGAAACTCGTAGAAATAGTTATGGATTTTATAAGTTTAACCTATAGTTTAGAAATATTAATTTTAATATAAGATTTGATTAATATAGCTGGTCCTAGAAATGATATTTATTATAACCTAATGTTTCAATAGAATAATTAAGAACGTGGCACTTGTCACATGCATGTTTATTAAGTATTTAAGGATTTTAGATGAATAAATTAATAAATGATAGATCTAGAAGGTCTAGAACCTTCTAGCAATGGTTAGGATCACATTTTATATGTCAAAGTTGTTTTAAAAAACTTCAAGTGTGCAAAAATGTGTTTAAAATATCAACGTATGTCGATATATTGAAGCTATGTGTATGTATGTATCTATATGTATATATTTTATGTTGTAGTCACTTGAGAAATATAGTTGCTTGGATAGCAAATAAGCAAATCTCAAGATTTTTATCATTATCGTAGACTATAGTTATGATTTAACCTACCTCAAATAGTAGCAAGAGAACCTAGATGGTCTATCATATACTATATTGTGTTTAAACCTACCTCGAATAGTAGCAAGAGGACCTTGATGGTTTCTATCACATACTACGGTAATGAGTTAATGGCCATTAATATTGTAGTTTTATGTTTTTATGATTTACGTTTTTACGTCATATGTTTTATATATGTTTTTAGTCTTATGATTTATGATATGTTGTAGTAGATTTTCTTTGTTGGGCATTAGGCTCATTCCTTTTTATATTAGATGGTGCAGGAAAATAAGCTTGGAAGACAAGATGAATTTGTGGCAGCTTTGGCATGTGTATTGGGCGAGAACTGAATGAAAGGACTGATAGGAAAGATCGAGAATGTGGTCTTTTCAATTATGTATTTATGTTTTTCCGCATTTAGTATTTGAACAATTAAATAAAGGTTTTTGTTTTCTTTATGATTTTATGTAATAACAATGGGATCCCATATATTGGATTTTTATAATAATTTTTTATTATTTTATGCTTGTATTCCAAAAGAGTAGTTATGCTTAGTAGTTTTAATGGTCCGAGGTGTTAGAGTTAGTCGGGGCATTACATGAATTGGTAGAAAAAGACACGGGTTGCGACTCAGGAATGGGCAAATTGTGACCCGCCTCACCAACATGAGAAAAAAATGTTTGTTTAAGTACGATTTTTAGGTCATTTGTGAGGAGGTTCTGGGATTACTGGATTAGCAAAGATTCAATAACAGATCAACAAATTTCAAAGTGTAGCAATCACTACAAGAAAATGGGGTCTTTACCTACCAATTGTAAGTGTAGGTAAAACTAGCCTAATGGTGGGTAATATGGTTTACCTACCAATATTGAATTGGTAGAGACTGGTAGGTAAAGGTTAGTAGGGAAAGGGTCTTCACCTACACTTATTAATACTGGTAGGTAAAAGAATCAGTGGACCCACTAAGTTATAAATCAATTGATGAGTCATCAGATGACGTGTTTGATGACTTGTCATCCTGCGTGTCTATTGACATGGTGTCCATAGTAGCATACACGTGGAATACGTCAATACTGCCACTTGGCATCTTGTGGTTGCTCCACGTGTCAAACAATAATTTATCCATGTATCGTTTGATAATTTGTACATATGTCATCATTTGAAATAGACCACCTGGCATCATTTTATTAGTCCACATGGCATCATTTTATTGGTCTACGCGGCACAATATTATTGGACCACGCGTGGTTATTTTATTAGCCCACATAGCATGATTTTATTGGTCTATTACACAGTTTATATTTTGGCCAAATTTAATGATTATGTGTAGGTAAAAGATAATAACAGTTATTTATAAATGTTCTATATAAGAAATAAACTAGAAAAAAAAACCATACAATCATCTTGTGACTCCCAAACCGAACTCAAATAAATTATTTAACATTAATAATAAAATAAACAAACATATATTATAAAATATTCATTGCTTATTAAAGATGAGTGTTAAGCTAATTATATTTCATAAAAAAATATCAACAAGTCTATTACAAGTATATTCTTCACTTTGAGATTATTACACGAGAGCATCCTTTTTCTCGAACTTGTGAATGTCGATGATGTCTTTGTGTGGTGGACAACGACGATGGTTGGAGGTGGGGTTCAGGTTGGAAACAATGGAAAAATATAATTAATCTCAACACAATAATTATCCCCAATTTAATCAGCACAATAATTTCAGAAAATATGACTTATTATTATGGGCATTTATGACACTTGATATACCAGCATATATTAAAAAATATGAGAACATCAAGTCCCATAATCACCAACATAAAATAACATCATTTATCAACATCACAGGCAAAAAAAAAAAAAAAATCAAAGTAGCATAATGATCCAAATTGGAAAAAGAAAATATAAGTCCACATTCAAAACTACATTTAATAGGCAATATGCATCGAAAACTAGAATTCATGACATAAAACAAAGAAGTTCATATGCAGTATATATGAACATGTAAACAATGATGAAGATAATACAAACTAGATTCAAAGTTTAACATAAAAAAACTCAAAATAAAAAGTAGATGTCTCTTCTCCTTTTTAAAAAAAAAATAGATTCATGTATATAATCAATGAACATAATACATAACACATCTCAGAGCCTCAGAACATTTGAAACAGTAATCCAGACAATGAAACAAAACTCTAGAACACAACTTAATACCTTAAACCAATAAAGCACATAAACATCATTAAAGTACTTAATATATCTGCATAGCCAAATTAGGCAGTTGAGTCTATACCAAATTTATAAATCTAATTCATATTTGAAAATGAGCATTGGACTTTCGATATGCCATATATTTATTAGAAAAGGAGCAAATAGTTATGTCAAACCTTATCTCAATAAAACAATAAATAAAGTTTAAATATGCAAAAGAATAATAAAAACTATTTCTTAATTACATATATAGATAGCAAGCATATAAGTCAGTTAAAAAAAATCCAGAATTATGTCAAATTCAGCAAGCATAAAGATTATGATGTTACAATCAAAGAATCTCACCAAAAGCAGTTTTTCACCCATACTCAAAATCTCATATTTCATTCAAGCCAATTAGTCAACAACATACAATATAATTTGACATAAATCATTTAATAGATTTGAATAACCACAGAAAAAACTAAAAAAAAAAATCATAGAGCTACTCTTATTAGAAACAATACACCATAAGCAAGCATGAGAAAAGAGTAAGACAGTAATGGATGAGTTACTCTCATTAGAAACTAACTGAACCCCCTTTAGATGAGGAAACAATTAATCTACATAACAGTGGAATTAATATTTAATTTGTCACTAACATATATCACCAATTGATTCATTGAATCTAAACTTTTAATTTCAAAATCACACAAAATGCAAAGAACTGATAAATGTTCACCATCACAGTAGGCAATATTACACATAATAAAAACTCATCAAAATATCTAGATTATAAAAACTCATCAATATTAATAACTATTGCTTTCAAACAAGATAAAAATGAAGATATACAAGACATTCTAGAGCCACAAACTGTGACATTTAAAGCTTTTCATCTAAACACAACCAAGCTTGTAATTCATAAATACAAGAAGTATCCAAAGCCCAAATGAAGACAACAATGAAGAAAATACAAACCAGAAAGCAGAGTCCCTAATCTGAATACAGATCATTTAAAGTCCCTTAAACATGTTCCTTAGTTTCAATTTTTGTTCCCCTCTTTTAATTATATTGTTTAAACTTCATTGACTATGAAGGTAATATGTTCTTAAAAAAGTACGACACATTAAGGTCATATGTTCTGAAAAAAGATAGATCATATCCAAGAATACTCAAGCACTAAAAATTTAATCTCATAAAGAGATCAAAGACCATATCTAAAATAAACCAAGACACAAGCTGCAAAGCATTTCTAATAGACACATATATACAAATTCAAGCTAATAGACATTTAAGGAGAAATAAGTATTTCTTCACTAGAAAACAGTACCAAGCTGTGATGCCACTGTCAGAAGAAAAATGCCCCAAACCAACTACATAGCAAGATGTAAATAGAACCAATCGAACTAATTGTTACATTAGATCAAACACTTGCACACAATAAATCTGAATACAAATACCAAAAACAAAGTACCCAAAAAAATAATTAAATCAAACCCTTTCTCAAAAGAGATCCATTTAAAACATATTCATTGCTCAAAACAGAACCATACCTTAAAACCAAAGAGCAAAACTAAATCTGAATACAAATATCATAATCAAAGTACCAAACAAAATAAATTAAATCAAATCCTTACTAAAACAGGCCCCTTCATATATAGACATTAAAACAGATTCAATGCTCAGAATAGAATCAAACCTTACAACCGAAGAGCAACACTGAATCAGAATACGATTCAAAAATCTCAAATCCAAAACATATGGCAGTACATAAACATAGAAAAAATATGCCTCAGATCAAATAACTGAACCAAAACATACTCAAACACATAAAAATTGTCTCAAAAATTACAAGTCATCATTAATCATTCAGATTTTGGGGATTTTCATAAATAGTATTATGAATATACCTCAACCAAAAAGCCACCCAGTCGTTCAATCCACCAAGCCTCATCAATCCACTACCAGCAGTTGTAAGCCTATTCTTGCAACAACACCATCTGAAAAAAATTACAAAAGTAAAATACAACAATGTTTTGAGGCAGATAACACAATAAAAATAAAATTAATGGACTTACAAATTGGTAATGGATGAAGCAGAGAAGATCACAAGAAAAAAATCAATGGACTGACAAGTCGAGCAAAGTAAAGGCAAGGAACGATGATGAAACCAATATCAAGTATAGTTGCATAGACTACAACAACTGCGAAAACAGAGAGCAAGAGGGATTTGACGAAGAGCAAGGCGGCGGAGAGCAATGGTTGATGGGTGCGACAAAGAGGGAGGTGACTGGGTCTGACAAATAGGGAGGCATATGGGTTCATCGATGGGGAGGCGACTGGGAGTGACAGTGTTCGTCGATGGGGAGGCGGCTGAGAGGGACCTGGTTCATCGATGGGGAGGCGGCTGGGATGAACTTGGTTCATTGATGGGGAGGCAGAGAAGAGAGGTGAGTGCTGAAGAGAAAGAGGGATTCAAGATTTTGAGTGATAGTGTTTTTAGGTTTAGGTTTATAAAAATTTATTTATGTTTTTATTAAATAATATTTATATTTATATAATTTTATTTATGTTTTTTTATATATAAATGTATATGATTATGTTTTTATTGAAAAGAGCTTGCGTATTATAATGTTAATGTTCTCCACATCAGCATTAATTTTAATTAAAAAAAAAGAAATTTTGAAATAAAATTGGTGGGAAAAATAAGCTCCAAAATATGAAAAATTTCCCTCCAATATATTCGTAGGAAAAACTCGTTACCTACCAATATTATTGGTACAAAAAATATAATTCTAGAACATTTTAATAATTACCAATATTTACTACCAATAGTGCGGACAATGAAATTTGTGGTAGGTAAAAGTAACTTTACCTACCAATATATATATGTAGGTAAGAAATTGGTAGGTAAATGTCAGATTTCTTGTAGTGAATTAAGAGAGTTACTCTCTAGGTATGTCCGACTAAATCATAACGTATTGTCATATATTGTTGATGGTCATAGTTATGACAAAATAAATGGGTTAAAGGATTAAAAAATATTTTAACTGTGCACATTTTCTAATATTAGAGCCAATCCTAGTGATTTGCACATATGTTAACATACATAATTCTAGAATATTTCTAGCATAAACATGACTCAAAAACTCGCTTTCAGTAGGCCATGTTAATGGGACAAATCTCAATCCAAGAGTTACAACAGGTACATATTTTCACCACAGATTGACAGAATGTCTAATGAATGTGAAGCAATGTTTTTTTTTCTTTTCGTTTTTGTGCATTGTGTGGAATAAGTTTATGGTATTCTAATTGAAATGCAATAGTAAACCAATTAAGAATATTCCATTCAATGCACAAATTCAAACAAAAAAAAAATGTAAAACTATATGTCCTGGTAGATAATAGATATACTTGCAAGTGCACACATCGAACAGGAAGTAAAATGGTCAAGAGACCGATATTTTACCACATAAATTAAAATCAACTAAATATATCAAATAATAAATCCTAATTTTATCTAAGTCATAAAATTTGAATGTTTGAATGTTTGAATGAAAAAACAAATAAAAGACAAATATAAACATAATTAAAATTAATTTGCAAAAACATAAGATATTGACAATTATTAAGGTTTCAACGTCACCCTCAAATGATTCTACTCTTATGTATTGATGTGCTTAACCAAATTCAATACTCTCATGACCTTAGTGTTGTTTTTTCTTTATACTTTCTCTTGAGTGTTGCGTAAAGAATGTGTAAGTGATAACTAACATATATCTCTATACGACCATTTATCCTTACCTTCATTATGCTTAACTCTAAAAACAATTATATATATTCCACCTCTAAGTATCACAACCTAGAAATATTTTTGCTACCTAGATGAATGCTTGTCTCTCGATCTCAGACTTTCTATGTTGTTCCACCTGTAACCTGATTATTTGAATGTTCTTCTATCGAGTAATAATTCTCACAATCTTGATACAACTTAAATCATAAATGTTGTCTGTGTTTTCTCCAAGTGACACATGGCACATTTTAAGGGGAATCAAGATTCCACGTGAGCTGATAAGAGTTCCCCGGAGCCTATTTAGGGCTCCATGGGGGATTAAGCCTGTTGTTTGCCACAGTTCACCACTACTGGAGGAGTATATCTTTCGAGAAGCATCACTTCTCAAGAACCATGTCACGGGATGGTATTCCAAGTCTAGTTACAAGAACATTTCCTCCAAGTCTACGAGGTCCTTCCTCCAACAAGGAGAGCGGTAGGCACGTGTCATGCACAGTGACCCTAAACCACAGACAGTTTCTGACAACTACTGTCATATGGATTGTGGTGTCGACTCTGTACAAATGACAAATGAGATACTCTGCAATGTCGTTTGACATGAGAAAATGTGCATCAACTACTCTGACATGTCAAAGATGTTTCTTCCAACAAAATAGTGGACTGCCATTCTTCACATTAGGCCCACCAAAATACGCTGGAGCCCACTAGCTCATTTACTACTAGAATGTGCATTTACCATGTATTAATGCCTCCATTATGGGAGAATAATTGCAATCAGCTCCAATTAATGAGCTTAATTTCCCTAGCAGCCTATAAATAGGGCTAGACACACATTGTAAAGGATCCCAATTTGTACTTTTAGCATGAGCCTATACGTTGCCTGTAACCCAAGAGAGCTTGAGCTTTGCAAGTTATTAGGATCCTAATACAAGTGACTCATGGACTAGGGTTAATTCATAACTTGAACCACGTAAAAATCTGTGTTCCAATCTTCTTTTCTTTAAGATTTAGCATACTTAGTTGTTAGCAAAAAGGCTAGTCAATACTTTGTTGCTTTCATTGAGAGCTTCAAGAAAGCAAGAGTTGCAGCAATGATGAACACGTGCACAAATATTTTGAGAGATGACCTCCCCACCGTTGTGGGAGGAGAACCAGTCTGCCCACCTCCAGCAGTTATCCTGGAGGTGGCCGATAACAAAGGCTACGAGGAAGATAATGGAGACACCGACTACTCCATGTCATCTCTATTCGAAGAGCCACCAGAAGTGGCGACATTGAAAGAGAAAATTGCCTCCCTAAAAGATTAAATGGAGGCACAAAAGGACAATATTGCTGCCTTGCAAGAGAAGGTGAATGCCATGAGGGCCACGTTGGCAACTCAAGGGCTCTAGGTGGACCCTACTATTGAAACACCACCTGCACGACCTGCTGATGTACCACAAGAACAACCAGCTAGTGTGCCACCCGTACACCTAGCTGGCATGCCCCCAATGCACCCAGATCCTCCCAAAGGAGAAAGAGCTAAGGCTCACCACAAACGGAAAACACTACAAGAAAAAATAGATTTTATAACACTTGAAAACTGCTAAGCGGAAGTATTTATAACACTTTTCAAAACGCTAACATAGCCCCTATTATTAAAAGTGTAGACTTTTCGATAATAGTTTTAAGATGATATGTTTAATGGTATCTTAAACTATTATATAACACATATTAGTTGCTATAATATTAAATAATAACATTCTTTTAGAGTAATTTATTACAAATTTGTAGTTTATTCTTAAAAATTTGGATAACACTTTCCAACTGTTATAATTGATTATTTTATAGCATTTTTAGTTAATTATATTTTATAAAGTATAACATTTTGTCACACTTATAATATATATGCAAAACAAGCATAAATATTATAAAGGCTCCACATTGTTTTAATTTTGTTGTCTACACATATAATAGATTTGTAATTACCTTGTAAAACGTTATTTATGAGTTTTTTTTTCTTTTGCAATTAAAAAACTTTTATTGTATTTTGATAAAATATATCATAATTGATAAAAAAAAAACTAATATTAAATTGACATGATAAAACATGAGAATTATAACATTAACCATTTCAAATCCCTTACAATATTCAATTCAAACCATAGTTATCACCCCCTCATAAAATTCTTAGTTGAAGTTTTGAAGTATCAAGACATAACAAACTACTAGTCCTCCACATGTTTACTTAAAAAGTGAACAGAACATCATCAAATATTTGAAGATAGTTGCGCCATCCAATTAATGATTCATTGTGCTCTTGTTTTAGTTGTGAGTCTGTGATGCCGGTTCGCTCAACTACATAAGAAATTAAATGATTAATACTCAAACTCATACTTAATAGTAAACTAAAAGAATACAAATAAAAGTACTAAAAAAATGCAAGACAAGAGGAAATTTATAAAATAAAACTCATTTAGTCAAAGAAAATATTCAGACATACTAAGAAAATGAAAACACTAATGTTTAATACAATCTCAGGTAGTAATACAAACTCAATCACTCTCACTATATTCTACTAATCTTGCCACAATATGTGACATCTCATTCCATTTTATTCACTTGAAAAGTAATTTCTAAATATGTATGTGCCTTTTATTCTGTTTTAAGCTTCAAGATACATATATGTATATATTAATTGAAGTTTATTATTTGAATTGACATATAAACTATCACAGATTTTATTGCTCAATAAACACCTTAAAAATGGAAGCAAGCCTTGATAATCTAACCCCAAATAAAGCTGATGAATCAACAACTGATACTGCTACAGGGAGAAACAGGAATACTATGAAACAAGACAGTAAACTTTTATGGTTGAAGTTCGATGAATAAAAATAATGCAATCATTTTAAAGAAATATATCTATACTTCTATAGAAAATATAAATTTCAGTAGCAACTCAACTTTTGGCTCATCTTAGGTTGTTAAGCAAAAATTTTCTTATAAGCATCACATATACATACTATAAAACTTGCAGACCCTAAATTACCAAACATGACTTAGAAACACAATATAATGAGGACAGAGATACATAAGAATCAATATTTTTTTTAAATATTTAAATGATCAACAAGAAGAGTGGTGCAAAACTACTTACATAATAGAGTAGGTAGCAAACAAATATTGTAACTAAATAAATAGCCAAGAAGTGAATCCATAGGCTGCCAAAAACAATAGAATGTTAATATTAGCATATCTAGAACTCTTAAACAATATATATAAATAAGTTCTCAAGATAATTATATAAGAAAATAAGTTCAAGTACAAACATAGATCAACTTCATATATGCAATAAACAAGCAATTGAAATGAGGAAAATGATAATATATAATCATTGTTGTGAATGCTGAAAATTCTACACCCGTAAAGAACCCACATCTCATGTCTAAGGTCCCTGGGAGATCCAAAGCAACCATGTGTAAAGTCCCTTTGATCCCTCAAAGGAATGTCCAAATCAACCCTGCTCCAAATGACCACTTCGCCTCGCGCGCCCCAGGCGCCTCGCATGCCCCTGGCGCCTCACGCGTCCCAGGCACCTTGCGCGCCCCAGGCACCTCGTGCGCCCCAGGTGCCTTACAACCGCCTTCGCACCCCGGGCGCCTCACATGCCCGTGGCGCCTTGCACCTCATGAATGCACATGGTGCCTTGTAGGTGCATATAACGCCTCACTCCCGTGTTGCCTCGCAGGTGTATATTGTGCCTCGCACCTCACGGGTGCACACAGCACCAGAACCTTCCTACATCACAAGAGAGGGCCAACCAAGTATGTCATTCATCAAAGTAGCCTACCAGCAACAAGAAGTACGAATAAGGTACCTGTATATAGGTACATACATGCCTGCAAGGATCAATGTACAGACCTAACATCTGTACCCAACAAGTGATGGTGGTAAGGGATAGTACGAGGAGTGGTAGCACCACCTATACTCCTCTGACACTTGTACTAAATAAGTGGTGGAGACATCCCCACAGAACCTGACCATGTACTCACTACCCCTGAGACCACTCACCTGACAGCATACTTGTGTACCGTCTGGTCCCCTGGACCACAATGTACTAGGGGCCATTAGAGCCCACTATAAAAGGAGCCCACTATAAACACTGTAGCACTACACCATGAAAAATACAAGTTCATTTCACCATTTTCTTTCTGCAACTATTCTTTGAGTTTCTGATTAGATCTTTCAAGTTTTTTCATTTGATAAGCTCTATATTTCAATTTTTCCAACTTAACTTTGTTGACGAATTCTCATCGTCAATAGTTTGGTGCTGTCTGTGGGAAGAATAGATTGCAAGCCATTGTTCTTCCGTCGATTCTAATAAGAAAAAGATGCCACGATGTTCGAAACGGTAGAGAGAGCTGCGCGAGGTGGAGGTCCTTCTTGACGGAGATCCGCTAAAAGCCTCCATGAGGGATCTTCCTCCACCTGCAAACGTGGAGGCCCCAAAGGAGCTTGAGGTTCACGGAGATGAAAGGGAGGCCTCGTCCCCGGCGGTCCCATCTGAGGAGGATCATCCAAGGCCGGTGGCTGCCCCAGCAAGGGGTGCCGGTGAGTTCTTACCTCCAAGGCCACCGCAGGTGCCAAACTGTGGTCGGCAGGATCTAGGCCCATCGACGTGCCGGGCTGATAAGCACCCTCGGGTCCAATTCATTAGCTTGAGTTCTAAGTCTCAATTCTACGAAGAGGAGATACGAGAACTTCACCGCAAGAATCAGAGGCTAGAAAAAACCCTGGAAAACATGCAAGAGGTGCTAAATGGCCTGTTGCAAGGGAGATCAAACGTGACACTCCCTAAGCGGAAAGAGAGAGGCTGAGAGGGGGTACAAACCACCGTCCTGGTAGATGATGGAAGAACTCGACTCTCCACTAGTAACACCCCCCGAACGAAGCAGCACGAACATCCCGAACCACCGAAGCAGCCCCAGGGGCCAGAGCCGAAGACCAATGCTGCCCCTCGTAACGATGTCGAGGCCACCTCAAGGAAAACACCCTCATATTTACGAGAAGAACTCAACAAAAAGAGGGAAGGTAAAAGGACCACACCCCCTATGGCGCCCCAGGAAGGCAAAGGAATGGGGGATCCTAACCCATCCACGCTGAGAGACTCCTTGAACAAGAGGAGGCAAGACCTGGACACAGAAATGAGGAGCCTACGAAGCAAAATCATCACCGCCTCCAGAGGTCAAGCCTTTGAGGATGAGTTCGACCATGAGTCGCCCTTCATCAAGGAGATCCAAGCCATTCAGCTCCCGGCCAACTTCAAGGAGCCCCATATGACCCCCTATGAAGGAAGCACAGATCCAAAATACCATCTAGATGCATTTAACGACCTGATGAAGCTGAGGGGAATTAGTAGCAGGGACAAAGGCCATTGCTTCGCTGTCACATTGAAAGGACCTGCGTACAAATGGTTCAAAAGACTTAGACCGGGGTCCATCAGATCTTGGCAACAGTTTTATGATGAATTCCTCCAGCAACACCACGCCGTGCGAGACTACAAGATGCCAGGCACCAGCCTCACCAACGTGAAACAAGGAGAAAATGAGAGTCTGAAGAGCTACATTCACAGATTCAATATTGAGGTAGCTAAAGTTGGGAGCTTGACCCATAGAGAGCTGAAAATGGCCATCACAACTGGAGTGCGCCCGGGAAGCAAGTTATGGGATAACATGCTCAAGAGGGAGGTCACAGACTTGGATGATTTCTACGAGCGAGCGCAAAAGTATATTCGCGTGGAGGATGGTCACGAAAGCCTCAAAGCCGGAAAAGGCCAGTCGCCACCAAAACCTTTAATCCGAGAAAGACAAAGTGGTGCAAAAAAGAAGAGGGTCTATGAGGGAACAAAAGATGATCGACCCCAGAAGCATCAATGCTCTGATGAGCGGAGACAGGCCCCCTACACCTTTTATACTGACCTCACCCATTCGAGAGAGCATATTTTCATTACGAACGAAAACCAGGCCCTTTTCAGAAGGCCCCCGCCAATGAAAAAATACCGGTCTAAAAGCGACCCCCGCAAGTATTGTCAGTATCACAGAGATATCGGCTACACCACTATGAAATGCAACCATTTGAAGGTGGAAATTGAGGAGCTCATCCGCAGGGGACATTTGGGCAGATATGTGCGCAAGGAGATCCAAAGACCAGAAGAAGGAGCAACCCCGCCATGGGCACGAGAGGTGGCCCCAGGAGTATAGGGAGAGGTCAAGACCATCTTTGGAGGACCAGGATTCAGGGGCGAGTTAAGGAAGGGGCGAGATAGATATGCCAGGGAGGCCAGATGAAGTCCACCACCGTGCGTCTTAAGTCTGGAGCAACACCCCCGAAGAGTTTTAAGGGTGAAAATGACTCAATAACCTTCACCGAAGAAGACGCCCAGGGTGTACACTTCCCCCATAAATGAACCCCTAGTGTTGATTGTCCAGCTTGCGAACATGAGGGTGCATCCGGTCTTGGTGGATAACGGAAGCTCTGTGGACATCTTATATTGCCCAACGCTAGAGAAGATGGGACTAAACAGCCGACACCTAAAGCCTTGCAATACTTCTTTGTATGGATTTATGGGAGATTCGATATAGCCCCTAGGGGCAATCGAGTTAGCCCTCACTATGGGAAAACAGCCCAGACAAACCACCATAATGGCAAACTTTGTTGTGGTAGATTGCGCCTCAGCCGTCAATGCAGTATTAGGGAGACCTTCCCTAAGAGAATTGAAGGTGATAACTTCTGTATACCACTTAGCTATGAAATTCCCAACTCCTGGCGGAATAGAATGCATGAAAGGAGAGCAGAAGGAAGCAAGAAAATGCTATAACACATCCCTCTGCACAGTCACAAAGCCATCAGCGCCTATGGCGATGGTTGTGCATGAAGGAGAGAACCCAAACGAATTGGACCCACGAGTCACAAAAAAGCCCAGAGCTGAACTGATAGAAGAATTGGAGGAGGTAACGGTCATGAATGAGTCGTTGAGAAAATTGAAGGTAGGGAAAAACCTTGTAGGTGACATGAAGGAGAAGCTAGTAGAGTTCTTAAAAGCCAACCTCGACGTATTTTCCTGGAGTCACGAGGATATGGTAGGGATAGACCCAGCGGTCATGTGCCACCATCTGAACATCGACTCGAAAGCAAGGCCGGTGAGGTAGAAAATGAGAGCGCTGGACCCAGAGAGATACACATCCCTAAAAGAAGAGGTTGACAAGTTGAAGGCGAACGAGTTCATTCGAGAGGCATTTTACCAACTATGGGTATCAAACCCAGTGCTAGTCCCGAAGCCCAACCGAAAATGGAGGACTTGTGTGGATTTTACCAGCTTCAACAAGGCCTACCTTAAGGACAGCTTCCCGCTTCCTAGGATAGACCAGTTGGTAGATGCCACATTGGGGCATGAGCTACTTAGCTTCATGGACGCATATTCTGGGTATAACCAAATACACATGAACCTTACCGATGAAGAGCACACTTCGTTCATAACGGACAAGGGGTTGTATTGCTATAAAGTGATGCCCTTTGGTTTAAAAAATGCAGGTGCCACTTATCAAAGGTTGGTGAACAAAATGTTCGCAAATCAAATAGGAAGGAACATGGAAGTATACATGGAAGATATGCTGGTGAAGACGAAGAAGGCGGGGGAGCTCACCAACGACCTAATGGAAATGTTTAACACCCTTCGAAGGTATAGAATGAAGCTGAATCCACTCAAATGCACCTTTAGAGTTTCATCAGGAAAGTTCCTGGGTTCATGGTGAATTCCCGAGGCTAATTCATGAGGATATGGTAGGGATAGACCCAGCGGTCATGTGCCACCATCTGAACATCGACCCGAAAGCAAGGCCGGTGAGGAAGAAAAGGAGAGCGCTAGAACCAGAGAGATACGCGACCCTAAAAGAGGAGGTTGACAAGTTGAAGGCGACCAGGTTCATCCGAGAGGAATTTTACTTACTATGGATATCAAACCCAGTGTTAGTCCCGAAGCCCAACAGAAAATGGAGGACTTGTGTGGATTTTACTAGCCTCAACAAGGCCTGCCCTAAGGACAACTTCCCGCTTCCTAGGATAGACCAGTTGGTAGACGCCACAGCGGGGCACGAGCTACTTAGCTTCATGGACGCATATTCTGGGTATAACCAAATACCCATGAACCCTGCCGATGAAGAGCACACTTCGTTCATAACGAATAAGGGGATGTATTGCTATAAAGTGATGCCCTTTGGTTTAAAAAATGCAGGTGCCACTTATCAAAGGTTGGTTAACAAAATGTTCGCAAATCAAATAGGAAGGAACATGGAAGTATACGTGGACGATATGCTGGTGAAGACAAAGAAGGCGGGGTAGCTAACCAACGACCTCATAGAAATGTTTAACACCCTTCAAAGGTATAGAATGAAGCTGAATCCACTCAAATGCACCTTTAGAGTTTCATCAGGAAAGTTCCTGGGTTTCATGGTGAATTGTCGAGGTATCAAGGCTAATCTTGAAAAAATCAAGGCCTTATTGGAAATGAGCCCACCACGAAGCAAAAAAGAGGTGCAATGCTTAACGGGGAGAGTCGCGGCCCTTAATAGGTTCATCTCCAGGTCCACTGACAAATGCCTCCTTTTCTTCAATATCCTAAAAGGGAACAAAAAGTTCGCTTGGGATGATGAATGCCAGGATGCCTTTACCAAGCTAAAGGAACACCTTGGAAAGCCACCCCTTTTGGCCAAGCCAGAAAAAGGGGAGAAGTTGTATTTGTATCTAGCTGTATTAGAGCATGCCATAAGCACTGCCTTGGTCAAGGGGGAAAAGAAGCACCAACAACTTGTGTACTATGTGAGTAAATGGTTTGTAGACACAGAAACTCGGTACTCGGAAATAGAGAAGTTAGCATATGCCCTGATAGTGGCTTCTCGAAAGTTGAGGCCCTATTTTCATGCTCATGCGGTTGAGGTGCTCACCAACACCCCCCTGCGTCAAGTCTTACACAAGCCGGAGACTTCGGGAAGGTTGTTAATATGGTCGATTGAATTGAGTCAGTTCAACATCACTTACACCCCAAGGACCTCAATCAACGGGTAGGTACTTGCAGACTTTATAGTCGAGTTTGCATACCGACCCCAAGAGGAGGGGGAAATAGAGGAGAACGAACCGGCACATGAAGAGGAAAGGCTCCCTAATGGAGCCTCCTTGTAGATGGGGCATCTAACGAAGGGGGAGCCGGCGCTGGCATAGTGATGACGGGACCTAAAGGGCATAAGATGTATTGTGCCTTGAGATTTGGATTCGAAGCTTCCAATAATGAGGCAGAATATGAGGCTCTGTTGGCCAGCCTGCGGCTAGCTAAGAAGTTAAAGGTATCCCACTTACATGTCTTTAGTGACTCACAACTGGTGTTTCAAGTGAAGGGTGAATACTAAGCTAAAGGTCCAAAAATGGCTGCATACCTCACAAAGGTGAAGGAGTATTTGGATCAGTTCAAAAAATACACGATAGAACAGATCCCCAGGGAGCTGAACACAAACGCTGATGCACACGCGCAACTTGCCTCCACACGAGACGAAGACACGCTTGAGTCCATACCGGTTGAATATCTCCCCAAGCCAAGCATAGCAGAAGAAAGGATCACCATGGTCAAGAGCTCTGAAGAGTCATGGTTTGCACCCATTGGGGGGTACTTAAATGACAGGACCTTGCCTTTGGATAAAAAAGAGGCTTGCAGACTAATTTACAGAGCCGCCCAGTACACCCTAGTAGATGGAACCTTGTATAAGAGAGGCTTCTCTACCTCGCTCCTGCGGTGCGTAGACAAGGGAGAGGCTTCAAAATTTTTACAACAGATACACGAAGGGGAATGTGGAAACCATGTTGGGGGGCAGTCCACGGCAAAAAAGGCCATCCGCCAAGGGTATTATTGGCCTACCATGGAGAAGGATGCGAGCGACTTCGTGAGAAGGTGTAACAAGTGCCAGAGACATGTGAATTATCCCCGACAGTCGCCAAATGAGCTGGTGAGCATGACCAGTCCGTGGCCCTTCGTTGTGTGGGGGATTGACTTGATTGGGGCACTGCAAACAGGAAGTGGAGGAGCTAAGTAGGCGGTGGTAGCAGTCGACTATTTAACTAAGCGGGTGGAAGCGGACCCTTTAGTCAACATAACGACTAAGCAGATCACAACCTTTGTCAACAAGTACATTGTTTACAGATTCAGAGTACCTTATAAGATTATCTCCGACAATGGAACGCAATTTGAAGGAGGGATGTTCGAGGACTATTGCAAGGAAAAAGGAATCAGGAGGAGTTTCTCCGCAGTAGTACATCCCCAAGCCAATGGGCTTGTAGAGGTCATCAAGAAGATCCTGAAAAGGAACTTGATAACTAAGTTAGAAAAGTTGAAAGGGGCTTGGGTCGAGGAACTCCCATATGTACTCTGGGCCTACAGGACCACCCCTCGTTCCACCACTGGGGAGACACCTTTCGCCTTGGCCTATGGCTGCAAGGCTATCCTTCTGATAGAAATGAAGATTAACTCCATCCGCACGCAAGCATATGATGACCAGGGTAACATCACAACATTGGTCAGGAACTTGGATCTGCTGGAAGCCAAGAGGGAAAGGGCACAACTAAAGTTTGCCACATATCAGCAATGGGCAGCGAGGTAATACAATTCAAGGGTGTCAGAGAGAAGGTTCAGGGTAGGAGACTTGGTACTGAGGAGGTACTCCCCAACACGCGAGACCCGGGGGCGTGGATACTAGGGGAGAACTGGGAAGGACCCTACCAAGTCGCTCAGTGCATACCACCAAACACCTACAAACTAGCCCGCATGGATAACACCATTATACCTTGGGCGTTGAATGCGGAGCACCTCAAGAAATACTACCAGTGAGACTTCTGCACCCGTGCAAAGAAAACCTTTGTTTAGTTTGTTCCCTGTTATGTTCACTTAGTAAGTAAGAATTAAAGAGGCTACCTGGGTAACCTCCTAATTAGATGTAACCCGTTCATATGTATGTCATTGTCACCCGCACGCTATGAATGAAACAATTCACCACTTTACGTGTCATTCTTCTTCCATATAGCACCCACCAAAGTGCCTGCTGAAATAAATTTCACCAAAAACTTGGGGGGGTAGGATAGGAGGCAAAACATACAGCAAATAGGAGGATCCTAAAAAGGACTCCTCACATTAGAGGGAACCTAAAAAGGACCTCCTATCAGGAGGATCCTAAAATGACCTCTTATATTAGGGCCTTAAATGAGGTCCTTATATATAAAAAAAATTTATGTGATGAACCCTTACAAACAGGGACAAGACCTTGCAAGGCATCTCTTGAGTTCACAAGGATTAACTACCCTTGTAAACATCAAGGAGGCCAAAAGGTCTTACAAAAAAAAAAACTTCCAAATAAAGGCAGATGCTCCCACAAGAGGAAAGGCCTCAGAAAGAGCACCCACCAATAAGCCTAGAGCGGCTACCAAGCCGTCTAGCCAAAAAGGGTCCTAAAAGAGACCCTTGCAAAAATAGTACTATGAATAATGGAGAGAAGGACGCTTCTCGCAAGAAATAATAAGCGTGCACAAAAATATATAAAAGGATAGCTAGAACCCAAGGGGTCAATATATCCTTATAAGAACAATCAAGAGGCACCAAAAAAGGACCTATTGAACCCTTTCACATGGGATCCAAAGGACCTCTAGCCTGATAAATAAAAAAGGGGAACCAACCGAACCCAATCATATGGGCTCAAAAAGACCTCGAAGATAGAGGAATAAAAGATGAATAATCGCATATGTATATATAAAAGAAAGAGAGTTTTGGTAACATAACAAGACTCGGAAAAAATTTACAAGCAAAATAGGGCTGGAACGAGCATACATCCATAGTGGACTAACTGGAAAAAATCATAAAATGATAATCTCAAGGCCTCTTGCCACAGGCGTTCCATCTAGCCGCCCGGGCAACGGCGTGCTTGCCAAAGGAGGAGAAATCGAAGTTAGGATCCTGCCTCCATATGCCATAAAGGGCGCGCTCTATGGACCTATACTCAATAGTTGCCTTGTCCGCCTCTAAGGAAGCGACCCTCCCCTGTGACGCAGCTGTAGCAGCCTTGGCACCCTCAAGTTCGGCCTCTAAGGAAGCGACCCTCTCCTATGACGCAGCCGTAGTAGCCTTGGCACCCGCAAGTTTGGCCTCTAAGCTAGTGACCCTTTCCTGCAACATCGTGGCCTTGGCAATCAGAATCTTCTTCTTTTTTGATGAGGAAGAAGCTTTTGCCAAGGCCTTCTCTAGCTTAGACCTGGCTTCAGCAAGTTCCCTCTTGAGCTCTTGGACCTAAACCGCAAGACAGTCCCTCTCAGCATTCGACATGGAAAGGTTGTGAGCCGAGTCGGCAAACCATTGAGCCACTGTATAGGTCTGCACAAGAAAAATAACATCAACAATGATAAGTAACAAAAAAAAGGAATAAAAAGGGATAAGGTCGACATAAGATGCATGAACTCACCCAAGTAGCGGAGCGCGTAAGAGTCTCCCCAAGATCCGACAAAGAGAAACTCCCAAGACCACTCCAATCAGCTTGAGAAAGGTCTGTGGCGATCTGGACATACCAACGCCCGTAGGAGGCCGCCATGCGGCCCACCCAGGGCGCCATTTCTGAGCCAAGGGTACCTGGCTGAGTAAGGACAGATGACCCGCTCGCCGAAACAGGAGGGGGTGCAAGAAGATCAGAAAAATGAGCCCCTGGTAGATCCGGAGGGGGTGTAGGAAGATCAGGAAAGGAAGTCCCCGATGAACCGGGGTCGAGCGGAGCCTGAGGAAAAGCATCAAAAACCTCATTATAAGGGCAAACAAAATGCCCCGGCATGGCCTGTTGATCCTGGAAGTGGGAAGCCATGTCAGGGTCTAGAGGGGCAAAAGGAGGGCATCCCCTGGGGGACGAAGACAGCTAGTGAGGTTGCCCATGTCCAAGGGAGACTCCTTCTGGCACGCGCTTGGCCTCACCTTCATCCGAGCGATGCTCAGCCGAAGCAGCCTTCGTCTTCTTTGACTCGGGAATAGTCCACAACAACTTGGGATCCGAAACCGGGGACAACTTGTGAAAGTTGAGTTTTTCCACAGTGAAGAAGTATGTAGCCCTTTTCTCGACAGGGTTAGCATTGATGAGTGCATTCACCGTGTCCGCCTCCGACCAACCAACTCCAAGTATGGAAAAATGCTCTGCATGATTCACACAATTGTCGACACAAACATAAGTTATAAAATAGTATGTTTCAAAAAGAAAAGAAAAAAGGTGGCTTGAAGTACTTACTGGGAGCAGAACGAAAGTGCTCACGAACAGTGAGGGGACCCTGCACAAAGAAAAAGTCCTGCTTCCAGGACCCCGGGCTGGACACAGCGCCCTCTATCAAGGGGACCAAAGTATTGGCTTTTTGCAGGAAATAAAATCCCTTGGACTTAGGAGAGGGCATGAGATTGTACATGAAATGCACCTCTTGGGCCGTAGGAGCACGACGGACAAGTTCCATAAACGCGATGAAGGGGCAGCTCAAGGTCAGCCAACTCTTGGGTGCCAACTGAAGTGGAGCGAGGTCAAAATAATTGAGAACCACGATGAAGAATGGGTGTAATGGGATTGTACCACCTGCCTTCAGGATATGCTCGCTCATAGCCACATAGCCCAGATTTGGGCAGTCAGCCCGGGACTTGTCCAAAGGAACATAAAACACGTATTCTAGAGGAACACGGTAGTTCCCTACTATTTCCATCAATTTATTTTCGGACACATGGGACACTAGGGAGGATACCAATAGGGGCAGTGTCTTGGTCATCAGTAGTCACCTGTCGTTGCCCTCTCTTCTGCATACCTGCAAAACCAAAAGAAAAAGGTGAGGAGGAGACATAGCACTTTACCCTCCATTTTTTCTTCCTAGCAAGATTCTTCCACCGAGGCACCAGCTGTGAAAGCGCTAAACTAGGGAATATTGAAAATAAGGGCTCAGGAGAAGACGGGACGGCCCCATAACAATCATTAGGGAAGAACAAGCTAGGAGGCTCAGGCGGGAGATGTCCCTCCATAAACTCCAACTCCATCTGCAAATCTAAAGGGTCACCCTAAGGTTCGCTACATGGTCATTAAGTTTAAGGGGGAAAGGTACTCCGTCTCCTCTCAACACCGAATCTATTTCTCTCTCTACCACCCAAATTTTACGCCTAAGTTCAACCATATGCTCGAGAAGATGAATACGGGCCTCCCTTAAGGTGTCGTGGTCACGGTAAGGATTTTCCTCAAGGGACTCTAAGTCTGAAGACAAGTCAACAAACTTGACCCTCGGAGGAATGTCGAACAGACCTTCACCTGCCATGAGACCTCATCCCGAAAGAAAAAAGGGTTCATGTATAAATGAGAGGATTGCTACAAACACAAGGGAATGGGCTCAAAACCTCTAGGTACAAACACTCTAAATGACCCACTACGGGGTATGAATAAAGGGGCACATAACAAGGTTAGCTCACGACAAGCTCAGACCAAAATACCCCATCCCGAGTAGTGCTAATTTGGACCAAATGAACATAAGAAAAAAAAAAAGGAAATATACCTCAAGCAGATAAAATGAGGCACTGTCGTGGTCAAAAGGAGGCTGAGGGCCAAAAGCACTGTCACAGTCGAAGAGAAGCAAATGGTCGAAAGCACGCGTCTACAAAAACAAAGGAAAAATGTGTTTTAGTCCTTAAGTACCTGCATGGATATAGACATACAAGAAATGAACTCAAATATATATATATATACATTTATATAAAGGATAGCAAAAGTGAGGTTGTGGGGGATTGGACCCCTTACCTCTTGAAAGTAGCAAGGATCCACTAAGCTAAGGAGATGGAGTGTAAATAATAGGCTAGACATGAAGGCTTATTTATAGGAGCTGCAGGCTCATCTCAACCATTGAACCTAAAGATTGATCAATGGCCAAGATGGGAGCTTGGCATCTAGATTGGGAACCGCGAAGAAAGACAATAGGTCCATGATCAATTTCAAGTAATGACAAGGATCATCACAAACATCGCCTATACTTTCAAGACACCATACCGAAGAGCCTACCAGAGCGCCTAAAGACACTCTCCTAGACTGGGGGGAAAGTGTGGATGCTGAAAATTATACACCGGTAAAGAACCCACATCTCATGTCTAAGGTCCCTGGGAGATCCAAAGCAACCACGTGTGAAGTCCCTTTGATCCCTTAAAGGAATGTCCAAATCAACCCTGCTCCAAATGACCACTTCGCCTCATGCGCCCCAAGAGCCTCGAATGCCCTTGGCGCCTCGCGCGCCCCAGGCTCCTTGCGAGCCCATTGGTGCCTTGCACGCCCCTAGTGCCTCACGCGCCCCACGCGCCTCGCATACCCCTGGCGCCCCGCGCGCCCTAGGTGCCTTGCAACCGCCTCCGTGCCCCAAGTGCCTCGTGTGCCCGTGGTGCCTTGTGTCATGGGCCGTCAACTTCGATACTTGAATTGACGGAACGTGCGACACTTGTTAGCGCTCTTAACTAGCAAGTCAGCCTAGAATTCAACACCTGCGGCAAGCAAACTCAATGGTTAGCTGCATTACAAGTCTCATACAAGTAAGGGCAGTTATGAAGAGGGAGCAAGCACGAGGCAAGCAATCCAGAGACAACATCCTACACAATAATCAGAGCATACAACACATTCAAGTGGCACGCAATGGCCCAACAAAGGCAACAAACAAGCAACACATAGACCGTAAAGAAAGCATACATAAAGGGACATGGCAAAGCATTGTTTTATTCATATAAGGCCTTGATAGGGCAAGGGAGTACACAACTTAATCCCCTATCTGCTGGTGGCCATGATGCTTCTTTAAGTCACCAGGTCACCCCCCCCCCCCCAAGGAGCATTCTAAGCAGATGAAGTCTTCCCAGGAACATATATGATTTTTGTCTGGGAGACATATGCATAATTACAAAAGTGCCATTCCCTACCCCTGAGGTTAGTTGGTGCAAGACTTGACTAATGATCAAGTACCAAGGCATGCTCATACATACAAAATGCCCCCCTGGAGATGTGTCATGACGCAGCACGTCACACTCTACCCCACTTAAATCTTCGGCGTCCTCGACGAACTTGCCCCTTGCTGATCTTCAATCTTCTGCGTATGCTTGTGCAAGTCCTCCGCCCTTTCCCAGCAAATTTCTTCATCTCCGAGCCCTTTCCACTTCACCAGAAACTCTTTCTTCTTCTTCCTATCCACAACCACGGTCCTCTCTGCTAGGATTTCTTCAGGTTGTCTGCTGCTTCGTGGCTTGATGCTGACTCCTTCTCTGGTAGACTGGTTGTGCGCTGGGTCTTCTGGATCTTCGTGATACAGTTTGAGGTTGCTGACGTGCAAGACCGGGTGTATCTTCATCCATTCTGGTAAGCTGACTTTGTAGGAGGTCAGACCCACTTTCGAGATGACTGGAACAGGACCCTCGTATTTGCGGATGAGTCTGTTTTCCTTATTCCCTAGGAATCTCAGTTGTTCGGGCCTCAGCTTGATCATCACTAAGTCACCAGTTTTGAATTCCAGCGGTTGTCTCTTCTGATCTGCCCACTTCTTCATTCTCTGTGATTCCTTCTCCAGGTAGGCTCGGGCAATCTCGATGGTTTTCTTCCAGTCTTTCGTGAAATTAAAGGCTCTCGGATTTCTTCCGCGATACTCATCCACTGTGTGGGGTAACAGCGGTTGCTGACCGTTAACAACTTCAAAAGCGCTCTTGTTTGATGAAGAACTCTTCTGAGAGTTGAAACAAAATTGAGCTATGTCTAGTAGTTGCGGCCAATTCTTTTGGTTGGCACTGACGAAATGCCGCAAGTACTCTTCCAGCATCCCATTGAATCTTTCAGTTTGTCCGTCTGTTTGAGGATGGAAGCTCGAGGAAATATTTAGTTGTGACCCCAAAAGGTTGAATAACTCCGACCAAAAGGTCCTTGTGAATCTTCCATCACGGTCACTAACTATATTTTGGGGTACTCCCCAATACTTAACTACATACTTGAAGAAAAGTCTCGCTGTCTCTTCTGTCGAGCAATATTTCAACACCGGTATGAAGGTTGCATACCTTGAAAATCTGTCCACGATCACTAAGATCGCACTCAAGTCTCCCGTCTTCGGTAAACTAGTAATGAAGTCAAGCGACACATTCTCCCATGGTCGGCTTGGGACTAACAAAGGTTCCAACAACCCTGGCGTCTTGTGTCTCTCCACTGTGTCCTGCTGGAAGGTGAGACAGGTTCTGGTATACTCGACAATATCGTCACACATTTATGGCCAGTAGTACCCCTGCTTCAATAGGGAATGAGTTCTCTGGCACCCTGGATGACTCGCCCACAAGGTGTCGTGACACTCACTCATTAGTGTCCTCCGCAAATCTCCTGTCTTTGGAACATATAAGCGGCCACCCTTGGCCCACAAAAGATCGTCCTCTACCCAAAATTGGCGAGTCTTCCCCTCTTTTGCGAGATTCATGATGGTCTTCACCACCGGGTCTTTCACCAGGTTCTCCTTAATGCGCTCTCGGAGTGGAGTGGTCACCATGCTAGCTGACATATTTGCTAGCAATTTTAGGGCCGCTAACTCAGCTTTGTGACTCAGGGCATCAGCTGCCTGGTTTAGACAGCCCGCCTTGTGTTCGAAGTGAAAGTCGAATTCTGCTATGAACTCCTGCCATCGTGCTTGTTTAGGGGTAAGCCTTGGCTGGGTGAGGAAATGACTCACCGCGACATTATCTGTCTTCACCACAAACTTCGACCCCAACAAGTAGTGCCTCCACACTCGTAGACAATGAATTACTGCGAGAAGCTCCTTCTCTTGTGCAGTGTACCACCTCTCTACCTCTATGAGTTTGCGGCTTTCATAAGCTACGGGGTGGCCCTCTTGTACAAGCACCCCTCCCAAAGCATAATCAGACGCATCTGTCTGCACTTCGAAGGGCCTACCAACATATGGTAAGGCAAGGACAGGATCTTGCATCATGGCTTCCTTCAGACTCTTAAATGCTTTGACACACTTATCGGTCCACGTCCAAGTTACACCCTTCTTCAACAACTCGGTTAAGGGTGCCGCCCTTCTTGAATAGCCCTCCACAAATCTTCGATAATAGTTGGATAAACTAAGGAAGGAGCGTAATTCTTTCAAATTGGTGGGGTCCTTCCATTCTTGAATGGCCCACACCTTCTCTAGATCCACGCGAATTCGACCACGTTCTACTATGTGGCCTAGGAACTTGATTCTCTCTTGTGCGAAGGAGCACTTTTCTCGCTTCACATAGAGTTGGTTCTCTCTCAATTTCTGAAACACTTGAGATAAGTGTCGTTGATGTTCTTCTACTGTAGAGCTATAGATCACAATGTCATCCAAGTAGACTACCACGAACTTATCTATGTATTCCTTGAAAACTTGGTTCATCAACGTACAGAATGTGGTTGGTGCATTTGTCAACCCAAACGGCATGACTCGAAACTCGTATGCCCCATATCGAGTCACACATGTTGTCTTCAGCTCATCCCCTTCTGCTATCCTCACTTGATAGTAGACCGATCTTAAGTCCAGTTTCGTAAAGAATTTCGCTCCACTCAACTGGTCGAATAAGTTAGTGATAAAGGGGATGGGGTATGTATTACGCACTGTCACCTTATTGAGAGCCCGGTAATCAATACATAGTCTCAAGCTCCCGTCGTGCTTTTTCTGAAATAGCACAGGTGAACCATACAGTGCCTTCGATGGTTTGATGAAGCTCGCCTCAAGTAAATCCTTCAACTGCTTCCTCAGTTCAGCTAGTTCAGGGGGTGCCATCCTGTAGGCCACCTTCGCAAGTGGTTTGGCTCCCGGCACCAGCTCAATCTGGTGATCAATCCCTCTTCTGGTGGTAAGGCTCTGGGGAGTTGATCCGGCATAACATCCCAATACTTCTTTAAGACCATTCGAATTTCTAGTGGGATGACTTCATCCACTGTATCCTCGTATATTGTGGGTAGGATAATATACGTGGGCTCTTTTTTTCTCACTCCCTTCTTCAATTGTAAGGCTGACAGCAACTTGGTTTCTGGGGGCTGCTCCACTTTAGCAGGCACCACTGCAGGTGTCTCCCCCATTATGAGTAAGCTTCTCGTAACTGGGATGGGAATGGCTCATTTTTCCGTAAGGAAGTCCATACCCAATATCACCTCAAAGTCATCCATTCGTACGACCACCAAGTCAGTCTGCCCCTCCCACGAGCCAATCTTCATGTTCACCTTTTTAGCCACACCGGTTGTGGCCAAGGCTTCTGAGTTAACTGCTTTCATGCGGCCATGGTCCTTCTCCCATTTCAGTCCCAGATGTTTAGCTTCGATCTCCGAAATGAAGTTGTGAGTGGTGCCTGTGTCGATCATCACACTTCCGGCCATCTTACCGTTTAGAGTGGCGTCCACATACATTAGTCCCTTTCCGGGGGTCTTCTTCACTTTCGCACCGTGTTTCTTGAGAGCATTCAGCATCCGGAGGGCACCCATGTGCGTATACTCCTCTTCCTCCTCTTCTTCGTTGGCTTGTTCTTTTTGAGCAAATGTCGCCTGGAGGGCACTCATCTGGGATTTGTGAGGACACTCTGTCGACTTATGAGGACCAGTACAGATCCAACATGTAAGAGGCTTCTTGAACGGGGGGTTACTACCTTTGTTAGGAGAGTCAGATTCCACACTCCTTTTCTCTCCTCTCCCATTCTTGCTCTGCCACGACTTCCCAAAATTTTTACTCCCAACATTACTTCCACTAGTCGACGGATTGGTCTTCTTGGATTGAATGTTCCCTGATGAGTAATCAGTCAGTCGTTTGGCAGCAGCTTGAGCAGTGGCTAGGTTAGCCACTCGTTGTCTCTTGAGCTCTTGCTTTGCCCAAGGTTTCAGACCTTCTAAGAACGCGAAGAGTTTGTCCACTTCGGACATGTCTTTGATATCCAACATCAACCCGGAGAATTTCTTCAAATGGCGTCGAGCTATGTAGGCAACATTCTCAGGGAGAAACTGCATCTTCAACTCTCTTTTGAGATCTTTCAATGTTGTTATGGTGCATCTGCCGTTCTGAATATCGTCGTACTTCATCCTCCACCATACTTTGGCATCTACAGACAAGTACATCATTGCCATTGCGACCTTTCCATCCTCTGATTCAGCTCTCACGGCTCTAAAGTAATGCTCCATATCAAAAAGGAAGTTCTCTAAGTCCTTCGCATCTCTCGCCCCCCCATAGGGCATCGGCTCAGGACTTATACTCTCCCATATTCCATGCCAATGGGTCCAGTTGCAGGCTGACTCCCAACTGCCCTCATGGTGAGGTTCTGCTTGGTGTTCATCTCCAGCATTTCATCCTTCATTGCCTCAACTGACTCCCTAGAATTCTCTACGAGGTCATTTAATGTTTGTTGTAGGTCCTTCACTGCTCGTTCCACTGCCTCGATCCGTTCCTCCCTCAGAGGAGCATTGGATGTGCTTGAAAGGTTTTCTCTCCGCTTGATTGCCGTTATGCGGGCTAGTAGATTGGTCGTATCCCGCTCCAACGCAGCCACGCTGTTTAGTGCGTTAGTCGTCTCCAGTTCTAGCCTGACAGAGCCAAGATCCCTGACTCTTTCGTCCAGGCCATCTAGCTCTCCAACGCGCCTCTCCAGCGCTTCAATCCGTTGAGTGTTGCTCAACATCCTGAAGGGTCACCAAGCTTTCTCAAACTTAGCTCTGATACCAACTGTCATGGGCTGCCAACTTTGATACTCGAATTGACGGAACGTGCGACACTTGTTAACGCTCTTAACTAGCAAGTCAGCCTAGAATTCAACACTTGCGGCAAGCAAACTCAATGGTTAGCCACATTACAAGTCTCATACAAGTAAGGGCAATTATGAAGCGGGAGCAAGCACAAGGCAAGCAATCCAGAGACAACATCCCACACAACAATCAGAGTATACAACACATTCAAGTGGCACGCAATGGCCCAACGAAGGCAACAAACAAGCAACACATAGACCATAAAGAAAGCATACACAAAGGGACATGGAAAAGCATTATTTTATTCATATAAGGCCTTGATAGGGCAAGGGAGTACACAGCTTAAGCCCCTATCTGCTGGTGACCATGATGCATCCTTAAGTCACCAGGTCACCCCCCCCTCCCCCCTAAGGAGCATTCTAAGAAAATGAAGTCTTCCTAGGAACATATATGATTTTTGTCTGGGAGACATATGCATAATTATAAAAGTGTCATTCCCTACCCTTGAGGTTACTTGGTGCAAGACTTGACTAATGATCAAGCACCAAGGCATGCTCATACATGCAAAATGGCCCCCTGGAGATGTGTCATGACGCAGCACGTCACACCTTGCACCTCATGAATGCACACGGTGCCTTGCAGGTGCATATAACGCCTCACTCCCATGTTGCCTCGCAGGTGTATATGGTGCCTCGCACCTCACGAGTGCACACAGCACCAGAACCTTCCTACATCACAAGAGAGGGCCAACCAAGTATGTCATTCATCAAAGTAGCCCACTAGAGACAAGAAGTACGAATAAGGTACCTGTATATAGGTACATAGATGCCTGAAAGGATCAATGTACAGACCTAACATCTGTACCCGAAAAGTGATGGTGGTAAGGGATAGTACGAGGAGTGGTAGCACCACCTCCACTCTTCTGACACTTGTACTAAATAAGTGGTGGAGACATCCCCACAGCGCCTGACCATGTACTGGAGCCAACACCACTACCCCTGAGACCACTCACCTGATAGCATACTTATGTACCGTCTAGTCCCCTAGACCACAATGTACTAGGGGCCATTAGAGCCCACTATAAAAGGAACCCTACTTCCACATGGAAAGGGGTTGGAAAAAACACTGTTGCACTACACCATGAAAAATACAAGTTCATTTCACCATTTTCTTTCTGCAACTATTCTTTGAGTTTCTGATTAGATCTTTGAAGTATTTCATTTGATAAACTCTATATTTCAATTTTTCTAACTTAACTTTGTTGACGAGCTCTCACCATCAACAATTGTTATAGTAACTAAAAATGCATAAAATGTTATGTAAAACAATGTGCATAAGCAAAGAAAGATTTGAAGGTGTCAATCTTATAAAAAATGGTTCACAAATAATATATATGCCCATTTCTCGATCACGTTTGCTTATTTGAATGACTTCAGTTCCTTAGACATAAAGTTTAAAGGGTACTCACAAAAATCATGCACAAATAGTTTTTGCCCATTGTCCTTCCAACAGCTTTGTACCTGCAATATTTTTTGCCCATGATGGACCTGCAACTGCTTTGTACCATATGCATGAGCAGGAGATTAGCTAATTTATTTAATCTATACATTAGACTTGGAAGTAAACTTCAGATAATTAATTTATCATGATTAACATGTTTATGGGGCAAAATAAATTATATTTCTCTAAAAAACAAAAACAACATAACTAGAATAAAAAATATAATAAATAAAAATCACAACTAAAATATGTTAAAAATAAGCTAAAAAAAACTCAACGTGAAAGTTAAATAGGGTAGCATGATCACAAAATAACATTAATATATTCACAAAATGTTGTGACTACAAAAGTGAATAAAATAAAGATATTGATATGGGATTGTGAGCCATATACAACATTATCTATATATGAAAATCTATACCTTAGGCTTTTATTGAAGATTTAAATTCCTAAATTCAGCAACAAAACAATGATTTTATGTCCAAAAGCCACAACTCAATAGATCAAAATTTTCATATGATGGTCTGAATATAATATAACGAAAGAAAAAATGCCACAGTATACTTCTATGAAAAAGAAAAAGAAAAAAAAAAGATTCATTGAACCAATGCACAAGTTTCTTCCTCTATTTTCCTCTCACTTTATCTCTCCTTGCACTGATTTTTCACATAGATCAGTTCAGCTAGAAACTCAAGCAATACCAGGATATTCAATAAAGAGTTGAACATTCAATTTGCATTGAAAAAAAATTTCTTTAATTAATATATATATATAAGGTTAAGAGTGTTTAAGCTCAAGCATTCAAACTAAAAAGTTCATAAAATGGATGTGTTTATTATTTCTTCTTCATAAATAAGAATTTAATTTAACAAAATACTATATAATCAAAAGACATTCTTCTGGTATACAAGACAATTTTATGGTTGTAATCATGGTCAACTTTTCTTGAACTTTGGAGAACAAAATACTGGGGGTTTGTTAAAGGCTCAACCTTCCTACTAAGAGTTTTATCATATGTAGCAATAGCATAAACTTCAATAGTGAATAAAATCTAGCATGAAAAGATACCTTTTATATGAATGCTATTTCACATTCTGATATTAATTTAGCATATATAGAAAAATTATACACCCATGTTCAGTGTAACGACCCAAATTTACTAATAAGGCTTAATGGCCTTGATTAGTGTGCCGGGAGGGCATAACTAGATTATATGTGATTTAATGATTAAAAGCATGTTATATGATTATTTGAATATCTGAGATGCATGACTATGTGTATTAGTATGCATGTAGGCCCTGATTAGGTTAGAAAGGCATAATTGTAATTTTGGCCCGTTGAGGGCATAACTGTATATGTTTGTGATAAATAGTCGAGACCACATTATTATGTGGATATATTTGTAGTCTGTGACTCGAGACGATCCTAGTGAGAGGTTTAGCGAAAAAGTCACGGTGGGGATTTATACCCGACTCGGGGCGAGCCTGGGTGTATTTATGAGAATTTAGAGAATATATTGGAGTGTATTTTTATATTGGGGAAAATAATTGGTGATTAGTTAGGTGTCGGGAAGTAAGCGGTAAATATTAGAGACATTCGAGGAATTAGCGGGAATTGGGTGTAATGACCAAAATGCCCCTAGGTGGATTTAAAGGCTTAGGAATTATGGGAGGACAAATTGATCATTTGGCTTATAAGGGATAAGTATTGTTAGGCTTTATGCCTTAGTGGAATGTGTAGAAGGTAGTAGAGGTCTGAAGGAAAGAAAGGGAAGAAAAGAAAGAAAATAAGGAAAAGGAAAGAAGGGAAAAACAAGGCAATTTTTTAAGAACAGTTTTGAGTCTTCTCCATCAATTTCTTCTGGAGATTTGAGGCTAAAATCCAAAGGAACTTAAGGATGAGATTGTATACTTGGGATCTTGATCAGGTTAGGGAAACTAGCTGAGGTAGCTCATCAATCGAGGTAAGATTTTGAGGTTAATGTTCAATTCCTGGTATTGGTGTTGAGTTGGTTTTTCTAAGCAAATTTGTGTGGGAATTCTAGGGAGTTAAACCTAAGGATTTGTGGAGGTGAAGGCTAACCAAGTGAGGGAGACAACCTAGGCTGAGCACATCCATCAAAGGTAAAAACTCTAGTTTCAAGCTTTGTGATTTCTGTGGTTTTGCTGAGATTTTGAGCTTTAGGTTAAGCCATGGTGGATTTTGTGTTTTGGGGTGCATGGGATTGAATTTCTTGTGGTTGGGACTTATGGGATGAGTTGAGGATGTTGGGAGGCTTGTTTTGAAGTTTGGTTGAGTTTTGGAAAGATTTGGCTCGGGAAAATTCGAAAGGGAAAATCTGTGATGGGCTGTGCTGTGACTAGTGCTACAACGCTAGTCACTGATTGTTGTAGCGCTAGGCCCTGAAGTTCTCGAGCCTTTTGGCTCTGCTTGTAGCGCTATAGCACTCTCCTTAGGGTACTGTAGCGCTACCTTATTTCCAGAAAGGGATTTTTGGGTTATTTTCAAGGGTTTTTGCCTGGGGTTCGGGGTTTGATTCCACCACCCCGTTTGGTGGAATTAGGGCTTCCCGAGGGCTCAGGATTGGTCTCGAGGATAGGTTTTGGGTTTGAGGTTTGGTGATGATTCTAATTTATGGCTGTGACTAGGTGTACACTAGGGCTCAGGCGAGATCGTGCTCGAGGATCAAATTGAATAAAGCTAGTGAATCTAAAGGTAAGAAAACTGCACCCGGTTATGTGTTTGTGATAGGACTAAGAGCTCCCTATATCTGTATGATGTCGTAGATGGTATTATGACATGGGACATGTGATAAACGGCCTAAGGGTGCCATAAATAATACTTGCGCACAGGGCGCGGCTCGGCACTGGTAGCTAAGGGCAGCTTA
Organism: Humulus lupulus; assembly: GCF_963169125.1. Lineage (NCBI taxonomy): Eukaryota > Viridiplantae > Streptophyta > Magnoliopsida > Rosales > Cannabaceae > Humulus > Humulus lupulus. The sequence continues at coordinate 70,614,832 of NC_084798.1, forward strand.
ATATTCACTGAGCTCGGTTTAAGCACGTCGGAGTCAGTGGGATAAATAGAGGGTGCATCCTAAGGGAATTAACCCTAGTTATCATATGTGAATTGATTACTGATATGAAATGATATACTTGGTATGTTGAATACTTGATTAACATGAATGCTTAGACTGTTGAGTACATGCTTTTGCTGTATGAGTTATTTGATTGTCTGTTGAATGATTATGCTCTGTTATTGTGTTTTCTTGCTGGGCCTTGGCTCACGGGTGCTATGTGGTGTAGGTAAAGGCAAAGGCAAGTTGGACCAACCCTGAGATGGAGAGCTGCGGGGCTGAATGTACATGGTTAGTTGTTTGGCCACCACGGCCGAGGAGTGGAACAGGACGAGAAAAGCCTATTTGTCTGTTTTGCCTTAGAATGGCTAGCAACTGTATTTAAATCTTAATTATTTTGTAAACGGTCTTAAACTTATTACTTTTGGGATCCCATGTAAAAAGAAAATGTTTATATATAAGAAATGAAGCTTTTGAGACCAAAATCTTTTAACCCTAGTTCAACAATAGTTTCAGTAACACGTTTCTAACTAAATGCCTTGATTAGCAAGTCCTGCACCTTTATAAACACACAGTGTAACGGTCTTGTCTATCCAAGGCGTTACATTCAGGTAGCATAATACCAAATCATAAGCAAAAAAATAAAAGTGAAAAATAGAAGCAAAGAACAACAACGAAGAACAATAATACCTTCAATCTTCCATTTACCCAGTCCTTTATAGATGCAAAGACTTACTCTTTTCATGGGGAGCTTCCTCAGGATGCTAATGGTAATAGACCCTTGAAATTTGAATATGAGGTGTAGTTTCTACAAGAAAAATTCATAAAGAGAAAATCAATATGGAGGGTTATGCCAATACCATCAAAACATTCAACTTGCTTCTATAAGTTATTTTCTACGTCCCATATTTTAGTTCTTGCTTATCCTTTTTCATTTTCACTATGTTGATTTTCTTACTCAAGTGGGGACTGCACATGACCCAAAAAAATTAGAATGATTAGTCAAGCTTTGGTTTGTTTATATTAAGATATGGGTGTTTAATTTTTTTGTAAGGACTTACATTGTACTAGCAAGTTGTGAGTCCTGCAGAAAGACAAGTATAAAAATACAAAAGCATATTATTCTCTGTGCCAACAATCAAAGACACTAAACAGAAAACCAAAACACAATTAGAAAAAGGCCTCGTATGAGATAATGGACATACAAATATATTAAGACAATGGTTCCATTGAATGCGTTAATGCCTAGAGTCGAGTCACCTTACAAGTAGGTGTGTATGGATTTTAAATAGCTATATGTATAAATATGTAAGTTTGTGTGTATAGAGTTAGGCCTATTTACTTTAGATCTAGTAGATTGAGGCCTTTAATAGCTTGTCGTGTTTAATAGCTTCTTCTCTAGCACTCCATCCAGACTAATAAGATTGACATAAAATGATACAAACGGTCATTAACCATATAAATACTTCGACAATATCGACTACTGAACGTAATGGAGAGTACAATTGCACAAACACTACTCAGGACCACCAATTATAAATTTTTCAGTAAGGTTAATATAAGACCTGGCTGATCAAATTCAATATAATTGAATATATATGCAAATCACACCAAATGAATCCCTCCCTACATATATTTACACACTGAAAGAATAAATGTGAGGTTTACTAACTAAAACAACTAAAATCCTAAGATACATGTCAAATCCAATGCTATAAACAAACTCTTATTTCTTTACAATCTCTAATAATAACAAAAGTATAACCTGATGAACTGTTAAGCAGCATTCTTTAAAAGCTCAAGCCATCATAATGTGGTAGCATGAGAGCCAGTACGTGTATATTTAGACCAGTTTCATCTGCCTCACAGACCATCTTGTAAAGTTCTCTCAAAAACAAAGAAAAATTTGACATAAATATATAGAAAAACATAGATGAACACCAACAAAACACAACTAATAACATAAATACACACAAATAGATTCTAAATACATTTTTGATTGTTCAAGAGAATCAATTATATTTGTTCACCAATTTACATAATAAAATTGATAATAAAAAATGTCAAAAGAAATAGAGAAAACAACATCAATACTATTATCTCCCATATAATTCAGACTCAAAACAGAACCATTAATAGCTAATTTATTTTAAGAATTAACTACAAGCACCAAACAAAACCAAAACTATAATAGCTCCAAATGCATTAGTATTACAAATAGGAAAAAGATTATTCAAAATTCACAAAATGGAAAATTCCTAACAAAAGAGGGGAAACTAAAATAAATAAATAAACTTATTTTTCATCAAAATTTTTAATCATATGGTAGAGAGAAAATAACAATAATTTTTTTTATCAACACTGCAGTGGCATATACTATACAATAATAAATTCTTTAAATTATAACATCTTATGTGTAAGACTGGCTCAGTGAATATTAAAAATAGGCTACGGAACAAAGAAAATGATGCTAAACTTACCAAATTGGTCGCATATATAAATACAGATATTTAATGCATTAATATCACTATATATGGGAAAACAACAATGTTGTATTCAACAATAAATATATAACTTCAATTTTCAAAGTAAAGGATACTCACTACTTAGAACAAAGCCAACTGCACTTCAAAAGGATGAACAACACTTGATAAGCATAATGAAAATAATATATAGATGTGACAATTATAATATTTTTGTGTGTATTCAAGAATCACCACCAACGACAATATAAGAAAAACTAATAAGGAAACATATATCTAAGAACTAAAAGTCAGTAAATGAAAAGGACAAAAATTAAACTCTATATAATCATCGAGAATTAGATGTATAAAAGGGATTATTAATTGCATTAATAATTTTGGAAGATGTGAAGGAGTAGCTAGCTGACATTAAGGAAATCCACAAGACGAAGGATGAAGAGAAGGTATAATTATATATATATATATATATATATATATTGTTACAATTATGCCGCTATTTAATTTTTAATAAAAACGTGTGTACATGTACATATAGGAGGAGAAGGAGATAGTGAAAGTGAAGATGGAGGTAGCCCATGAATTGAGAATGGTGAAGGAGGCCTAAGCTGCTGCTAAAGCTGGCCATTTCCTTTTCTTTATTCTGCTTTCCTTTTTGTTTTCCCCTTATTCTCAGTTATTTTTTTCAATCTAGATCAAAGTTACGTAGAACCTACACAGAGCATAGACAAAATAAAAAGTTTCCAATGAATTTTTTTTAGTATTGGATGATATCAGAGGGTAATTAAATACAAAATAAAAGGCTATGAAACTAACCAAAGCTACATTACCAAAAGCTATGAAACTATTAGCTTTCATAAACCCAATACAAAATATATTTTACATCATCAAGTTGTAATCTTTGCTTGATCAATCCCAAACAAACAATAATTCCATAAAAGGGAGAGACAGAGAACTAACATAGAAACCCAATTCAGATTAACTTAAAATCCAAAACTCGCTGAAAACTTTCACAATTCGACAAATGAACAAACTAATAAGAACATAAACCTGCCAAAATTTTCATCACCAGTAATCAAAACTGAGAAAGATACTAAAAAATATGAAGAGAGAAGAAGAAAAAAGCAAACCCATAACATAAAAGCATAAAAAAAACTATTAATGTAATCACTAAAATAAACTCTATTAATCATCGTTTAAAAAATGTTCAGAAGCAAACAAAAGACAGAACAACATAACCTCATGGTGAGAGAGAGATAGACCTTTACCAAAAGCATAAGAAGAAAAACCCCATGATACCGGTTCCATAGAGAATGAGAAGAAGAAGAAGAAGAAGAAGAAGAAGAAAATGATTAACTTCAAAGGTGATGGGTTTACAGTCAGTGGGTTTATAGTGTATAGGTGTTGGAGAAGAATAGTTACACGTGTAGATATAATGTTAAATCTTTGGTGGGTGATAGAATATGTGTACACTGAAGATAAACAAAGTTTTTCAAAATACAGTAAAACCTTTGTGAAAAACTAAAATAGAAGGATATAACAGTAAAAGATGCAGGATGCAAACAAGCCTCTTAGTATATGTAAGAATTTATACAAACCATTATAATGCTACAGAGACAACAAAATCCTCAGGAAAAACTAGAAACCATAGAGACAGAGGGACAACTTCAAGACAAACAAAACCAGGGGAAACATAAAACAAGGAAAATATAATAGCTCAAATATGAAAATCAAAATCAATATCAATATCAATAAATAGACACATAATTTATAAATTGGCCAGATATTACAATCACAAACATAAAAAATATTACTAAATTAATTTTAAGTTGTGATAAGTTATAGATGAGAGGAAAACCCAGCTGTAAGAAGAAGCACTGCTCCATGATTGCAAACCCAGATTCTTAAAAAAACTCAAATTTACAATTAATACAGATAGGAAATCAGCTGAAATGATATTCAATCTAACAAATGAATACTCGGAAAGAGGAGAGAGAACCAAACCCAACAAATATGAAAATATGAGAATGCACTTTATGTAAACTCTCATCTAAAGAAGAAAGAAGAAGCTTATTTGGAGAATTTTGACCCAGCCATGAGAGATTAAAAGCCTAGCAGAAGAGAATGATTGTACCATGCGGCGTTGAACGATCCCATTTTTGGCTAGAGAGTCTTCTTCTCCTTATTTTGTTATATGATTAGAGAGAATGAGAATATACTTAGCAAAATTAGAGAAAAAACGCCCAAATTTCACTTGGCGCCTAAATTTCATTAACCCAAGTCTTCCATGTTTTTTATTTAATACAATCAGTATTAACACTTCTAAAATTTTGTAATATTTTAACGTAATATTTGGTCAAAATTCTTGTAGTGAAAGGTCATGACAGGCTTTCGAGCCTCTTGACCCTCCGAGAAGGGTGCAAGACCCCAAAGAAGTCCACGGAGTTCGAAGAGACCCACATGCCCGTAGTGCCCGAGGAGCCCAAGGTATTCCGCCCAGACGCACCGCCAATGACTGTGTCAGGCCCTGGGAAATAGAACCTTTTGCGCCCTAGCAGATTCGGGGAAACCCAAGGCTGGGAGCCAATAGGAGGGAAGTCTCCAAGAACAAAGGACAGTGCATCAGCAACTCGGTAAATAGCGACTACATTGAATCTGATGGGGAAACGTTAGTAGGATTCCCAGAGGATGGCTACCACGGGCGCGTACAAATCCAATGCTCCCAAGAAAATGGTCGGGACCAAGGACCTCCACATGAGACACCCTCAGCCAGACCTTCGAGACAACCTTAATTCTCAGAGGAAGGAAGCAATGCCCGAATACGGGGCATACCCAGTGCATAGTGCAAACAACGATCCTCTCAGTTCATAGTTATAGTGCTTAAATAAGATAATGTTAAAGATGGCCAAGAAGAAGAGCCATGACTCATACTTCGAGGATGAAGACGGATATCCATGTGTCCCGCACATCGTTGAAGTCCCATTGCCCTGATGTCAAACGCCCTATTATGCTATCATTTGCAAAAGACTAGTAATTGATGCTTATTTAGAAAAATAGCACAATTATTCAAAAGGTTCAATTGGGCCTTATTAAAACATACATTATAGGCCTATTTGTTTAAATCAAAATATAATGTCTTTTATACAATTTAAAATAGAAAATAGCAAAGTCCCACCGAAATGTAAATAAAAATAATAAAACCAATAAAAATGTATGTTGGCATTTATAAATCATTTTTTACTCACTGCTCCCAACCCCATTCACACTTTGACTATGGAACTCCCTAGATCACCATGAGTGCCAATCAGAAAGCCTATCATCTACCTGAAAATGGGAAAGTAAGGGAGGTGAGCAAAAAGTCCAAAAGGAAGTACAAACAAGAACGATAATTTAATAAAGAAGCAATACAAGCTTATTCTCTATGTACATAACTTAAAATGACATAACATAAACATTTCATAATAGCATACACCTTCTTTGAATTTCATCATAGAAAAAAGTAACATTTCTATGAGGTAACCGGTAAAGCATAACCCGATTAATCCTCCTCTTACCCTCGTGGGCCTCTTGGCGCATCCGCCTTATAAGTGAACCTTACTAATCTGTTGAATTTTTTGAGCATGTTCTATGATTGACAGACTACCTTATTTTAGGGTCACAAACTAGTCGACTCAGGTTGCCAGCATTGCACCACTATAGCATTTCTTATTAAAGGCTTGGACAAAGTCTGCCTATGTCTTGGTGTTTAGAGGTCTTGTTTGTTTCACCACATCCCACCAGATCCTGACATCCATATTTAGTAAGTGGGCAGCACACAAAACTCTCTACTGATCGTTTAACTCCATATGATCAAAAATAGCCTCAACCTACCTTAGCCAATCCTTAGATGTCATGGGATTGGGATTTCCCTCGAAATTTGGGGGAGATTGTTTCCTACAATGCTCATATACTGGCTCAAATCCATAGCCCATTGATGCTTGTGGGGGCACTGGGGCACTTGTTATATTGGAGGCTCAGGTTATACCACCGATACTTGTTGGATTGGAGGTGCTTGCTGGGCTTGGGCCAGCTCCTTTTCCCTCTATCTCAATTGTTCCCTTAGTCTTTCTACCTCTGCAGCTAAGTCAATAGCTGGTGCAACTAGGGCTGCTGGTTGTACTGGTGTCACTTCCATGCCAGGGATCTCTGCCACGTTTAGGTTAGCAGGGGAACCTATTCCACGACCTCTACACAACCACCCCTAGCTCATGTTCCTCTAGAAGACATGTTGATATTCTAGGGCGTAAAAGAAACAATCATAAGAGGAGGAAACTTTGTATAACTACTTATCACTTAGAGTCTTAATTGCAATGAATTGATATGCATGCTCACATCCATTCACATAAAAAATCAAAATGTGATAAATACTTCAAAATCCTTAAAACATGTCCATAATATCCAAGTATCCAAAATAATCCAAACAAGTCCTTTTTTTTTAAAAAAAAAATCCAATTTATTTAATAGTAGTCCAGAGATTTGGTGAAGAAAAGCTCTAGTCATCCATAATTGACTCGTCCCCAGAGTCATAGTCAAATATCTCCTAAGTGATATGGAAATAGTCAGGGGCGTTAGCTCTTTCTCTTTGCCTATCTCTCGGATCAGTTATGGAAAATAAAGCCTCTCGACGTGCTGCCTCCTCAATGGGGTTGGTCACCATGCCCTCGCGCTTTACCAAATTTCCATCTTCATCGAATGTGAGGACCGTTTCCATTCTATAAAACTCATAGTTGTCCAAGAGTTCATAAATAGTGTACCAGAATCTAGCAGGTTCTAGGGTGTCCTCAATCACATCATTCCATGCCACACTTAGTTGGAGGAGAGCCTCGGGAAACATGGATACTGCCTCCCTCAACACCCAATATTGCTTGATGGACCAAATGAGCACTCTCCTCTTCTAGATTATCTTCTGCATGCGTTCGCACACCACATTGATCTTTTAGAGAACATAACATCTCTAGTCTCCATCATCAACTTCGTCGACACGAATCCTCAGAATCTCATGAATTTCCTGAAGAAGTTTCTTCCTAGTTGTTCTAATTATAGGAGGCATAGTGTCTAATATGCAACCATAGTACTAACAACTTAAAAGAAAGTAAAGAACAATAAATCAAACAGAAAGTATACTTATGACACGGAGAGATAAGGTTTTCCCCATCTTTAGCATGTATGCGGAGGGGTTCTTTGAAACATCAATGACCGCCTCTACTATCATTTGCAAAAGACTACTAATTGATGCTTATTTAGAAAAATATACAAATTATTCAAAAGGGATAGTGGGGCCTTATTAAAACATGCATTATGGGCCCATTTGTTTAAATCAAAATATAATGTCTGTTACACCCAGATTACGAGAATGGGAATCTTGATCTCGAAACTCGGGCTCGTAAGGTGTAAGCTCGAGACTAGCACGATCATCATGTGATCAGCAAGTTAGAGATAGTCTCGCTAAGTTGTAAGTGACAACGTCGGATTGGTGAGCTCGGGAACTACGTAGTCTCGGGGGTGTTCTGAGATTATAAGTTAGGCTCGCAACTCGCAATGGCAATGGTTCAACATTTGTATAAACTTCTTGATTTATTTCCTACCCTCAAACAAAGGGATTCAAGCTCGAGTATTGTAAGCTCGAAGAGGATGGTCTCGTCAACATCGCTTGTTGGGAACATAGGCGAACCAAGGTGACGAACTCGCAATATGTAAATGGTCTCGAAGGCGCGTGAATCTAGCGTCCAAGCTCATCAGCTGTGTGTGAACGTGTTTATTGTTATAAAATCCCTATGATTAAGGGATTTTATGTAATTTGTTATTAAATCCCAAATATCATGGGATATAACCGCGTACGTAGTAATTAATGCATTTAATGGCATTATTTTAATTTATTTGTAGAATACATTCCCGAAATCTGCAGGAAGAGATTCGGTAAACCCCTCTATAAATAGAGTGGGACAATCATTTGTAACGGACAAAAAAGAACGAATATTGGAAAAATTATGTACAATTGCTTCCAAAAAGCTATCATAGAATTCCAAGAAGTTAATAACACAAACTTGTGGACTAGGAAAATTTAAACTACTGAACCACGTAAAAAAATCATGTCTATATTATTTGTTTCCTCTGGTATATTTTGTTTAATTGTTCTTCGTTTCTAAGTTGACGAAAAACGTCATCAACAGTTTGGTGCTTTCATTGAGAGCTATTGAACAAGACGTGAGCTTGTTTAGTTAGATAGCCTCTCAAATCATCAATGGCCGCTGCGAGTAACCCCAGTACAGGTGAGCGACCAATTCCCAATATACCCGAGGAGTAGATTCCTGATGCTGAAAATTACCCACGACGACCTGGAAAGCAGGCCATTGTGGATCCAGATCCTAAAGAAAGGAGCGATTTATCCAACTCTCGAGGGCTGCCTGCCCCCAGTGTTTCGATATTTTTGCTATGCAAGTGCACACAGTCGCAATTTGTAATAAAATGGTAAAAACCAAGTATCATCCTCAAGGACTGATTTATCAATTACCAATCAATCAATCTTTTTAATTCTATTTGATTAAACAATTTCAGAGATTTCAAAAAAAGAAGAATACTAACGAAGCACAATGAAAATTTAAACAAAATAACAGAGAAAATGAAATTAGGACAATTATGATCCTCTATTTTCCACCCTTTTATTTCCTAATGCAAGAATTATATCCCCTTCTCCCTATTCAAGAACAAGTTGCAAAAACAATTCATAATTTGGTTAAGATTTACAAAATTCAATCTAAATGACAACTTGCTATATTTCTATGGTAAGTTGAATCATGAAGAAGGCCTTAAACACACAACTCAGAAAAATAGGCAAACAATTTAGATACTTTCGTTCTAAATTGAATTTGCATCCAAACAATCAAAGCATATCAAATTTCACTTTTCAGATTTCAATTTGATTCATGAAATAACAATTAGAGGTGATCAATCAATAATTGCACAAGTAACACAGATTGTAAGGAATTGAAAGAGATGAGGAAGAACATGAATTCTGCATTAATCCATAAAAAGGGTTTCCAAAAGATTCATAATAGCCCTAAAGGAGAAATTAGCCCATAATATTCATTCTAGCAGTCATAGAATTCAATTACAAACATGAAAATATTAAAGATAGACGATGAAAACTCAAGAATGGATCCTCCAATGGTGTCCTTCACTTTCCGTCGTCGTCTCCCTCTGTTTAGCACTCCAAAAACACCTCCCCTCCTCTAATTCATCGTCATTTTTAACCTAATCCCTGTTTTGTTCCGCTTCAAATTACTAAAAACCCCTTAATTAAAACCTGCGTTTTTCTCTTTTTCAGGCATATCCTGCTGTCGCAGGATGCCATTCCCGCGGTCGCAGGAATGCTCTAGAATGTGAAACTCCTTTGAAGCTGCGGCCGCAAGACACACTTCCTGTGGTCGCAGGAATGTTCTGGAATGCAAAACTCCTCTGAAGCTGCGGCCGCAAGACACACTTCTTGCGGTCGCAGGAAGTGCTCCGAAACACAATTTCCACCACTTTTTGTCATTTTGTCTATGTTTCCACCATGTTTCCACACCTAAATCACCTAAGTCCTTCGATACCTGAAAACATACCAAAACAAACGTAAAATAGAACAAAACAAAACAAACACCTAATACTTTACCTGAGAAACACATAGATAAATGAGTCTAAAACTCACTTATCACCTAGGCCTGACGAGGATATGTATTACAATCCTGAAAGAGATGTTCCAATTGTGGAACTTGAAAATAGCCAACTGCGGAAATAGTTGGCAGAAGCAACAACGCGCAATGAAGAGTTAGCCAGACAGGCTGCTGGCACCCAACAACCACTTGGAGGCCTAGGGGACGTCTTCGTGGGAGCACGGCCGCTAGGAGGGTGGAACAGGTGCCACCACCAGCATCCCAGCCAGTTCATCCAAGGCCCTGGAGGAGTAACTGGACTGAGGGTACTTCCAACCCAGCTGCAGAAGCACAAACAAGAGTGGGAAATAACCGAGCCCCCTCAGTGGCTCGGAACCTAATTCCCGATGCTGCGCAAAATAACCCGGAGCCTGACCGGGCGAATTCAGGACCATCTAGGGCCAGAAATGGGAGATAGTCACCATCACCCATAAGACACCCACCATCGCCAATAAGGTACCCCTCGCCAGTCCAGGTGGTTCCACGTCGTGCACATCGAGATGGAAATGGACGAGCTAGGCATGGACAGGGGAATGAAAGAGAAGTTACCCGAGATTGAACGGCTCCTCAGCCTACGAGAAGCCAAATGTCAAGATCACAGACTGCTAGGACAAGGAGGCCAGCAAGGGACCCACCTCATAATCACCGAGCTGCGAGCTATGTAAGTGAAAGCTTGGATTACACTAGGTCCGTGAGCATTTACAGCATGGAACCGAGGCATGCGGGGAATTGAGGGAATCACCCTGATTTGTGGGAACACTTAAACCACAATTGGGGTCGAGATAATCCCCCGAACCCAGATCTGTGAGACTATTTGAATGGCCGCAGACAACCAGTGTATAACCCTATACCGAGACATGGAGCTAGAGCTTTTATTAATGATAACCATCCCCCTCAGGTCTAGGCTAGACCTCTAGTGGATTTATTCCAAGAAAGGATTGAACAATTAGACAGATCATTCAAGCTCTTACAAAACGAATGTGGCAGGGACAAGGCTGAAGAGTCTGATGAAGAGCTTGAGCCTTTTGCCCCACATATCTCCAACACCCCATTCTGTCAGGGATTCAGGATACCTCATGTCCTGCCATTTTATGGAAACTCAGATCCCTATTGCCATCTGAGCACGTTTAACACCATTATGTGAGCCAACAATGTTGGTTATGAGCTCAGGTGTATGCTGATCCCAGCCACACTTACATGACCAGCAAAAAACTGGTTTAAGAAATGCAAAAGGCATTCGATCGTGTCTTAGGATCAATTTTCTAGGGACTTTAAAAAACAATTTAAGGCTATGGTTGGCATCAGGCCCGAGGCCTTAGCCTTAACCAACGTTCGACAACATCAAAATGAGTCTCTAAAAAGTTACCCCATGAGGTTTAACTTAGAAGTGGCCCGAGCTCGAGATGTCAACGATAGTGGTCACCTAATGGCGGTTAGGGCGGGCATAATTCCAGGAAGTCCCCTCTGGGAAGATTTACAAAGGAAACCTGTCAGGTCTTTAACCGAGTTCAATCGGAGGGCCTAGAGGTTTGTCAATGTAGAAGAGGAAAGGTCAACACTGAACATGACCTCTCAGCCCGTAACTACAATGACAAACATGAACTCTGCCTCGACCTCAGCAGACCCCTCAACTTCGAAACCCCCTAGGGATACCCTTCTAAAAGGAAGAAAAATGAAGGGAATAACCCCGAGGCAGATGGAGAGAAGAAGAAGAAAGAGGACAAATATTTCTCTGTATACAAGGTGTATACTGAGCTCAATGAGTCTCGAGAGAATATCTACCTGGCTAATGAAAACCAGGTCCCGTTCAGACGACCTGACCCCATGAGGAACCAAAAAGCAAAGAGAGATTCGAATAAATACTGTAGATTTCACCGAGATATCGGAAATACAACCGATGAGTGTCGATAGTTGAAAGACGAGATTGAAGGTTTGATCTAGAGGGGTTACTTCAGACAATACGTCAAAAACTGAAATCTCAATCAAGCTTTTACAAGCCAAAGGGCAGCGACTGCACCACCTGCCCAAAATAGTAACTCCCGAGCTTGGGAGGATGAGCGACCCCCTCTGATTGATGGAGAAGATGTAATAACCATCTCGGGGGGGACCTCATATCATTGGTTCAGGCAGGAATGCCCAAAAGAGATATGTAAATGAGCTCAAGACAGGCGACGGTTCCCCCTACGAACCCGAACCACAAGCTCTGAAACAACAATTGGTTGAGACTCAACCCATAACCTTCACTGAAGAGGGCGTGTCGCACGTCCAGTTTCCCCATAATGACCCCGTGGTCATAACCCTCCAACTTATGAACAAGAGGGTACACCGAGTCTTGATTGATAACGAGAGCTTGGTGAATATCCTCTATAAAGCCACTCTAGAAAAGATGGGACTTGCGCTTGGTGATCTAAAAGCATGTGCAACTGCAATGTATGGTTTTTCAGGAGAAAAGGATTGCCTGTATGGGATCCATTGAACTCCCCGTGACCATAGGAGACTATCGAGTCTCTGTAACCAAGATGATGGAGTTTGTCGTGGTGGTCCTCCCATTGGCCTACAGTGTATAGCTTGGGACACCTGCCCTAGTTGGGCTGGGGGCAGTGTCATCTGTTAGGAACCTGGCCATCAAGTTCCCAACTTCTAGTGGCATTGGGATGTTGAAAGCGGACCAGCTTGCGGGGAGGGAATGTTATAGTATCTTCGTTAGGGGAAAGAAGCAAAAAGTGCACATGCACTTGTAATTATTCAGAACAAGGATGGGATGTTCTTCGAGACAGATGAAGAGATTGATCCCATAATAGAAGAAAGGGCTGACCTCAAACCTCTAGAAGAGCTCGAGGAGGTCAAGCTCGAAGACCCCATAAAGATAGTAAAGTTGGGTATAGAATCTTTTTGAAGAAGTGAAATAGCAATTAATCTGCTTCTTAAAAGAAAACCAGGATGTATTTGAATGGTCACACTCGGACATGGTGGGAATTAGTCCAAATGTCATGAGGCATGCACTTAACATCGACAAAAGCTTCCCCCCGAAGTAGAAAAAGCGAAGACTCCTGGATGACGATAGAAAGAAGGCCCTCAAGAAAGAAGTCGAAAGGTTAAAGGCAAACCGATTCATACAAGACGCCTTCTATTCTGATTAGATAGCCAATCTAGTGTTGGTTCCGAAGCCCAAGAGCATATGGCGAACCTGTATCGACTACTCTGACCTCAACAAGGCATGCCCTAAAGATTGTTTCCCCTTACCTTGAATTGATAAGCTTGTAGATGCCATTGCCGGTCATGGCATCATGTCGTTCATGGATGCTTATTCTGGATATAACTAGATCGCCATGCACGCACCAGACCGAGAGCATACAAGCTTTGTAACTGATAAAGGGCTATACTGCTACAATTTCATGACTTTCGGGCTCAAAAATGCTGGAGCAACGTACCAAAGACTAGTTAACAGAATGTTCTCTGAGTAGATAGGTAACAACATGGAAGTTTATTTTGAGGACATGCTAGTCAAGTCCAAACATAACGATAACCATGTGGATGATCTCACAGAATGCTTCACCATACTACAGAAAAATAACATGAAACTCAACCCACAAAAATGCTCTTTCGGTGTATCTTCGGAAAAGTTTCTGGGGCTCATAGTGAATGCGCGAGGAATAGAGGTTAATCCTGACAAGATCAAGGCATTGATTGATATGCCATCACCTCAAAAGAATAAGGATGTCCAGAGTTTAACTGGATGAATTGCGGCACTAAGTAGGTTTGTTTCAAAATCTACATATCGTTGTATTCCTTTCTTCAACCTTTTGAGAGGGAGCAAAAAGTTCGTGTGGCCAGAAAAATGCGAACTTGCATTCCAGGACTTAAAGAAACATCTCACTGAACCACCGATCTTGTCAAAGTTTATCACAGGAGAGTTCTTGTACTTGTACCTCGCTGCCACCGAGCACGCCATTAGTGTTGTGCTCGTCCGGGAAGACAAGAAGGTAAAAAAACCAGTGTACTATGTCAGCAAGAGGTTACTGGGGGCATAATCGAGATACCTTTTAATGGAAAAACTGGCTCTCAGCCTTATCCACTCATCTCGAAAGCTCTGACCTTATTTCCAAGCACACTCTATTCATGTGTTAACTGATCAACCACTGCGACAAGTTCTATCTAAACCAGAAGAATCTGGAAGGTTGTTGAAGTGGGCGGTCGAACTCAGACAGTTCGAGATCACATATCATCCAAGAACGACCATAAAGGGACAAGCCCTAGAAGATTTCATAATAGAATGTACTACAGTGTCTAACAACGAAGTTATAACCCTAACCCGCGAGCTATGGAAACTTTATGTCGACGGATCCTCCAACGAAAATGGATCGGGGGCAGGTATCATACTGATCACTCCAGCGGGAAGTCGATTTCATTCCACTTTAAGGTTCAACTTTGAAGCAACAAATAACAAAGTTGAATAGGAAGCATTATTGGCAGGACTTAGAATAGCCAAGGAAATCAAAGAAAAGGATATACATTACTATAATGATTCACAGTTAGTGGTCAACAAAATTTTAGGGGAATATCAGGCTCGTGGCATAAAGATGGCTGCATATTTAGAGAAAGCCAAGGTTGCGCTCAGACAGTTTGAGGTCTACGCTATAGAGCAAGTTTCCCGAGAACAAAATTCAAATGCGGACGCATTGGCCAGGCTCGCTACGACTAGCGAGGCCGATACATTTAATGTGGTCCCAGTCGAGTTTCTATCGACGCCAAGTATCAGCGAGCCTGATGAAGAAGACATATGCATGACCGAATCTCAACCTACTTGGATAACCCCAATAATCAATTACCTCGAAACTGGAATTCTCCTAGCAGAACAGAACGAGGCTCAAAAATTGATGTATCAGATCCCGAGATACACTATTGTGGAATGGAGGTTGTATCAAAGAGGATATTCTATGCCACTACTCCGATGTGTAACTCCACCCAAGGCAAAGAACATTATGGAAGAAATTCATGAAGGATTTTGTGGAGACCACACTGGGAGGCATAGCCTATCCAAAAAAGTGATAAGACAGGGGTATTTCTGGCCCACAGTCAAGGTAGACGCATTTGAATATGTCAAAAGATGTGATAAGTTCCAATGATTTTCTGTAATTCCACGAGCTCCACCTACCGAGCTAACCATGCTGACCTCCCCATGGCCATTTTCCGTGTGGAGAATCAATCTTATAGGCTCGCTACCAACAGGCAAAGGTGGAGTGAAGTATGTTGTGGTAGCAGTTGATTATTTCACAAAATGGATCGAGGCCGAACCCTTGGCAAAAATTACCTCGAAAGAAGTTTTATACTTTGTGGTAAAAAACATCATCTGCCGATACGAAATGTCCAGAAAGATAGTGTCGGACAATGGTACCAAGTTCGACAGTGACTTGTTTACCCATTTCTGCAAAAAGAATGGGATAATAAAAACCTTCTCCTCCATCGCCCATCCCCAATCAAATGGCCAGGTAGAAGCAGTCAACAAAACCCTTAAAATATCCATAAAGAAAAGGTTAGAGGAGGCTAAAGGAAGGTGGCCTGAAGAGTTACCCCAAGTTTTGTGGGCTTATCGATCCACAGCTCGTACTTTATTAGGACATACTCCCTTCTCTCTAGCAAATGGATGTGAATCTGAGTTGCCAATTGAATTCGAAATACCTACACTTTGGAGCCATGCCTATGATCAGGCCTTGAACCAATCCCAGCTCGAAGAAAGTCTAGACCTTATTGAAGAAAGACGAGATTACGCTCAACTGAAAAATGTCGCATATCAGCAACGAGCTACCAGATACTTCAATAAAAAGGTTCGAGATAGAAAATTCGGATTGGGAGACTTGGTATTAAGACGTGTATTCCTAGCTACAAGGACCTGTCTGCTGGAGTACTCGGACCTAACTGGGAAGGACCTTACCAGATCGAGTCTATTATTCGACTTAGGGTGTATAAATTGGCGAGATTGAACGGAGAATCGGTGCCGCAAGCTTGGAATGACGAACATCTATGACCTTACTATCAGTAGTGTAGGAATGATGTTTTATTGTAACCAAGCTTGTTTATTTTTCTGACTTTTTATTATTAAAATGTTAAGCTTTGATCAAAAGTTATTTTCTTTACTAAATGTTGTATTTTTTGCAAATTCTCTTAATTCAATAACCTATGGTCACACTCATAGGATATTAAGGGGTCATCATTGGTATACAATAATACCATAAGTTTGAAAAAATAAATAACATAGATAAAAATGTCTGGATCATTAACCCGACATAGAAGTTATAAGTGTATACGCGAGCTAAAGCTATCTTTATATAACCAGGTGCGCGAGCTAAGATGATCTGGACATAACAAGATTATCAAAAGGATAAGTGTCTGGATATAACCAGATACGCGAGCTAAGATGATTTGCACATAACCAGATTATTAAAATTATAAGTGTCTGGATATAACCAGATACGCGAGCTAAGATGATCTGGACATAACCAGATTATCAAAATTATAAGTGTCTGGATATGACTAGATACGCGAGCTAAGATGATCTAGACATAACCATATTACCAAAGTTACAAGTGTATAGATTACAAACCAGACACGAACTAAATAAGTTTGGAACAAACCAGCTAAAACTAATCGACAGAAAGTTGGAATATAAATAAATGTACTTCGAGTTAAGTCGAGATCGAGGCTGGAATATTTTGCAAAAAGATAATTTTGACCTCACAACCTTGGGGATCTACTCGAGGAAGAGGAAAAGTGACTAGAAAATCAAGATACATCGGGTAAACTGTGTTTGAATGCATTGAAACTCGAGCTTAAATCCAATAGGTGTGTTTGTATGAATAAACAAACATAAAAGAAAACCTTTAATATAAGATGCTTGAAATATTTTGACCTAGGAATGTAAAGCACAATATTAAAGTAAAAGCTGAATGTAAAATTAAGTGTATGGAGGTTTTCGAGCAAAGAAAATCGTATATATAAGAATCAAAATCATTGTTTAAACAAACATAAAATAATCCTAAACTGAGCTATAAATTGTCTTTTCCCCAAGGGCTTAAATAAAAACAAAACAAAACGGAGGTTACAAAAAAATTAATGGGACGCAGCCCATGACCTTACTTTCAAGAAGCAGGTGCATCCCCCTTAGCAGCATCGTGCTTCTCCGCTGCCTTTTCGGCCTCCTCCCTGGCGTCTTCCTCATCAAATCGAGCTTGCCACCTCTCCAGGAACTCCTCTTCGAGAGTGTCAAGAAAGCTAGTATCGAGATCAGCATTGTTCGCCTAGATTCGGTACATGGCCATATCAACTGCATGATCTTTCTTTTGCTTGAACTCCTTGAGAAGGCGAGCCTTCTCACCCTCGATTATATCAAAGGTGGCTTTCTTCTCCTTCTCGAGCTTGGCATTCAGCTCTTCAAGCTCTTTGATTCTAGAGTCCCTCTCCTTGATCTTAGAATCTTTAGCCTTCAGCTTTGACTCGAGCTCAGACTTTGTGGCCTTAAGCTCGTCTGCGACCTTAGTCTGGAGGTTCTTCAACTCCTGAGCATAGGACATGCTCGACAGGGACTTCATTGTTCTGCTTGTAGTTAAGCTGAGCAAACATATCAAGGACTTGTACATAAACAAAATGGGTTAGAACACATACAGAAAAAATCTGAACAGGCAGCATGAAAGAGTAAAAAGAATTACCGAAGAGATAAGCTCGCTACCCTTGTCATAAAGGGTGTTGGTGTCTCGGCCGGAGGATAGAAATTGCCATTGGGGGGTTGCCAAGAGTGGCTCCGTGTGTGTCTACAACATTGTCGATCACATACTCAAGGGAATGGGTCAAAATCGACAACAATCGTTCCCAAGTGGGAACCAGCTTTCTTGGAGCCGGAGAAGTCTTTTGAGAAGTCTGAATGGTAGGAGAAGGTAGGAGAGCGAGATCTTTTGAGAAGTCTGAATGGCAGGAGAAGGTAGGAGAGCGAGATCTCGGCAGATACCTTGACCTCGGGGTTTACGGCAGCAGCTTGGCTCTAGTCTTGGGAGTTCGGGGCGAGAGGGGCCGCCTCGATTCTTTTTGGGCTCTTAGAAGCGCATCCCACTCTCTGCGACGCCCTCGGACCCTTCTCCATTTAGCTCCCGAGCGGCGGCTGAGCACGTTATCAAGATCGGATTCCATGTCGACTGCACATGCACAAGTTACACATTAGTTAAGGAGCTTAAACTAAAAAAAGAAACAAAAGTTAAAGTCAAAATAAACCTAACAGGAACTCTCCCCCGAGCTTGTGCTCGGTGATCAAGTAATCCCCTTATCATCAGAGGAGGCTGGGGGATTCCCTTCCCTATACGTGGGTGATAGCCTTGAAAGGTCTCTATAGTCATTGGTACCGTACTGAACGACGATCCCATCACAGACTTCATTTAAACTATACATATTTTGGAATTTTCCTAACCAACTATCGAAACTTTGAACCCTTTCATCTACCCAAGACCAAACATGGAAGTTATCCCTGGAATCCGGGAATTGGATCAGGGTATCAGGCTTATGCATTAGCGGAGAAGGGAGCCACATAGCCGAGCTAAGAATGATTTTACCTCCACCGCTCTAGCTCGAAGCCTCTTCTTGGGCTTCATTTCCCGAGCATGGGCGTTCATGACGGCGAGCCACTAGGGTGCGGCCCCGTGAGCTCGATGACCTCTGTCTCGGAGGAAGCTTATCAGTGGGAGGAGGCACATGATCCTACTCCAGGTACTTGTGATAAGTAACATCATCTATCGACTAATCTCGCTCCAAGAGGCCACAGGCTTGGAGTTTTTCTTCATGAAGGAGATAGGACAGGGATCACCTAGCATACGACAGCTAGAGCAAAGCCTTCTTGTGCTCCACCGTTGAGTTCGAGGGTGTGGGACGATGATAATTAGCTAAAGAAATGGATACATGTCATTAGTTCAAGCCTAATCATTAATCGAGTAAGAAAGAAATGAGTATGTGTACTTACGAATTCGTTGGAACGAATAGAATTTTGAAGGAGGAAGGCCGTCTCTCCAGAAGAAGGCCAGTTTGAATTTCGGAGGATGGTTCGGCATATCCTTGAAGATCTTCTTCTCCTTTGGGTAGTTCGATAGGTAGTAGAAGCCATCCCCTCCCCGAGCTCGAGAGGGGTTACTTTTCAGGCAAAAGAGATATAGAATCTCTTTTGGTGAGGGTCCTTCCCACTTTAGCTCGTGGTATAGCGACTTGAGGGCAGACAAAACCCTGTATAGATTGGTCTGAAGTTGGAAGGGCGCGAGCCCGACAAAGCCCAGAAAATCCTTAAAATATGATTTCAGGGGAAGAAGAGACCCTGCCTTCACGTGCTCGCGGCTCCAAGCTACGAGCTTGATCTTACTATCGGGATTTCCATCACCCGGGGCAAAGTAGCTTCGCTCATTTGGGGTCGCAGGCCAACACATCAGTGTGCCGGAGAGTCTCAAGCCATGGCGAGCCAAGATCTTAGAAATTTGGTCCGTTGAAGTAACCGAGCTCCAGTAATGTTCTGCCTCGGAAAAACCCTCTTGCATGGTAGGAATTGATGTCGCTCGTGAAGTAGAAGGGTGGTTTGAAAAGTCCTCCATCAGCGAAAAGGAAAGTGCACCAGGCTCGTAAGCAACGGTGACTTTGAGTTTCGGATCGAGAGGGATAGGTCTGAACTCGGGGTCCAGATCTGGATAAATCGCAACTTGAAGTTTATTCCTTTTTCTTTCCTCGACCTCGTCAATCTAACGTTGGAAATGGGCTCGTATATCCTCTTGTTCGCACCTCACGCGGTGCTCATGTATTAGTCGTTGGTTCTGGGTGAAGGGAGATTCTGGACTAGGAGTTGAGGGAGAATAAGGGATTACGAGCACTGACCCCCACCGATTCTCAGAGTTCTGCGACAACTAGCAAGAAAGAAAAGAGTGAGGTCCAGGCATACAAGAAATCAGAGTATGGTTTTTGGTGATTCAAGCTCGAAGGCTTAAGATCACGGAGTAAGCTCGATCGAGACTGAGGTCTCGAAATGATAGATAGAATTCAAGGAAGAACCCCAAACTATTGTAAAGTTTGGGCTTTGAGCGTGTATTTGACGCGAGAGTAGGAAAGTGTGGGTTCATTTTAAGAATCCTGGATTTTTAGGGGAAAGTTGACGGTTACCTAAAAGACGATAATTTTGGGATTTGTGCAATTAAAAACCCTAAATCAAAACCCATATTTCTTGTCTTACAAGAAACACTATCCTCAATTTAAAAAATCCTATTTTTACATTTTTTTTGCACTAAATATGGGTTTTAAATCTATGGTTTCAAATATTTTGAATCAAAAGTTTGTGTAATATTAGATAAACCACTTTGCAAAAGCTAGAAGTAGAAACTAGTGAACACATTCATACAGCAAAAAAGCACGTAAAAATACATAAATAACAGAGCAAGGGTCAAGAACGAGAACTTACACACAAATGTCTGCGGATACAGAGAAATCACCGACTGGAATGTTGGTAACAGGAAGGAATTCACCGAATCGAATATGTTGGAGGTAGATTGTTTCTATGGTTTGGAGAACATGCAATGAAAATGTGATATAAAGAAATGAGGCTCTGTTTCTCTGGTGCGGGCTTTTTTCTATGAAGAGTGTAAAAGTAAAATGAGGAAGATGAAGTGGGCATATTTATAGATCACAGGGGATGTCAAGGGTCGAAATAATCTGGACCATTGGCTAGATTTGGTATCTGATCGAACGGTCGGGTGCAAACATGGCGATGGCCGTAAAATGCTGGCAGGCGAATAGACATGGGTGTGGTGAAAAAAGTATTCGAGTACTCTGATTGAGCAACCCGTGGTTGACGCGTGTCCACACTCAAGTGTATTAGGTGGCTCAGTTTTCGAAAGAAGAAGTTCAAACGTTTCCTTCTCATAGGATTCGAACTGATACTTTTGAGGGGGCAAAATGTTATACCCAGATTTTGAGAATGGGAATCTTGATCTCGAAACTCAGGCTCGTAAGGTGTAAGCTCGAGACTAGCACAGTCATCATGCGATCACCAAGTCAGAGACAGTCTTGCTAAGCAGTAAGTGAAAATGTCGGATTGGTGAGCTCGGGAACTACATAGTCTCGGAGATGTTCCAAGGTTATAAGTTAGGCTCACAACTCACAATGGTAATGGTTCAACACTTGTATAAACTTCTTGATTTATTTCCTGCCCTCAGACAAAGCGATTCGAGCTCGAGTTTTGTAAGCTCGAAGAGGATGGTCTCGTCAACATCGCTTGTTAGGAACATAGGCGAACTAAGGTTACGAGCTCGCAATATGTAAATGGTCTGGAAGGCGTGTGAATCTAGCGTCCAAGCTCGTCAGCTGTGTGTGAACGTGTTTATTGTTGTAAAATCCCTATGATTAAGTGATTTTATGTAATTTGTTATTAAATCCCAAATATCATGGGATATAACTGTGTACATAGTAACTAATACATTTAATGGCATTATTTTAATTGATTTGTAGAATAAATTACAAAAATTTGTGGGAAGAGATTCGGTAGACCCCTTTATAAACAGAGTGGGAAAATTCATTTGTAAGGGACAAAAAAGAACGAATATTGGAAAAACTTCGTACAATTGCTTCCAGAAAGCTATAAGAGAATTCCAAGAAGTTAATAACACAGACTCGTGGACTAGGTAGATTGAAACTGCTGAACCACGTAAAAAAATCGTGTCTATATTATTTGTTTCCTCAGGTATATTTTGTTTAATTGCTCTTCTTCTCTAAGTTGACGAAAAACAGCATTAACAATGTCTTTTATGCACTTTAAAATAGAAAATAGCAAAGTCCCACGGAAATGTAAATAAACCATAACAATTTCTGTTGGCGTTTCTAACTCATTTTTTGTTCATTGCATCCCACGACATACACACTTTGATTATGGGACTCCCGAGATCACCATGCGTGCCAAGCAGAAAACCTATTGTTTACTTGAAAGGGGGTGAGCTGAAAGCCTAGTACAGAAGTACAAACAAGAACAATAATTCAAATAAGAAGCAATAAAAGGTTATTCTCAATGTACATAACTTAAAATGGCATAACATAGACATTTCATAATAACATACCCTTTATCTAAATTACATCATAAAAAAATAGAGTAACATTTCCATGAGGTAACCTGTAAAGCATAACCCGATAATTCCTCCACTTGCCTTCATGGGTCTCTTGGCATGTTTGCCCTATTAATTACGTCACACCTTAATAACTCTTTTGTTGTGTCGCGTTTCAGCATGCTAACAACACTTTGTTTTTCATATAATCATACAACATATACATACATAACAATTTTTTATCTCATAATTTATTTCTCATACATTGAACATAATCGTATAAGAAAATCTAACTAACTTCATTATCTCAAGTCCAGGCTATTAAAATGCGAGATAGCTTCGTAACGAGCCTAGAATAATCAATCAAACACTCGCCTTACTATCAAGTAAAAATAAGCATAGCATACAAGCATACCACACGTGTGCATGGGCCATGCACACGTGGCACCTATTTTACACAATTTGCAACACAACTTAATTCACACAATAAACCTCACGTAAAATCATAAAAGAATAATGTCATTTTCACCAATCAATTTTCAATGATTTTAAAACAAGAATTTTACGTAAAAAAAAATAATCTTTCATGTAACATGCGTACGTGAGAATATTCATAAAAACTCACTTAAAGTTGGTATTATTAACTCTTTCATTTTCTTGAAATCATAAATAAATTACCAACTTAGTTACTACTATTTATTCATTGAAATCATACAATTTTCATACATAAAATTTATTACAAATATTTATTTTACTCATAATATTCATAACTTAAATTGTACAAAATAATAAACTTGTTCTATTATTTTAATAACTTATTTTGGAAACCCACTTTTAAAAATAATTAATTAATTTTATTAAAGATATCTTTTAAATTTTGCAAAATTAAAAGAATAATGTTTTTCTTTAAACAATAAAAACAAATGTGACACAATTATTTTCTTTTCTATAAATTATTATTAGGTCATAAAATAATATTACTCATATTCATTTAAATTTGGTAAAAAAACTCACAATATGCATTTTCTTAATAACCAAATTTTAATCACCTTTAAAAATGTATTTTCTTAACATTTAAATACTAGAATGTCAGCATATGTCATAAATTAATAATACTGGACACATGTATATAATCAAACATTTTTCTCATCTTAGTTTATTATATGCACCCTAAAAAGATAATGTTTATCCAAAAAACAGCTGTTGATGACGTGGCAAGAATCTTCGACACATGGCCGACACTTGGCAGAGATGCTGCTCGCCTATCGACTAGAGATATTTCCGCATGCGGAGTTCAAATTTTATATACGACCAGCCTGATCGTATACTCCGTTTATTTATGAATAAATATGTACAGTTGTAATGATATCTGAGAATATCTCTTCATTATCGCCTGAATATCCGTAGATATGATTAATTGACTCATGTAACCCTCCTTGAGCCTATAAATATAGAAGAAATAGCTCAAGGGAGGGATCTTTTGATCTTTTTCCGAATTGCATTTCTATTATCCATCGTTTGTATTGTTTTCTCCTTCTAAGGTCTGTGAAACTCAGGAACCCTAGTTCTTTGATCACACCTTTGAAGCTCAATATTAATAATAGTATCAAGTGGATGTAGATCATTACCAATAGCTGGGGCTGAACCACTATAATTCTTTATGTTATTTACTTTCCATTAGATTTTTTTCTCAAGCATCGTACCAATCTCCTGTCGTTTATTTGACTCCGTGTCGTTGACCAAAATGAGGGTCAACAGATAATAATATGAGCAAACATAAAAATTACAAAACCTTCTAAACATGTCCACAATCATTTTTAACAATTTTAACACATTAACCTAATATGTTTCTACACTTTATGCATTTTAGTATTGCAATTAGCATGCAACAAACAATTCCATAGAATTAAATCATTCCAAAAACATAAACCCCAATTTAGGAGCCTTGGCCGAGACATACTTAACAAGAATAAAAGGAATGCAAAATAAATTAAGACATTACTACCATGCTTCCTAACTTAAACATACCCTCTAATATATTCAAGACACATAGCATTACAATATAAGCAACACAAAACTCAAATATACCCTATCATGCTTCCTAATGATAAATATACAATATAAACATCATATTTCACATGTTCCAAATTTACATAAAACACTCCAAATCAATAAGCATGTTTATCAAAATTCAAAAGAAACTTATGAAACTGTAAAACATACTCTATGTCGAATCCTACATAAAAATACATTATTGTTTCCATAATTCAATTAAAACCAAACATGCTTCTAATCCAAATATAATAGCAATACATGTATTCATCATAGCAATATTATACAAAAATATATATACTGGAACATATACCATGCTTAGCTGAAAACTATCATAAAAAACAAGCCCATAAAGACTACAAGGATCAATACACCATCATACATCATAAGCATGCCTTCTCAAAACATCAAACAACATTTCAAAATCATAATCAAGAATATAACAACATCATAACAACAAAAAGGCTAGGATTCTCCATTATCTCCTTGATAGTGTCCAAAAACACAAGAGCTATGGTCAATCCTCTTGGGCACCTAGGAATTTCAAAACCCAAAACACAAAGCCTTTTAGAAATAAGAAGAAGAGAAGACATAGACTAAAGGATTCAAAGCACAATACAAGATTCTTACCTAGGGATTTATAAAACCCTATTCCCACTCTTCTTCTTCATCTCTTCCTCACGAGCCCTATCTTTCTCCTTCTCTCTCTAGGTCTCGGCAGCCCTCTTCCAAATGAGATCTCAAGCTCAAAATTTTCCTTTTAAACCTCTTAATGGTTGAACCCTATCCTATGGGAAAAGGAAACAAAACAATTTTAATTTCCCTTAATTTGTCTTAAAATGAAATAAAAGGAAAAAAATGTGGTCAACAGGCCAAATAAGGAAACCACACCCTTGCTTGCTCACTATACACTCACGCCACCCACTCTTTCTCTTCCTTTTCTATATGTCGACGGAGTATAGCCACTCACATAATCAATTTTCAAATTTCCCACTTACTAAAAATGTTACAATACAACTAATAAAAGAAATCACATAAAATCACTTCTCAATATTCTTATTTTCCTAAATATCAAATCAAGGAACAAATGACAAGAATAATTAAGGAAAAGTCCCTTCTAGCACGATGATTTCAATCATCGGTCCGAAGAGTACATACACTGGGAGGATGCGCAGATTGGAGGACCTCTCTCTGTTCCAGCTCCTACAATCCCAACGACTACAACACTCAATTCTCACTTCTCCTGATATACTCCCACACAAACTAGAGTGATTAGTGCTCCACAGTACCATCCCTCTGCTTTGTAAGGCAGCTACAGTGCGATGCCCACTGGATACAGAGCAACTCCCATTGGATCCAGCGCTTATCAACCTGCTTTAAGTTCCAGAGCACCTGCTCCCACACAATCAAAATTTCTTAGTGAAGGCCCAAGCGGAAGCGAGCGTGAAGGAAAAGGCAAAGGGAGTGAGAAAGCGAAGAGAACTACAGATGAGAAATAATCCCCCCAATACTCTGAGTACACTGACTTGATTTGTAACGACCCAAATTCACTAATAAGGCTTAAGGGCCTTGTTTAGTGTGCCAGGAGGGCATTACTGGAATAATTGTGATTTAATGAGTAATTATATGTTTAATGAAGCATACATGATAATTGATTATATTATATGATGATGTGATATAACTCTTTGAGATATATGCGAGAACCACATTATGATGTGGATAAATCTGCAGCCGGCGACTTGAGGCGATCCTAGGGCTAGATAGCGGGGAAAAGTCATGACGGATTATTATAATTGACTTTGGACAAGTCAGGGGTATTTTAGGTATCAGGTAGTGATTTAGACTGTCGGGTGATGGAAATAAATAATTGGAGATATATTTTAGGTTAGGATGTCTAGGCGGGAATATTGGGGGATTTTACCGTTTTGGCCTCGGGGACGTTTCCGGCACCCCGAGCTTTGGGATTAGTTTAATAACTTAAGGGTATACTAGGAAGACTTAGGAAATTACTAGATAGAAAATTATAAACCGACTTTAACTTAGCTTTATCTCTCTCTCTCTCACGCTTAAGGAGAAAAACCAAAGGAAGAAAAAACACAGAAAATCAAAGGGGGAACAAGCTGGATTCTGTGATTTGAGGTGAGGAACTGAAGGTCTAGCTCAAGGATTTATCAAGCATCAGAACAGGGACTAAGGTAAGCAATCAACTCTGTTTTCTGTGGCTGAAATATAAGTTTAAATTGGGTTTTAGTTAAGTGTTGAAACAAGTTAAGTTGTGATGTTCTAAGGCAGAATTAAGAAGGGAACTTGGGGACCTAGCTTGGCCACAACTTGGTGAATCGATTCTACAGCTGAGGTAAGGTTTAAATTATAGTTTGGTGATTGAATTTGGGGGTTATCATGGCTGGTTTTAGGTTCTTTGGGTTTGAAATTTCAGAAGTTGGAATTGGGGGTTTTGGTGAGTCTTAGGCTGGATTTCTGGTTGGATGGCGTTGCTTTAATCATTCTAATGTTGTTATTATTAGTTGGTTTTGAGTTGGGGGCTTTGGGATGGTTTAAGGTGAGGTTTAGAGATTAAAATGGTGGTTTTTTTCTGGGTTCGAAGGGTCGGGCCGCGGCATGGTTCTTGGTGAGCCGCGGCCCTTCGAAGAAGTTGCATGCTGAAGAAGAAGGGCGGGCCGCGGCATGGCCCAAGCAATGTCGCGGCCCTTACCTATTTTTGAGCCTTTGGGGGTTCTGTTTGGGGGCCATGCCACGGCATGGGTGGCCTATGCCGCGGCGCTTAAGGGATTTTGGGATTTTGAGATTTTAGGCTTGGGAATTTAACCTAGGGTGCTCGGGGTTGAGTCTTTTACCATATTTGGTGAAGTTCAATGTTTCGAGTACTAGAACTTGGCTTGGAAGCTCATTTAAGGTTGTTAATGGTGTCTTTCTTCATGGTTGTGACTAGGTGTTAATCTAGGGCTCGAGGATCGGATCGCACTCAAGGAATATCGCCCGTAAATAACTCATTTGAAAGCTAAAGGTAAGAAAACTGCACCCGGTTGATTATATGTGACGGGGCTAAGGGCTCCCTATTGTAAAAGCTTGAAAGGATGGTATTATGCCATGCAAGCTATTTATTGAACCAACGGCCTAAGGGTGCCAAGGGTCTCACTAGCGCGCAGGGCGCAGCTCGGCCACTGGTAGCCGAGGACAGCTTATTATGCACTGAGCTTGGTTTAAGCAGGCTAGAGTCAGTGGGTTAAACAGAGGGTGCGGCCTAAGTCGTCGGCCCTGATTATTTTGTGATATGAGCAGTATTATGTGATAGAATATATCTTGTATTAGATTGTATATGTTGATTACCTGTTGTGGACTATCTAATGAGTATACGTGTTTATTGCGCTATTTGTCTATTATTATTGTTTGAGTTATCTGTGATGTTTTCTTGCTGGGCCTTGGCTCACGGGTGCTACGTGGTGCAGGTAAAGGCAAGGGCAAGTTAGATCAGCCCTGACTGGAGAGCTCAGCGAGCGGAATGTACATAGCCAGGTGCTCGGCCGCCACGGTTGAGGTCTAGGCAAGGACATGGAACCTAAAGACTGTCTATTTTGCCTTAGTATGGCTAGTGGATATTCACATACTTTTGGAAGTCTGTAAACTTATTTTAACTTTGTGTTTATGGGATCCCTTGTTTACTACAGTTTAAATATATGAAATGAGTCTTTTGAGACCAAAACCTTTTTAACCATAGATCTTGCATGTTTAGAGACACGTTTTCAAATTAATGACTTGATTAGCGAGTCCTGCACCTTTACAAGTACACAGTGTAGCAGTCTTGGCTATCCAAGGCGTTACATGATTGATACTTGAGAGAATATATACATGACCATGAAGGAGAAAATACACTACCAGAGGCCACAACCCATTCGAAGAGAGAGGGAGAAGAGAAATGCTAGCAAATTTTTCAAGTACCACAATGACATTGGTCACAACACTAATGAATGCAAACAACTATGTAATGAGATAGAGAACCTCATCAAACTGCGACATTTTTTCCAATATAGCAGGGGTGGAGCACGCCCCTCACAAGTTTCTTTGGGAGCTCCACCCTCGAATTAGTTGGGGGCAACTCTAGAGAACCCGGTCCAAGAACCAGCTGCCCATAGATGATCTGTTGGTGATAAAAAAAAGTAGGGACCATCTTAGGAGGACCCCAAATGAGGGGTACCTCGAGAAGCTCCTAGAATGGATACACACGAGCCCTCAACTACGACGTTGAGGTTTGTGCACTGGTCTAACTCCCAGAATAGATGCCCCAGATGATGGACTAAGTAATTACCTTCACCGAGGAAGATGCTTGAAGAGTGTACTTCCCCCATTACGATATGTTGGTGATATAAACCAAAGTCTCCAACAAAATGGTTGCACAGATCTTGGGGGATAACAGGAGTTTAGTGAACATCCTGTTCAAACTAGCCATCGAAAACATTGGGCTGACAACAAGTGAACGCGCCCCATCCACCTCAACCATATATGGCTTCTCGGGCGAATACTTAATCCCAACGGGGTAGATCAAGCTGCCAATGACCCTTGGTGTAACGACTCAACTTAAAACCCATTAATTTACTAAATACTTCATATTTATGTAAATTAATATTACATTAATGTCTTAAAGAAAAACAAAAGTTTTATTGAAACAAACATGAATTAACACCTTTTACAAAACATGCTAGTCCAGATCTCGACATTTAAAATAAAACATATTTTACATGCACGATGTAAGTAAAAATACACGTTTTAGACACAACATAAAACCAAAGGTTAAACACCTTTATAATAATAATACATTAGCAACAACCCCTTGACCCCCAGGTCAACCAATCACGACATTCACACATTTGACCGAGCTTGCTCCAACTCATCGCCTCATCAACTACGCTTATGCCTTTATCTGCAACACAAAGTACCCGTGAGCTAATGTCCAACAAGAAGAGCTATATAGGACATAATCCCCAAACCCAAAAATATGAGCTATAAAACACAAACAAAGACATAAACTAATTCATATAATCACAACGTAAAACTTGTACTACTCCTAACTTATACCCTTACATACATTATAATGTTGAACAATAATTCATATTGTATCGTATCATTCTTGTAGCATAACCTTACATACCATAGCATAACATAACATAACATACAACAATCATAACATATCACAAAACTATCATAACAGTATTACTGGTGTCGTTCCGGCCGTAAACCAGTGCTAATCTGGTTAAGTGTTTAACCGAGAACGAGAAACGTAAGCATGAAATTTATCGTAATGTAAACATGCATTTTCATACCGTAAGCATGCCACACAAACATACAACATATTCACACATAACACAGTCACACATAACATGCATAACCTATAACATACCTCATAGCACAACCCATAACATAATTCCTAATATAACTTCTAACACAATTCATATCATAGTTCGTAGCATAATTCTTAGCAAAGTTCACAACATAATTCTTGACATAATTCATAGCATACAAATTTTACCACACTTAAGTACATCGAGTGTACACCCTACATACAGGTGTCCACTCTTTTCACCTTAGGTCCAGCAGCAACACAATCACCTCCCTTCAAGTGCCTTGTCAAGTCCTAAATCCAAAACATACAACATATATCATTTAGAGACTCATTATTCAAACCAAAGTTCATGAACCAAACCTTACCCTTCCTAAGACCCAATCAACCTTATATTTCCCTTAGGAAAGTCCTAAAAATGTCCCCAAGAAGTTAGGAAGTAAGTCCCCAACGAACCCCATATGAAACGGCTTCAAAACGGCCTACATACAACCAAAACTGACCTTGTCACAGTCAAGCACTGCGACCCTAGCATTTAGACCCACGGCCCTTTAATTTTTCTAGATTCTAGGCATTCTGGGCGCTCTTGTTTTGCGCCCAACGCTAATTCGAAAATCAGATGGTGACCAAAATTCGAAATGTCATAACTCCTTCAATATAAATCCTAAGTTGTAAAACCTAAGTTTTAGCCTATCTTTCCAGTTTTATAATATTCATCTAGGTTTTATCTTGATTTATGCTTGAACATTAACAACACAATCATAAGAGTTGACACACGAAATTACAAGCTTCGTCTGCACAGAAAACTCATTCCAGCCGACTAGTGCTTGGGTTCCCTGAACCAGGGTAATAACTCTCACTATATCCAAAAGTAATTTTACATCAACCAGTTCAAGAATCAATATGTAAAGCTATACAATCTTTCTCGAAATACAGTGAAGCTTTTTACAGTAAACAATCAAATCCCTTGGTTATAGATGCAACGTCCCCTTGCTTCAATGTTGAACTCCCTTCAACAATATCTCAAATCCGAAAACCTTCGGATCTATAGCATCATGACCCAGCTGAACTCCTTCAGTAATCACGGCTTGATTCCAGAGCTTGCACAGAAACCTTCAACCATCTTCAATGGAGTTTCTTGCCAAAATCTGCAAAAATCAATAGAAGAAAAAGAAAGGAAAAACCAAAAACACACAATCCAATCTATCGATCAAAGAGAGTTAGTTGTAACTAATTAACCAGGCCAATATATATCCTTGGCTGCAATTAGGTATAACCCAGAACCAACTAATGGTTGTTACTCACTAACAATCTTGCTTTACACACATGCGGACATGGACACTAACTAAAAATGAATAAACTCCAGACATAACAAAAGACCATTCCAGACGCGACTGGACCTAATTTGTCACACCCAAAATATTGGTCCTTACAATCTCCCTCTTGACAAATTATGGTCAATGACAAAAAAAATAGTGTAAATCAAAAGATTAACTATGCAACCAATAATAGTCTGGACAAAAAGTAAACAGAGTCTTAAACAGCCAAAATACGAACAAAATATAAAAGAGTATGTGGAATCAGTAAACAAAGTTTTAAACGACCAAAATAACAAAGAGTAACACATGAACAAACACAACAAGAGAAGTAATATAAATTCATCTCCCCCTTCATTGAGAATAATCTTTGACCACAATCAATTGACAGTTGCATCAGATTGCTCCCCCTGGAGAGGTGCAGTTGAATCAGGAGCCTAAGGAAGGGCATCAGGAAGCGTTGGTGAAACTGATGTGTCCAACTCTGTGTCAGCAGGAGGCACTGTAGATGAGACTGGAGGCACCTGAGTAGGACTAGTGAACTCCTCCTGAATAAGAATAGAAGACTCAGGAGCCATAGAGGATTCGCCAAAGGAGTCCCGATGAAATGCTGGTGGAGAAACATCAATCAAAGGGGATAATTGAGAGCCATACTCAGACTGAACAACCAAGGTCTTGACAACTTGAACAAGCTTGTACATAGATGCTTCAAAGGCCATTTGCCGCTTCTGATCTTTCTTGTAATGTGTAGTGAAGGCCTTGAACTCGGTATATAACTGTACTTGCCAACTAGAATCAGACAGACCTTTAAACAACGGAGCTTTGAGCTTAGACGGCTACGAAGAAGGAGTAGTGGAGGAGACCTTCTTGTTGAGAGCTTCCAGAAATTTTTTAGGCAAAATAGGATTCGCAACCTGGAAGTCGTGAGTGGTCAACGACGGTTCGGCAGGCTTAATAATCTGCTGAATTAGGATTGGATAAGGCAGCTTGTTACGAGTACTAGTAGAGGAGGCGACATAAAAAATTTGATCATAAATGAGAGTAGCCAGATCAATAGACACGCCAGTACCCACAACATATAAAAACTTCCCAATCTCAAGTGTAACAGATGAGAGGTGAGAATTGGGAAACCAATTATACAAGGCCGGACGATGAAGAACCCGATAGAAAATAGTCAACTTTGTGACAGGAATATCATGATTCCCCTAAACATAATCAGGCAGGCCAGTTAGAACATGACCCATGGTAGATTGATCTGGACTGAAGGATTTATTATAAGCAGGTTTAAGTACTTTTGGAATCTTGAGAGCACGAGCAATAGTGGATGGAGCAAATTTTACACGACTACCCCTTACAAAAGCAGTAAGGCAATCGTCATTTTGCCCATCTAAAACAGACCTATCTAAATTAGCATAAAACTCCCTAATGAGAATGGGATGAGGAGACACCAATTTGGACACGGTATTTACCCAATGCCTAGACTGTAAAAGTTCAACTAAATCAGGAAAATCCTCCAACACAACAGAATATTCAGGCCACAAGTCTCTCACAGCAAACCAGCTTTGATAATGCGAGGCCTTGGTAGCATCAACAAAGTATTGGATAGATGATGGATCAACGAAAGACACAGAATCCTTAGGGCTAAAGACACACTTGGATTCTTTGGAAGAGGGTTCAAACTGAGTGACTGTGGGCTTACATTTTCGAGCCGAGATTTGCTAGGAGGTGATGAAACAAGCATTTTACCTTTTCCTTTGGACTGCACAGGAACATGGGGTTTGGGTGTGGGTTTGGGTTTGGGTTTGGAGGCAAACCGAGTCTTGGGAGTTTTGGGTAAGGACTGCTTACACATAGAAGGTGACTTGAGAAGAGACGCAGATGGTGGGTTTGGGTTCGGCAATGGAGGGGACTCACCAGGTGAAGACACAGACACGACAGAGGAGTGAGTAACACGTTTAGGAGAAGATACAGAGTCGGGTGAAGAAGACTTACCAACTGAACAAGGCAGACGGGCATGGAGTACATTGACCGAGGGACTGACTGGAGGAACAGACGCAGTCACCACCTCGGGAAGGGACGACGACGGAGGAGATGGAGACGACTCCGGGACAGTAGGTGGAATAGGAACAATGTCCATAGCCAAACTAGGATCAAGAGCAGGGGACACAACCCGACCAGGCGATGTGGCGACTGCAGATGGCATAGATGCAACCACAGGAGATGGGGCAGTCACCTCCGTTGGAGGAGAGACAGGCCCATCAGCGACATGAGAAGGTCGGACACTCGAACGACGGCGATTGGCTCTTTGCTTCATAATGCCGAACTCAGTTAGGGTTTCTGCGATTGGAACACTGTAAACAAAACTCACACAAGCTCAAGTGATGGGATACTTATAGAAAGACCTTATGAATTCCCCTACAAGAAATTGACCATGCAAAAAAAAATGACAAATCCCATTTAAAAAATAACCCACACTAATATATGAAAGACCAAACAAGACATTTTTTGTTTTGTAAAGAAAATGAAACAGGAATAGAATCTAAACAGCTAATGTAAAAGAAATATTCACACTTGAATGGCAGTAGAGATTTATGAACAACAACTCTGATAAGCTCAATATGGATTAAAATATCTGATCAAAATATACACATCATGCTTACCAAAAAAAATGAGAAAGTTTGTGATAGATACACTCTTAAAAACACTACCTAAGTAAACACACAAATTTTTCTTAACAAGAGATTTGAGCCATTATTTTCATTTGTGTGTGCAAAATGACCTCATGTGGACCAAGAGTCATCAAGAATCATTAATTGGTCCACTCACTCAAAACTAAAAACACTTTTCGATGTACTTTTATGTGATATATCCTCTTTTGACAACAACCACTCTGAGTTTTCCAAATACCCAGCACTGGCTTTCACTCATCATCAGAGATGTAGCTGTCTCCTTTCTTTTAATTTTACTCATCAAATACCAAGAGGAGGAGCAAAATCCTCAGGGAATATGATGGTACAAAGGAAGATCTTCCCATTGCATCCAATAATGGTAGCCTTTTGAGCTGGAGAAAATAAGGGCTCAATTCTAAATCTTGGAAAAATAGTGTGATTAAGAAGCAGTGACCAAGAAAGAAGTAATTCACATAAACTTAGGGAAAAAAAAAATTGGTAAAGCATGAAGAAAAACAAATGTGACCAGACGAAACACCAAACCTCTCAGATGGTGTAGAGACCAATGCTGGTTCGTAGATGTGCATAAGTTTGAGCATCAAGAGCTTTTGTAAACAAATCTGCTAACTGTGCATTAGTGGAAACATGAGAAATTGTTAGCAATATAGACTCAACCATGTTTCTAATGAAATGATAACGTATGTCAATGTGTTTGGTCCTTGAATGTTGAACTGGGTTTTTTGAAATGTTAATGGTGCTTGTGCTATCACAAAAGAGGGTCAATGAATTTTGGGGATGGCCATAATCAGTGAGCATCTTATTGAGCCAGATGAGCTGAGTACAACAGCTTCCAGCCACAATGTACTCTGCCTCAGCAGTGGAGAGTGAAATAGAATGTTGTTTCTTGCTAAACCAAGAGACCAAGTTGTTCCCTATATAGAAACAACCCCCAGAAGTACTTTTCCTATCATCTAGAGATCCTGCCCAATTCGAATCATTATACCCCACCAGGGACATATTTGTATCACATGAATACCATAAACCAAATTCGATAGTCCCTGCAAGATATTTAAAAATACGTTTCACAGCAGTAAGATGAGACTGTTTAGGAATGGCTTGATAACGGGCACATAGACCAACACTAAAGGAAATGTCAGGACGGCTAGCTGTGAGATACAACAGGCTTCCTATCATGCTACGGTACAGGGTTGGATCTACTGGGTCACCAGATTCATCTTTATTCAATTTAGAGGTGGTGCCTATAGGAGTGTGTGCATGTTTGACTTGATTGAAACCAAATTTTTATAACATGGACTTCGTATACTTAGAATGAGAAATAAACACTCCCTGATCTGATTGCTTAATCTGAAGTCCTAGAAAATAAGATAGATCTCCTATTAGACTCATCTCAAACTCACTTTGCATAAGTTCCACAAACCTAGATAACCTCATTCTCACAAGTTGACACAAAAATTATGTCATCCACATATATCTGTGCAACAAATATTCCATCAGTTAGATACCTAATAAAGAGAGTATTATCTGCACTACCATGGTGAATCCATTTGACATAAGATAGGCAGTAAGTCTGTCATACCATGCATGGGGAGCTTGCTTTAACCCATATAGAGCCTTTTTCAATTGGAAAACATGGTCAGGGAACTAAGGATCCTCAAAACCTTGAGGTTGTTTCACATAAACTTCCTCTTGGAGAACCCCATTCAAAAACGCACTTTTTACATCCATTTGATGCAATTTTATTCTCAGATGGCATGTGACTGCAAGAAGTAACTGAATAGATTCCAACCTTGCAACTGGGGCAAAGGTTTCTTCAAAGTCAACTCCTTCCACCTGATTGTAACCTTGTGCGACTAACCTTGCCTTATTCCTTATGACAGTTCCAAAGTCATCTGATTTATTCTTGAAAATCCATTTAGTTCCAACAACATTAGCTCCTTCAGGTAAGGGTACTAAGATCTACACATCATTTCGTTTGAATTTGAACATCTCATCTTGCATAGCAGCAAGCCAGAACTCATCTAAAAGAGCATCCTTGGCACTTTTTGGCTCAATCTGAGATAAGTAACAGGCGAAGACAATCAGATTTTGTAATTTTCTTCTAGTGACCATGGTAGCATTTGGATTTCCAATAACAATATTAGGGGGATGAGCCTTCTAAATCCAGGACGGGGGTCATGTCAGTTCTAAGATGAACTCGATTGCAGATATAACATGTTATATTAATTGCTTCACCCTAAAAACGTTTAGAAATGTCCTTAGCATGCATCATTACCCCGAGACATTTCCTGTAAGGTCCTGTTCTTCCTTTCAACAACCCCATTCTGTTGAGGTGTTTTTGGAGCTGAAAACTCATGTTTTATTCCTAACTGGTCACAGAATTCAGAGAACACAGTGTTCTCAAACTCCTTTACATGGTCACTTCGAAGTCGATAGACTTTCCCAATCTTAGATTCCTTTTCATTTTGGATTCTAAGAACTAAGGCTGAAAAGAGTCCAAAGGTGTCTGACTTTTCTTTGAGGAAATCTACCCAAGTGTACCTAGAGTAATCGTCAACAAGAACCATGACAAATCATTTACCACTTAGACTTTCATTCTGCATGGCTCCCATTAAATCCACATGAATCAACTCCAGCACACGGGAGGTGAGTAGCATGTTTACAGGAGGATGTGAGGCTTTTGTCTATTTTCCCAGTTGGCAAGGCCCACACAACCTATATCTAGTAACTTTCATCTCGGGTATCCCTCGAACAACTTGTAGTTTCACAATTCTCTTCAGGTCTCTAAAGATCAAGTGCCCCAATCTATAGTGTCACAGGTCTGGCTTATCAAGAACGGATCTGTTGCACAAAACTTGATTGCTTAGTGCATAGCAATTGTCGCTGGTTCTATTACCTGTCAAGACTGAGCACCCATTAGTTGCAACAAGACAATGAGTTTTAGTGAAACTTACAGTGTAGTCATTGTCACAGAGTTGGCTGATGCTATTAAGATTCACCTTGAGACCTTTAACGTACAACACCTCAATCAATGGAGCTACTCCATTTAGCACCAGATCACCTTTTCCAAATATCTGACCCTTGTTCCCATCACCGAAGGTCACAGCTCCCTCCTTTCCTTCTTTATAGTTTACCAACACATTTCTGTTGCCGGTCATATGTTGGGAACATCCACTGTCGAAGTATCATTGATCTTCGTGAAAAGCTGAAAGAGAGGTGTGAGCAACAAATCCAACATTTGTGCTAAGATCAGATTTTGGTTTCCACTCACTAGATGACAACTTTCCATTAAATCGATTTAGTTGTTGAAAGCTATTTGGACGATCGATCATAGCTTTCAAATAACATTTTACAATTCAATTCAGTAATTAAACCGTTCAAACTGACAACTAATGAAACATATAGCAGCCTATGTCGACCCAGGTGCTTTGCCAGACACTAGAATCGTGGTCTTCACCGTGCGGGTGAATACTACTCCCTAGAGGGTCTCTCCCTAGCAACCTGCACTTAGTGTGCATAATGGTGATCCTGTCCATTGCCATACTTGGCCTTCACCATTCCTGGGCTTTGCCATTCTCGGCCTTCGCCATTCTCGGCCTTCGCCATTCCCGGCCCTTTCTGTTCTCGACCTTTGTAGTTCATTCATAATCATGCACAACATAATGTAACATTTACATGTATTCATACATATATTAAACACAAATATTAGGGCCACGCCTGAAACAAAAATAATAGGGGCATGCCCTGCTCTACGGGCACGAACATTTTTCTTACCTGTGTCTCGAGCTGACAGATCAACGTGATCCTGAGCACGATCCCCTAAACCTAAGCTTTGACATAAAACCTAGTCACAACGCCATAATAAATAGATATCCATGAATCCCTAACCAATTAAAAACTTTGGATTAAAATACTAGCCTTCGGGACCTACGATTCTACTAAACCGGGTAGTAGAATCCTTTCCAAGCCTTAACATTTGGGTTCTCGAGCCTTAGTAGTCCTTAAGGGCAGCAGCGTGCTCAAGTCAGAGAGCCTTGGGGCTCTCATCAAAGGAACACGGGCTGCGACGCTCCTCAGCTTGCACCGCGGTGCCTGGGAAAAATTCCGAGGCCCCAAACCTTTGTGTTCAAGCGGGCCACGGCGCGAGGCCCAAAACCCAGAATTGCTCATGCATTTTACGAACTAACCTCCCTAAAATTCACCAATCTTGAACCTTAAACATAGAGATCTTCAAGTTCAGATAGTAAGACAGTGAACAGTTATCATTGTGACCATGAAGCTGGGTGAGAGTGTGTAGCGAGGGATATTGGGATAGGTCGAGCTCCACTGGGGAATTCAGTGTAGAATTCATATTCAAGCAACAGAACTGGTACAAGAACCCCAAAAACTAAACTAAAACCTCATTACAACCTAAGTTTAAACACTCAAATTGAAAAACTTAAAACATTTAAAGTAAACCAAGGAATTCAGTATTGAAAACTTATTTTGAATCTTACCTCAGTGACAATTTTGACCTTAGACTAGATTTCCAACACCTCTAGTTGCAAATCCCCCAACTTCTAGCCTCAAACTCTGAGCCTCATCACCAGAACTTTTCAAAATTCCTTAAGTCTCAAAGAGTGGAAGAGAGAGTCGAGAGAGAGAGAGAGAGAGAGCAAGAGAGATAGGCTGAGAGATCACTTAGTTTTGGTGGTTTCTCAAAGCTACTAAGCCTATCCTAAGCTATCCCTTAGTATCAAAATGACCCAATTACCCCTAAGGTCAATCCTAAATCCTTAAATGCCACCAACGACAATCCCGTCATTTGCCACATCTCACAAATTCCTCGAGTGCTCCTATAATTCCCCATTTAACCCCTTACATACCCAAATGATCACTAAATCGCTAACCGTTACTCGGTAAACCCGAACACACACTATGTTCCCTTAATAACCCAAGGCTCCCCTCGAGTCGGGTATTCGACTCCATTGTGATGATTTTTCTATTCCACTCCCAAATATATCACAAATATATCACCAAAATCTTGTGGTATCAAGCATAAAATACATATAATTCACATTTATGCCCTCAACAGGCCCAAAATTACAATTATGCCCCTATTAACCAGAGTGGGCCCACATGCATATTTAATTCACCTAAACATGCATTTCTAATCACATAATTATTTAATCCACATAATAACATAATTAAATCGATTATTGCCCTCCCAGCACGCTAATCAAAGCAATAAGCCTTATTAGCAAATTTGGGACATTACAACTATCCCCTCCTTACAGAAATTTTGTTCTCGAAATTTACCTGAATAACTCAAGATATCGATCCCGCAATAAAACTCAAGCTCCCAAGTTGCCTCTTCCAATTTCTTATTCCTCCACAACACTTTCACTAAGGCAATGGTCTTGTTCCGCAAGACTTTATCTTTTCGGTCTAAAATCTGAACCAACATCTCCTCATAAGACAAATCTTGATCCAAGTCCAAGTTCTCATAGCTCAACACATGCGTAGAATCTGATACGTACTTCCGGAGCATGGACACATGAAATACGTTGTGAATCCCTGATAAGGCTGGAGGCATTGCCAATTTGTAGGCTACCTCTCCAACCCGTTCCAGAATCTCGAAGGGGCCGACAAACCTAGGGCCCAACTTGCCTCTCACACCAAATCATTTCACCCTTCTCAAGGGAGAACCTCTGAGAAACACGTGATCACCGACTTGAAATTCTACACTCCTATGTCTCAAGTTTGAGTATCTCTTCTATCGACTCTGGGAGGTGAGTATTCAAGCTCTAATCTTCTTAATTGTCTCATTGGTCCTCTGAATAACCTCAGAACCTAAATACTTTCTCTCAACCGTCTCATCCCAATGAATGGGCAATATGCACTTCCTCCCATATAACATTTCATACGGAGCCACTCTGATAGTCGCCTGACAGCTATTAGTATATGAAAATTCCATCAAAGGAAGATACTTACTCCAAGATCCCCCAAATCCAGCACACGGGCCTATAGCATGTCCTCAAGTATCTAAATTGTCCTCTCATACTATCCATCTGTCTGAGGATGATATGCTGTAATAAACTGCAACTGTGTGCCCATAGCCTTCTGCAGGCTCTCCCAAAACTTGGAGGGGAAGGTGGGGTCCCTATCGGATACTATCGACCTCGGAGCCCCATGAAGTCGCACAATTTCTTTCACATATAATTCATCATACTGCTCCAAAGTATAAGTTGTCTTAACATGCAAAAAGTGGGTTGATTTGGTGTACCTATCCACAATCACCC
Source organism: Humulus lupulus (assembly GCF_963169125.1). Taxonomy (NCBI): domain Eukaryota; kingdom Viridiplantae; phylum Streptophyta; class Magnoliopsida; order Rosales; family Cannabaceae; genus Humulus; species Humulus lupulus. Next base: position 70,654,871 of record NC_084798.1, read on the forward strand.
ACACAGAGTCATACTGTCGTACTGTCTTCGGTAATCCAACCACAAATCCATGGTGATATCCTCCCATTTCCACTCTGGAATCCCTAAAGGCTGCAGCAACCCTACTGGCCTTTGATGTTCAACCTTCACCTATTGACAGGTCAAACACTTGGCCACATAATCCACTACATCCCTATTCATCCCTGGCCACCAATACAAAGTTCTCAAGTCTTTCTACATCCTCATTGTACTTGGATGTTAGGAATAGGGAGTGGTGTGAGACTCATCTAAAATCTCTTGCCGGATATCGGAATCCAGGGGAATGCAAATTCATCCCTTATACCTCAGTTACCCATGTCTGAAATAGAAAAGTCCTTAGCCATGCTCACTAAGACATCCTCTGTATGCTTCCTCAATTGTGGATCCTCCTTCTACAATTCCTTGATCCTCTCAAGGAGTGTAGACTGAAGTGTGATATTAGCTAGCTAACCAACTACCAATTCAATTCCTGCTCTGGCCATCTCTTCAGCTAACCTCTTTGATATATGTCTCGAACTAAATAACTACCTTGGACCCTTCCAACTCAACACGTCGGCCACCACATTGGCCTTTCCATGATGGTATAAAATTTTATAGTCGTAGTCCTTTACTAATTCCAGCCAACACCTCTGACCCATGTTCAGATCTTTCTAAGTAAAGAAATACTTCAAGCTTTTATGGTCGGTGTATATTTCACACTTCTCTCCATACAAATAATGCATCCAAACCTTTAGTAAAAATACCACCGCTGCCAATTCCAAATCGTGTGTGGGATACCTCTGCTCATACTCCTTCAGCTGTCTCGACGCATAGGCTATCACCTTTCCAGCTTGCATCAATACAAACCCCAACCCTGCCTCGAAGCATCACAGTAAACTACAAATTTCTCATTGTCTGATGGGAGACTCAATACTATAGCGGTGATTAGTCGCTGCTTCAACTCATTGAAACTGTTCTTGCATCTATTCGTCCAAACATACTTGGTCATCTTACAGGTCAGCTCAGTAAACGGTGTAGCTATTCTGGAGAATCCCTCAATGAACTGCCCATAGTACCCTACTAATCCCAAGAAGCTCCTAACCTCTGGTACACTGCTCGGTTTGGGCCAGTCTCTCACTGCCTCAATCTTGCTTGGGTCCACCAGAATCCCTTCCTTACTCAAAATATGGCCCAAAAATGTTACATGGGGTAACCAAAACTCACATTTTCTGAACATAGCATATAGCCCATGCTATCTCAAGCACTGTAGTACCAAGCGAAGATGTTGCTCGTGCTCTATCTCTAATTAAGAGTACACCAGTATGTCGTCAATGAATACGATCACAAACTATTCCAAATAATCCTTGAAGACCCTATTCATTATGTCCATAAGGGATGTTGGGGCATTGGTTAATCCAAAGGACATGATCTGGAATTCATAATGTCCATACCTCGTGCCGAATGCGGTCTTTGGTATGTCCTCCTCTCTAATCCTTAACTAGTGGTAGCCGGTCCGAAGGTCAATCTTGGAGAATACAGTCTTCCCATGTAGCTGGTCAAACAAGTCATCGATCCTAGGTAGTGGGTACTTATTCTTAATGGTCACCTTATTCAACTTCATGTAGTCGATGCACATCCATAAGGATCCATCCTTCTTCTTGATGAACAACACTGAAGCACCCCATGGCAAAAAATTGGGTCTGATGAATCCTAGATCCAATAACTCCTGCAAATGAATCTTCAATTCCTTCAATTCTGCTGGAGCCATTCTATAAGGTGTCCCAGATACTGGCTCCGCCCCTGGCACCAACTCTATGAGAAACTCGATCTCTTGGTGTGGTAGCAACCCTGGCAAGTCTGTAGGGAGCACATCAAGTAACTCACATACTAATCTGGTCCTATCCGGTCCAACTGAAACAATCCTAGAGGTATCCACTATATTTGCTAAGAATCCTATGCAACCTTCTTGCATTAGGTCTCTAGCCTTCAGTGCCGAGATCATAGGTACTCGTGGTCCACTCATTGTCCCCACAAATGCAAAGGGTACCTCCCCTCTCGGTTCAAATGTCACCATCCTTGGCTTGCAGTCTATTGTCGCCCCGTACATTGATAACCAATCCATCCCCAAGATCATATCAAAGTAATCCATCGCTAGCTCAATCAGATCCACAGACAACTCCCTACTACCTATCTCTATTGGTAATGCTCTAACCCATCTTCTAGAGACTATCAATTCCCCAGTTGACAACAAAGCTCTGAATCCCTTAACATACATATCACAAGGCCTACACAGAAGATCTATCACTCTAGCAGATACAAATGAATGAGTAGTTCTTGAATCAATCAATACAGTAAATGAAGAATCAGCACTAGAAATCTGACCTGTCACGACCGAGGGACTAACTTCAGCCTCAAGTGAAGCAGGCTTTCACTCTATACTCTGGCTAGAGTGAGGCTTTCGCTCTTCTTCGGTTCTTTTGGCTAGTGGGCAGTCCTTCCTCAGATGACTAACACTCCCACAAGTGAAGCAGGCTCTAACTCTACACTCTCCTTGATGTCATCGCCTGCATCAAGGACACTCTAGGGAACTTTTCCAGTTATCTCCCTCGCCTTGACGGCCACTGAAAGCACCCTGTGCCCTCCTGTCTGAAGCAGGAGGAGTGAAAGAATTTGGGGCCATCACCCTAGCTAGAACCAGTGAAAGGAGGCACTGTCTTCCGAGAATCGCACCTTGTAGCACCCTCTCGCCATATCTGATCCTTGGCCCCCTCAGCTGTAAGGGCCTTCTCTACAACCTGAGCATAAGTGGTAGTCCTCGCATCTAATGCTATCTTGACATTACTGACTACCATGACGTTATGCCCCCATATAAACCGATCCCTCCATGCCATATCGATAGGCACCAAGTCCAACGTGAACTTCGCCAACCAGTCAAAATTCAATGCATACTCTGTAACTGTTATCCGCTTCTGAGTCAGGTTGAGAAACTCATCCACCCTTGTAGCTCGGACTACAACACTATTGTATTCTCATTGAAGATGTCCCTAAATTCTTCCTAGGTCATAACTGCCACATCCCTCCTCTGGGACACAATGTCGCACTAGATGCTGGCGTCTTCCCCCAACATGTAGCTAGCATAGGCCACCCTCTCATTCCCTTCAACCCTCATGAAATCTAGGATGGAAGAAGTCATATTCATCTATTACTTTATTCGCAGTGGGTCTAGAACACCCTCAAAGGTGGGAGGGTGCTACTTCCTGAAAATCTCGTATAAAGGCTCCCACCTGTTCTCCATCACAGGCTGGGCTGGCACTGGTGCAACAACCTATGGAATCTGTAACCCAATACCCCATGGAAGGGCCTGTTGCCTCAACTCTCGGAGCTCATCTTCCGTTCGTTGAAGTCTAACTTCCATTTCGGCAAACAATTGTTGCCAATTTTGTGGGGCAGGTGGAGGGTCCTAACCCTAGTTTTCATGTTCGACCCTATTGTTGTAGATTCTGATCGATTGCTGAGACATAACTACCTTAGACCCGTTACCATGTGATTTATAAATGTGTCATTATCTCTCTAATCGAGGTTTTAGGTTAAAAAGTGTTATTAAATTGAAATAGAGACTCATTTGACAACATTGGTTGTAAAAGATTTGGACCTTCATTAAAACAATAAAAGTCATACATTTGGGATCCCAAATACTGTTTCAAAATGTATCACAATTCAAAACTTAATAATACAGTCAACCTAAGCGACAAAATCAGCCATTTATAGTAAATTCCTTAAACAACCCTGGCTATGGCAACCAGGTAGGCTGAACATCTACACGCCACTCCACGCTCTCCAACTCATGGTTGATCGACCTTTCCCTTTCCCTTACTTGCACCATAGAGCACCCGTGATTTGAAGCACAACAAGAAAAATCAATTCATAACATATTACAATTCAATTCAGTATTTAAATAGTTCAAGCAGACAACTGATTAAACATATAGCGACCTATGTTGACCCATCTGCTTTACCAGGCATTGGGTTTGCGGTCTTTACCATGCGGGTGAATACTACACCCTAAAGGGTCTCGCCCTAGCCGCCTGCACTCAGCATGTTTAACACCGATCCCAGCCCTTGCCGTACCCGGCCTTTACCATTCTCGACATTCGCCGTTCCCAGCCCTTGTTGTTCTCGGCCTTTTCCGTTCATTCATAATCATACACAATATAGCGTAATATTTACATATATTCATACATATATTAAACACAAATATTAGGGTCACACCCTGAAACACAAATAATAGGGAAATGCCCTCCTCTACGTGCACAAACAGTTTTCTTACCTGTGTCATGAGCTAACAAATTAACGCGATCCTGAGCACGATCCCCTAAACCCAAGCATTGACATAAAACCTAGTCACAATTCCATAATAAATAGATATCCATCAATCCCTAACCAATTTAAAACTTCGTATTAAAATACTAGCCTTCGGGACCTCAGATTCTACTTAACCGGGGAGTAGAATCCTTCCCGAGCCTCAACATTTAAGTTCCCTTGCTTAAAACCCTCAAATGGAAAACATTTCCTATTTGAGCCATGACCAAGTCATTAAGGGTCGCGATGTGCTCAAGTCAAAGATCCTTGGGGCTCTCATCAAAAGGAACACGGGCCGAGGTGCCTGGGCAAAATTCTGAGGCCCCCAAGACTCTGTGTTCAAGAGGTTCACGGCACGAGCCCCAAAACCCAGAATTTGTCATGCATTTTGCGAGCTAACCTCCCTGAAATTCACCAATCTTGAACCTTATACCTAGAATTTTGTCTAGAATTCATATCCAAGCAACAAAATTGATATAAGCACCCCAAAAACATAACTAAAACCTCACTACAACCTAAGCTTAAACACTTGAATTCAAAACCTTAAAACACTTAAAGTAAACCACGAAAATTAGTAATGAAAACTTGTTTTGAATCTTTCTTCAGTGAAAATTTCGACCTTAGACTAGATTTCCAACACCTACAACTGTAAATCCCCCAACTTCTATCCTCAATTCCAAGCCTCATCTCCAGAATTTTCTGAAATTCCTTAAGTCTCCAAGAGTGGGAGAGAGAATAGAGAAAGAGAGAGAGCAAGAGAGATAGGCTGAGAGATTACTTAGTTCTGGTGGTTTCTTAAAGCTACTAATCCATCCCTTAGTATAAAAATGACCCAATTACCCCTAAGTTCAATCCCAAATCATTAAATGCCTCCAAGGGCAATCTCGTCATTTTCCGCATCATGTCAAATCGCTACCTATTACCCGATAAACTCGAACACACACTATGTTCCCTTAATACCCCTAGGCTCACCTCGAGCCAGGTATTCGACCCCATTGTGACTATTTCGCTATTTCTCTCCCTAAGGCCGTCTCATATCGCACATCTCAAATATATCACCACAATCTTATGGTATCAAGCATAACATACATATAATTCACATTTATGCCCTCAACGGGCCCAAAATTATAATTATGCCCCTATTAACCAGAGTGGCCCCACATGCATATTTAATTCACCCAAGCATACATTTATAATCACATAATCATTTAATCCAAATAATAACATAATTAAATCAATTATGTCCCTCTTGGCACGCTAATCAAGGCACTGAGCCTTATTAGCAAATTTGGGAAGTTTCAACTATCCCCGCCTTGGTTGTTGCATCCTGAAACGACCGAGAACGGGCTTTCTCCTCGTCCAAAACTGCCTTGAGTTGGGCCTGCTCCTCCAATGACACACTTCCCTAGGCCTTCAAAGTTTCCAGCTTCTCCTGTGCTCACCGGAGCTCGTAGGTTTTCTCCATCTTGATATCCCTGAGTTGCTAGGCCACTAAATCGGACTGAAAGGGAACGAAAACAAAGTTAGTCAATGCAAAGAATTACAAAACAAGACAAAGGCACATATATGGAGAAGAAAACTACCCTCATTGTGGTGTATCGGCGTGTGGAGATGAGGGAGGCCTCGTTGTCATCGCCCAGCTGGGCGAAGCTGCAAGAAGTTAACTTGCACATTATGGAGCTAACCCCTTGGAGAAGCTCCACCACCTGTGGAGCAACAACCTCACCGAGCTTGTCGGTGAACAAGCTCTCCAGTTGAGCATGGCCTATCAGAGGCTCCAGAGGCCTTTCCCTTGGCATCTTAAGTTGATGAAGGATGTCATCTGTCTCATGAAGGGACTTGTTCCCCTCCTCCAGGCGAGCGTCGAAGTGCTCCACCATGGCCTTACGCTCAAGGAGTGCCCCTTAATACCACTCCGGGTGTTAGGATTAATGCCCTAAAAGCATGTAAAGAGATTTTATTAATTTAAATAAAAGTACAATTTTATTTTATTTGAAAGTTAGAATTATTGTTTGAAATAATTATATAATAATATCAAGAGAATTCCTTATTCATTCATGAGAATATGATCTTGTATTAGAACGAGAAAATTAAGATCACATATAATGAATAAAATAGTCAGTAACATATTAAAGTAATGAATATTTAACTAATGGTTACTAGAGCAGTTTACTAAGCATACGGGATACAAGTGATCCAGATTCAGATTACTGATGTGGATAGACATCTTTGTAAATGTGTTGTATATAATAGAGATTATACCTGACATGACTGATGAAAATTAATTATCTTTATAAACTTGCCATTTGACATACAGATTTAATTTTTATCATAATAGATGATCATTTGTAGATCATTCTAAATCTTGAGTATTCATGAACTCTTGTTTGTATTTATTGAATCTTTTGATTCACTCGTTAAGTTTTCTTAGTATAATGATGCTAAGGTTTCTTAGGAACATGAATTACAATAAGTGAATCCATACTTTCCTAACGAATCAAATATTGGTTCCCTTAATGGTTAATTCTGGAACTGAATAGTTATTGAGCTCAAATCTATAATTTAATTATAGATTAATTATTGGTTAGTGAATTAATGGTATATAAGGATACGAGGTAATTAGAATGGTAAAACGATAATCTTGACCACCTTTAATTAACGAACCAATAAATGGAAGAAAGAACTACATTTATTGATTATATCAATGCTCTACAAAAGAAAACTCTATAAATATAATCTATAAATACGTAGAGTGCAATTTCATATTTATAGTGGACTAATCATGGAACTAATAAATTATATTATTAGATTAAAGAGTTTAATTAATAACCTAGTTTATTGGAGCTTAGTATTATAGGTCCATGGTCCCCAGATCATGTCTGTCCTACACTGTCAAGGGTAAGGACATCGAAAGAAAGATTTGTAGATAGAAGAACTTAATTGCAAAGGAATTAATTTTTTGGGGCACAAAAATAATTATATGATAGTAATGGACAATTGATTGATTGAATTAATTAGTTATTTAATTATATAGTTTTTATTTTGAAAAACTATATGTTAAAATAAATATTAATCATTTTTGGGTTAATATAAAAAGAGAGATTAATTATCTTACTTATAATAAGATATTTATTTATTTAAAACTTATATTTTATGATAAAGTTGATTTTGAATTTACTGATATTTATTTTTGGATAAATATATTGTCTTAAATATTAATTAAATAAATAAAAGGGAAAATTAGAGATAACAGCCATAATGGTGTGGTCAACACACTCACTGTGCAATGAGTGTGGCGCCACACATAGGGATATTAGATATCCTTTGGATTTGAATTTTGGATTTATAATTTGTTTATTTAATTATATATATTTGATTATTCATTTAAATATGATTTAAATTAAATAATTAAATAGGTTATAACTGATCAGTTTTATTTTAATAAAATAAAGATTAATTAATTAAGCTAATTATCTTTATAAAACTAAATGAGCAATACTTTCAGGAATAAGTTATTTTAGGCTGTCAGACTCTCTCTAAAAAGAAAGCGATAGTTTTTCTAAACCTGAAAAACTATTCAATACATCTTCTCTCAATCGATCCTCTCTAGATCTCATGTGTTGAGCACATCTAAAGAGTTCTAAATCAGCCTTTTGAATCCTACGTGCCCACACACGTCCTTGTGTGTTTGAGGATTGGTCTAGAAGATCAACGTGCGACCTTTCTAGATATGGATAGGAAGAACGTTGATTTCATACAAAAATATTCGAGGACACTTGATAGGCTACAAGTGATAATCTCTAATATGTTTTTAGTAATTTAATAAATGTATATGTGTAAGATCTTGGCTGGTATTAACAAATATTTTAAAAGACCCATTCCATTGTGTAACTCCAAATTACACTTTTAATACCAACACGGGGTACATGAGTAGGCAGGGAATGGTATTGATAACTTGATCCTCATCAAGTTCAGGGACTCCAATAGCCCCAAAGACTTCTCTCCATCTTCGGGGAGTGATCTACCCGAAGACACCTCAAAAACGGGTGTGTCCTCTATTCGAAGCTCCTCGCCTAGAGCCGACGAAACCCATTGCCTCTTAAGGAGTGGAGAAGGTTCTTTCCATTCAAGGTGTCTTTGGGATCGACTAGCCTCAGATCTGCTTGCTCCCTCGACCAATCTCATGGAAGCACGAGCTATATCCGCCAAACCCATTTCATCTGCAAGGAGAAACAACGAGTATTAGTACTCATAAAAATGAGGGATACATTTATAAAAATAAAAATTATAACTATGTCAAGAGCACATGGGCTTCTCGGGAAGCCCCACCGCTAGACACCTCCTCTGGGTGAAGCATCAAATGCACGAACTCCATCATGTGCCTCTCAATCTCTTGAGTGGTGTTAGTTTCATATTAGCAAAACCAACTCACGTGGAAGGAGATCACGCCATCGAAGGGTACAAAGCCCTAAGGAGGTAGTTGTCTCTTCGGGTGGTGGAGATAACAATCGATCAAGTCTTGGTACTCCTCTCTAGTCTATTGATGGTCTGAGGTGAGGCTGCACCGGAGAAGCGAGGGAGAAATCGAAACATGCTCGGAAATCATCCAATCTCCCACATACTTAGCATTATAAACTATGATAGGGATTTACCTTGATCTTGGGAGGAGGACTCGATGCTCGCTTGAAGCTCATCCTCGAGCTCCTGGTCCAAACGAGCTTCTTGGGCTGCTCAGACAGCCTGAGCATTCTCAAGGTGCTCATTCGCCAGCTGCAGATTATACTGGTTGTGGGCCTATAACGACCCAAAATTACAAAATAGGCTTAAGGGCCTTGATTAGTGTGTCGGGAGGGCATAATTGGTTTATGTGTGATTTAAATTATTTAATGCATGATTATGTGATAAGCATGCTTATATGATTATATGGATATATGAGATGCATGATTATAAGTATTAGTATGCATGTAGGCCCTGTTTAGATTATAGGGGCATATTTGTAATTTTGGCCTGTTGAGGGCATAAATGTGATTATTTGCGATAAATTGTTGAGACCACATTATTATGTGGATATATTTGCAGGATATGGCTCGAGACAGTCCTAGGGAGCGGTTTGGTGAAATAGTCACGGCGGGGATTTATACCCGGCTCGGGGGAGCCTGTGGGTATTTTTGGGAATTTTGGAGATATATTAGAGACTATTAGTCATTGGGTAAATAATTGGTGATTAATTTGATGATGGGATATACATGGTAGAAATTTGGAACACTTGAGGAATTAGTGGGAATTGGGAATAAATGATCATTCTACCCTTAGAATAAGTTATATGTTGGTTTTATTTGGGTGTGCATTAAGGTCATTTCTAAGTTAGGATGTGATCAGATTTATGTTAGAATAAGGTTGAATGTTGTGGAATACTGAAGTTAGAACAGCAACTCTTTTTCTCTCTCTCTCCTTAAATGATTTTAACTCTTTCTCTCTTGCTTCCATTTGGGTTTGAAGCTAAGGATTCAAGAGAAGCTTATGTTAAGTTTTGGAGGCTGTGATCCTTGAAGAAATTGAAGGAAATTCAGCTGAGACTTGAGGGAAATTGAGGTAAGATTTTGGTTTCAATTTCTATGTTATGTTGATGAGTAGTTTAGATTGATTTTAAGCTTTGATTATAGCTTTAATGATGAATATGGCTGAACGTTTGAGTAGGAAATTTCAGTGGTTATTACTAGAATTCTTGTGGCTGGATTTAGGGGTTGGCTTCTGCTTTTATTGCTGGGAATTATAGGATGAAAATATGTGTGATTATGGGTCTAATTTCGTGGCTGGTTTAGTGTGGAGTTGGTGGGGAAATTCTGGGTAATTTGGTGTGTTCTTGGCTGAAAGAAGAAGGAGGAAAACTCAGGTTTTCCCTGGGTTTGCAGGGTGCGCTGCGATCCAGCCTAGGGGCGCCACAGCGCGTGTGGCCCTTCTGGCCTAGCCTGCTCTCTGACTTGGGGGCGCGCCGCAACTTGCTTGGTCAAGTTGCCACTTGCCTCCCCTGTGGTGTGAGAGCTTGCTCTCTGACTTGGGGCAAGTCGCGACTTCCTGAGCCAAGTTGCAACCCGCCTGGGAGTTTTAAGCTTAGAGGAGTTTTTAGAGTTGTTAGGGCTTGGGGGTTCGAATCTAGGGGCTCGGGACAATTTCTATTGCCTCATTTAGTAGAAATTGAGGTCCTGGAGGTTAGTGTTGCTCCCTAAGTATTTTGTTTTTTATTTGGAAGTTGATGGATATCGATAACTCTTGTGACTAGGTTTGTCGCCAAGGCTCGAGGCTAGGGATCGTCCTCGGAACAAGTTCAACTTCTCCGCTTGGAATAAAAGGTAAGAAAATTGCACCCGGTTTTGTGATTAAGTTGGGACTAAGAGTTCCCTATACTTATATGCAATGTTGTATGATGGTATTATGCCATGTGAGCATGAAATTAAATGGCCCAAGAGTGCCGGAATTAATATTGGTGCACAAGGACGCGGCTTAGCCACTAGTAGCTGAGGTTAATTATATTATCACTAAGCTCGACCTAAGCGAGCCAGAGTGAGTGGGATAAACAGAGGGTGTAGCCTAAAGGCGTTGACCCTGGATATTGTATGATATGTTTACTATTATTAATCTGATAATTATGGCATGTTTATTACCTAGATGATTGATTATTGGTTTGCATATTTATATCACTGATTATGTGAACCATGTGGTCTGCTGAGTATCTGGTTGATGATTTGCGAATTATTTGACTATTGGTTATTGATTATGCTCTGTAACATGGTTTTCTTGCTGGGCCTTGGCTCACGGGTGCTACGTGATGCAAGTAAAGGCAAGGGTAAGCTAGACCAACCCTGAATTGGAAAGCTCTGGGGGCGGAATGTACATAGTCGGCTGCTCGGCCACCACGGTCGAGGAATGATACAGGGATAAGAGAACCTAAAATGCCTATTTTTCCATTAGAGTGGCTTGTGGTTGTATATAACCTTTGAAATTTTGTAAATTGTTCTTTAACCCTGCTTATTTTTGGGATCCCGTGTAACAAACACATATTTAAATAAAATTTATCTTTTATGACCAAAGTCTTTTAACCCTAGTTCAATTATGGTTTAGTGTCACACTTTCAATTAAAAGGCTTGATTAGCAAGTCTTGCACCTTTATAAACACACAGTGTAACGGTCTTGGTTATCCAGGGTGTTACAACTTGGTATTAGGGCGATCTAGGTTTAAGGGTTCCTAAAGACTGGCTAGATATGTACATTCGCCACTAAAGACAAGCTCAACTCAGGGTTTGGTAATTGTGTATACATGTTTATGTGTTTAAGTGACTGGATAAAAATATGAATGTTGATATTTGTTTGATTAATAGGGAGCATAAGATACTCATAGGGCCTGGCCCTTGACTGCTGTGTGATGATATTGAGGCATGCTTATTAGCATTGTGGCTGCATGTGGATGAATATTTGGATGAACTGTTATATTTTGATTGCTTGTGATTGGTTGTGTTCCAATGGTGATGCATGGAAAGATTGCTAATGTTGTCATCATAGCCTAATTGCCGAGTCATTAATTGTAGATTAACTTGGATAGTTATGCGTCCAAGACGATCTGTACGACTAGCCAACACTGGTTCTGAGGCAAGAGATGATGACTAGGGCCAGAACCCTCCACCAATCCCTGAGAATTGGCCGCAGATTATGGCAGATATGCAAGCCCGGATTCAGAGCAAAGATGAGCAGATTTGACTTCTAAGACAGTAGGCTCCGTTAGGGAGTGATGCATCCATTGTGCCACCTGCAGTGGTGCCAGTTGTACAGCCATTGGAGGTTGGGAATAGGTGGGATTCGTTGTATGAGCAGTTCAGGAGGCAGCATCCTCCAATTTTTGAGGGGGGACCAGATCCACTAAAGGTCGAGAGTGGATGATTATGATTATCGCTATCCTGGATTTCATGAGGATAGAGGGTCATGACAGGGTGGCCTGTGCCACATATATGCTGAGAGAGGATGCCCACATTTGGTGGGAAGTGGCATCACAGACTAGAGATGTTACTATTCTAGGTTGGGATTGATTCAAGAAGTTGTTAAGTCAGAAGTATTACAATGTTGTCGTCGGGGTAGCAAAGGTGAATGAATTTGTGGGATTAGTTCAGGGCAACATGACAGTTACAGAGTATGCCCTGAAGGTCGATAGACTTGTGAAGTTTGCACCAGATCTTGTGCCTACAGATGCAACTAGGCAGGATAGATTTATCAGAGGGCTTAATGCTATGATAGCCCGAGATGTGAGTATTACAACAGTACCTGAGGGGACGACTTATGCTCAGGCTGTTGAGAAAGCTTTTACCGCTGAGGAAGTGGAGAACAAGATCTGGAGGGAGAATGATGCAAGATGAGAGGGTCGCAGAGTGGTGTCTCCATATTCTGGGTCTGGTAGGGGCGAAGGCCCCAGTGATCTGAAGAGGAAGACCCCTGACACTTCGACTGTTGCTGGTCCTATTAGGAGGGGTCGGGGTGTTCAAGGTGGCCGTCAGGGAGGCGGTGACACATGGAGGAGCTATCCAGAGTGCACGATGTGTAGAAGACACCATCCGGGCGAATGTCAGGCTAAGGCCTGTTATGTGTGTGGGGTGGTGGGACACCTCAAGAAGGATTGCCCAACAGTGAAGAAAGGGGAAGCATGGAAGGTGGACAGCTTGACTCCAGCTTGAGTGTTCACCTTGACTCAGGCAGAGGCCAAGGCTAGTCCCTTAGTGATGACAGGTCAGCTTTCTACCGCTGGCTCTACTTTTATTATATTGATTGACTCTGGTGTTACACATTCATTTGTTTTTAGTAAGGTAATTGATAGATTGTGTAGACCTAGTGAGTATTGTACTGCGAGGTTTGGGACTATATTGCCTACAGGGGAACTGGTAGTTTCTAGGAGGTTGATTAGAGCACTGCCAGTGATGGTTGATGGAAAGGAGCTGTCAGTAGACTTAATTGAATTATGTATGGAGGATTTTGACATGATTTTGGGAATGGATTGGCTGGTTAGATACATAGCTACTATTGATTGTAGGAAGAAGATGGTGACCTTTGAGCTGGAAGGAGAGGATCCCTTTGTTTTTGTGGGTGCAGTACATGGACCCCGCGTACCCATGATATCAACGCTGAGAGCCAGAGACTTATTATAGGGAGGATGTATAGGTTTTTTGGCTAGTGTGGTGGATACTACCAGAGTTTTGCCAACAAGGCCACGAGAGAGTAGATTGGTTTGTGAATTCTTGGATGTATTCTCTGAGGATTTACCAGGATTTCCGCCGCACAGGGAGATTCAGTTCATCATTGAGTTGGCATCGGGGACAGAGCCAGTGTTGAGGGCACCATATAGAATGGCACCGACAAAAGTGAAAGAATTGAAGATACAGCTGTAGGAACTTTTGGATTTAGGGTTTATCAGGCCTAACTACTCGCCATAGGGTGCTCCAGTTTTGTTTGTGAAGAAGAAGAAGGATGGGACTCTGAGATGTGTATAGACTACAGAGAGTTGAACAAGTTGACCATCAAGAATAAGTATCCTCTACCAAGGATTGACGACTTGTTCGACCAGCTGCAGGGAAAGACGGTATTCTCGAAGATTGATCTTTGATCTAGTTATCATCAGCTGCGGATCAAGGACGAGGATATACCGAAGACGGCCTTTCGAATGAGGTATGGGCACTATGAGTTTCTAGTCATGTTGTTTGGTTTGACCAATACCCCAGCAGCCTTCATGGACTTAATGAACAGGGTATTCAAGGACTTCTTGGATTAGTTCGTCATTGTCTTCATCGACGACATTTTTGTGTACTACAGATGGTTTGTGGAAGGGTTCTCGAATATTGATGCACCAATGACAGAATTGTCATGGAAGAATTTGAAGTTCATCTAGTCAGACAAGTGTGAGAATAGTTTTCAAGAGTTTAAGCGGTGACTTATTACTGCACCTATGCTGAGTCTTCCTTCAGAGGGAGGAAAGTTTGGGGTATATTGTGATGCATCAAGGTTGGGTTTAGGTTGTGTGTTGATGCAGAATGGGAAGGTTATAGCTTATGCATCACGGCAGCTGAAGGAGTATGAACAACAATATTGTATCCATGACTTAGAATTGGCAGCGGTGGTATTCGCACTGAAGGTCTGGCGACATTATCTATATGGGGAGAAGTGTGAGATATACACCGATCATAAGAGTTTGAAGTACTTCCTCACACAGAAGGACCTGAACATGAGGCAGAGGCATTGGCTAAAGTTGGTAAAGGACTATGACTGTGATATTCTTTACCACCCAGGGAAAGCCAACGTAGTGGCGGTTGCATTGAGTCGGAGGGGCTTGGGGCAGTTATTTAGTTCCACTTAGATTTTGAGGGAGTTTACTGATGAGATGTCTAGAGCAAGGATAGAGTTGGTGGTGGCCTGGTTGGCCAACCTTACTCTGCAGTCGACCCTACTAGAGCGGATTAAGGAACGTCAGATGGTGGATTCTCAGTTACAAGAGGTTAGAGAGAATGTCTTGGCAGGGGCAGCTAAGGACTATTCTATTTCTGAGGTTGGTCTGCTACGATATCAGGGTCGGATTTATGTTCCGACTGATGTGGGGATTAGATGAGAGATACTGGATGAATCTCATACTACGTCGTACTCACTTCATCTGGGTACCACGAAGATTTATCAGGATATACAGTCGTTGTATTGGTGGCCAGGGATGAAGAAGGATGTGGTAGAGTACGTGGCCAGGTGTTTAACCTGTCAGCAGGTGAAAGCTGAGCATCAGCGACCAGCAGGGTTGCTTCAGCCTTTGGGTATTCTCGAGTGGAAATGGGAGGATGTTATAATGGACTTTGTGGGAGGTTTACCCAGGACAGTGGGGCTTACCGCTAGACACCTCCTCTGGGTGAAGCATCAAATGCACGAACTCCATCATGTGCCTCTCAATCTCTTGAGTGGTGTTAGTTTCATATTAGCAAAACCAACTCACGTGGAAGGAGATCACGCCATCGAAGGGTACAAAGCCCTAAGGAGGTAGTTGTCTCTTCGGGTGGTGGAGATAACAATCGATCAAGTCTTGGTACTCCTCTCTAGTCTATTGATGGTCTGAGGTGAGGCTGCACCGGAGAAGCGAGGGAGAAATCGAAACATGCTCGGAAATCATCCAATCTCCCACATACTTAGCATTATAAACTATGATAGGGATTTACCTTGATCTTGGGAGGAGGACTCGATGCTCGCTTGAAGCTCATCCTCGAGCTCCTGGTCCAAACGAGCTTCTTGGGCTTCTCAGATAGCCTGAGCATTCTCAAGGTGCTCATTCGCCAGCTGCAGATTATACTGGTTGTGGGCCTATAACGACCCAAAATTACAAAATAGGCTTAAGGGCCTTGATTAGTGTGTCGGGAGGGCATAATTGGTTTATGTGTGATTTAAATTATTTAATGCATGATTATGTGATAAGCATGCTTATATGATTATATGGATATATGAGATGCATGACTATGAGTATTAGTATGCATGTATGCCATGTTTAGATTATAGGGGCATATTTGTAATTTTGGCCCATTGAGGGCATAAATGTGATTATTTGCGATAAATTATTGAGGCCACATTATTATGTGGATATATTTGCAGCATATGGCTCGAGACGGTCCTAGGGAGCAGTTTGGCGAAATAGTCACGGAGGGGATTTATACCCGGCTCGGGGGAATCTGTGGGCATTTTTGGGAATTTAGGAGATATATTGGAGATTATTAGTCATTGGGTAAATAATTGGTGATTAATTTCATGACGGGATTTAAATGGTAAAAATTAGGAACACTTGAGGAATTAGTGGGAATTGGGAATAAATGACCATTCTACCCCTAGAATAAGTTATATGTTGGTTTTATTTGGGAGGGCATTAAGGTCATTTCTAAGTTAGGATGTGATCAGATTTATGTTAGAATAAGGCTGAATGTTGTGGAATATTGAAGTTAGAACAGCAAGTCTTTTTCTCTCTCTCTCCTTAAACGATTTTTTCTCTTTCTCTCTTGCTTCCATTTGGGTTTGAAGCTAAGGATTCAAGAGAAGCTTAGGCTAAGTTTTGGAGGCTGTGATCCTTGAAGAAACTGAAGGAAATTCAGTTGAGACTTGAGGGAAATTGAGGTAAGAGTTTGGTTTCAATTTATGTGTTATGTTGATGAGTAGTTTAGATTGATTTTAAGCTTTGAGTATAGCTTTAATGATGAATATGGCTAAAGGTTTGAGTAGGAAATTTCAGTGGTTATTACTAGAATTCTTGTGGCTGAATTTAGGGGCTGGGATCTGTTTTTATTGCTGGGAATTATAGGATGAAAATATGTGTGATTATGGGTCTAAGTTCGTGGCTGGTTTAGTGTGGAGTTGGGGGGGGGGGGGGGGGGGGGGGGGGGGGGGGATTTTGGGTAATTTGGTGTGTTCTTGGCTGGAAGAAGAAGGAGGGAAACCCAGGTTTTCCCCGGGTTCACAGGGCGCGCCGCGACCCAGCCTAGGGGCACCGCGGCGCGTGTGGTCCTTCTGGCCTAGCCTGCTCTCTGACTTGGGGGTGCACCGCGACTTTCTTGGCCAAGTCTCCACCCGCCTCCCCTTTGGTGTGAGAGCTTGCTCTCGGACTTGGGGCAAGTCGCGACTTCCAGAGCCAAGTCGCAATCCTTTTGTAAGTTTTAAGCTTAGAGAAGTTCTTAGTGTTGTTAGGGCTCGAGAGTTCAAACCTAGGGGCTCGGGACAATTTCTACTACCCGGTTTAGTAGAAATTGAGGTCCCGGAGGTTAGTGTTGCTCCCTAAGTATTTTGTTTTTTATTTGGAAGTTGATGGATATCAATAACTCTTGTGACTAGGTTTGTCGCCAAGGCTCGAGGCTAGGGATCGTGCTCGGAACCAGTTCACCTTCTCCACTTAGAATCAAAGGTAAGAAAACTGCACTCGGTTGTGTGATTAAGTTGGGACTAAGAGTTCCCTATACGTGTATGAAATGTTGTATGATGGTATTATGCCATGTGAGCATGAAATTAAATGGCCTAAGAGTGCTGAAATTAATATTGGCGCACTGAGCTGAGGTTAATTATATAATCACTGAGCTTGGCCTAAGCGAGCCGGAGTCGGTGGGATAAACAAAGGGTGCGGCCTAAAGGCGTTGACCCTGGATATTGTATGATATGTTTACTATTATTAATCTGATAATTATGGCATGTTTATTACCTAGATGATTGATTATTCGTTTGCAGATTTATATCACTGATTATGTGAACCATGTGGTCTGCTGAGTATCTGGTTGATGATTTGCGAATTATTTGACTATTGGTTATTGATTATGCTCTGTAACATGGTTTTCTTGCTGGGCCTTGGCTCACGGGTGCTACGTGATGCAAGTAAAGGCAAGGGTAAGCTAGACCAACCCTGAATTGGAAAGCTCTGGGGGCGGAATGTACATAGTCGGCTGCTCGGCCACCACGGTCGAGGAATGATACAGGGACAAGAGAACCTAAAATGCCTATTTTTCCATTAGAGTGGCTTGTGGTTGTATATAACCTTTGAAATTTTGTAAATTGTTCTTTAACCCTGCTTATTTTTGGGATCACGTGTAACAAACGCATATTTAAATAAAATTTATCTTTTATGACCAAAGTCTTTTAACCCTAGTTCAATTATGGTTTAGTGTCACACTTTCAATTAAAAGGCTTGATTAGCAAGTCTTGCACCTTTATAAACACACAGTGTAACGGTCTTGGTTATCTAGGGCATTACAGGGCCAATCTATTGATGTAATTAAAGTGGGTTGCAGCCATCGCCTGAGACTTGGTAGAATTCTTGAAGTAGGTTAGGTCAAGGTTGTTGATGCGCTGCCCTCTCTAGAGAAGCCCTACAGCCACTAAGTTCTCCTTCGTCACCAAATGGCTAATCTCCTGGTCCACATCCAGTAGCTCATTCATCGCCTCCGGGCTATCTTGGAAAGCCTGGACGAAAAGTGTGCGACGAAAAGGACCTAAGCAAAGGAAGATAACTAAGTATAAAAGAAGCTACAAGTTTTGGAGAACAGAATCTCGAAAGGTTACAAGAAACTTACCAACACTGGAGAAGTCCAGGATTAGAGTGGGGTTGGTCTGGAGCGGGAAGCTGCTCGTGATAAAGAAATGGTCTTTTAAATTGTGTTTATGGGTCTCATTGTTGCATGGGGCCTTCTACGATATGTTAGAGTACTTCACGAGGGTGTAGTACTCGTCAAGATCGCTATCTTTCTTCTTTGGGCAGGCCTGGAAGCTGCAGAGATACTACTGTTGGATTAGCTTATACTGGATCTTTATTTATTTTAATATATATCTAATATTAAAAAAATTAATACGAGATAGCCTAAAACATGTTTCTAAAATTGAATTCAAAGAGAAACAAATAATAGAATACTTACAGTATACGCAACGGAATTAAGAGTCCTTCCTTCAGTTTCTCTAACTCTTGTATCCTTTCTGTCGCAGAGTATTATCAAGAAACTGAACCGATCTTCTATTTTCTTCACAATCTTCCAATGTATCCTTAGAGCCACCTAGAGTAGTGTGGTAAATTCTCAACACATGAGATAGATATAGAGAGAAGAAGAGATAATAACAAAGAGGCTTAGAAAAAGACTTGTGTTTAGAGAGAATATAAAACTATCAGAAAATCTGACTTGTGACTTATCAAACTTATGTTTTGACTTCTCTCTAAGCACTCCTTTTATAGACTCAATTAGGCCATTTAATTTAATTAAAAAATCAATAAAATAATAGTCATTTTGAAGCCCTAGGTCGAAATTATCATGGGCTATAGGCCCGTGAAATTTCCCATTTGATTATAAGCCCATTGGACTTAAAATCAAGGCCTGTATTATTTTCTATTGATTTAATTAATTAAATAATTATTTAAATCATTTATCAAATTAATTATTTATAATTTGAACCTTGATTTAAATTTATTTATTAATTTAGATACCAATTTATCTTAATTAATAAATCTGCCATAATTTCTCTTTTCTTCTCAAAATTACACAACTCTGTGAAACTATCCAAAATTGACCTAGTCAACTTTGATAATTCTAATTGATGATTAAATCAATTAATTGAGACTATCTAGATGATTTTATCCAAGGTACAATGGGGACCATGGGCCTATGAAATCAAGCTCCAATAAGTTATCATAAATCTAACAAATAAATTTACTAACTTATTAATTCCTCGTGACTCCACTATAGACTTGGAATTGCACTCTTAAATTCATAGAATGCTCTATAACAAATATAGATACGCTATTAATTATCCATTGTTACAACCATAATTGTCACTCAATCCTCTATAGACGATCTACAATGAGATAGGACTAAAATATTGTTTTACCCCTCATTGTATTTTATCCTTAAAACTCTTAGTTCCTTGTAAATGATATTTCAGTAAACTAATTTAATTACTGAAATGAGATCTCTATCATTTAACACATTGAACCAAACTAAAAGGAAACCATCGTTTCACTTCTTCATCAGAAGCTATAGATGTTCATATCTATGATTAACACTCCCACTCAATTATACTACTGAGCTCCCAAGATGTAAGTATGGGCTAGTCCGTAGGGTAAGCTGGTAACGAACAAGTCAAAGAACTCAAATGATATAATCAGTTAGAATACTAACCACTCAGAATTTAGATTGAATTGACCTATGGTCAACTATATGATATGACTAGAATAGACAATAACGGTATGTTTACTTATCTTATCAACTGTCAATATCGGTCCAGTCCGATGTAACAAATACATCTGATCTTATCTACTTTGCTAATGTTCTGGAAAGAACATAACACTATAATGTGTAAGTAGATCATATAGTAGATTGGCAAGTCGGTGTAAATCCGGTGCACTGACTAATCTTAGGACTAACTTATTTTGAACATATAATCATATTTATATTCCACTGTGATTACGTCACTATAAATAAGATTAGCTATATGTTTAGGATTTAATAGAAGTTTATATTAAACAAATAATCATGAAAATAAAACATGTGAGAAAAGTGATTGACCAAGTCAAAAAATGATTTATATTCTTTTATTGATAATAAAATGAGATTACAAAAAATTTGGGTTTTAATTAGGGCATAAAACCCCAACAACTACATCTCCGCTGGATAAGGCTCGGGCCACCTTGTCCTCCTATACAGGACATGCAGTCCCATGAAGACCTTATTGCCTTTGGGATCAGCTGGAAGGGAGCAATAACTACATACCTCAGGAAATTGATGAAGTATTGGTGCAAGGGCAGAGTTGCTCCGGCTTGAAGGTTCGACTGGCTCCAGGCTTTGAGGTCTTACACACTTTGGTGCGATCTCTCCTTCTCCCAACAAAGACGAATGAGATAGTCCTCGCCCCAAATCCCGTAGTGGGACATGATGTTGGTCAGAGCATCAGGGTGTTTTAATTTGCTCTGCCTCAAATCCTAAGGCCCAATATTGTGTCGATGGGTGGGGGATTGGAGCAATGTTTACCTCCTCCTCCATCAAAAAGCGGTCTTCCACCACCGGCTTCTCCGCAACCGGAGTGACCTCCCTCACTACCAAGGCCCTGGCCTCCTTGGGGTTTCGTCCACCTTCTCAAACCATTATGTCTAATTCGTTGTCAAAGGTGAAGAATTCGTGTTGGTGTAGTTCCTAAAGCTCCTCGAACATCTAAAACAAAACAAGGCAGTTAGCGTCTTGACCCAAAGAAAAATGGCAAAACACAAAAGTACTCTAAGACAACTGTAAGGGGATAAAAGCAAAATAGGAGTATTTTCCAAAAGAGGAGTACCCCATGAGCACCAAAATGGCCCCCGAAGACACCGTCAGAAGTTCAAGAACATGACTGGGATCTAAGAATTTCCCATAAACTGATTTCATATCAAAAAATGCAAAATGACCACTTACAATTGATTTTGACACCGACAAGGGCACAAAACAAGGCTAAAAAATTTTAAAACATCCTCTGATCCTAATGAATAATGGGTCTAAGAACAAGAACTCATACCTAGATACCAAGAAATTTGCAAGAACAAAGAAACATCCAAAAAAAAGGTAATCGAGGGAGAATACTTACTAGATATGTACCGTCGGTAGGTGCTAAGTCGAGTTTGGAAGTGAAGATATTATGTTTGATTCACCCAGAATTACCAATGTCTTCTCCAACCCTCCAGAATCACCAACGGAATATCTCAGGATTGAGTAAAATGGGTTTTGTGAGAGGATATTCTAAAGCATGGGAAATGGAAATTTTTTTATGTTAAAGTGAAGTGTATGAGAGAAATTTTTTTTTATTGTATACCATCAAATGTGGGAAAAAGTTAAGTTAATTTCAACCGTTGATAACCTAGTGAGTAGGTACTCGAGCATGATCAAATAGTCACACCAATCAAGGCGAAGATCGTACTCGAAAAGTTGAAAGAACATCTTGGGTATGGAGAAAGGCCTTTCATTAAATGGGATGGATTGATGGGTTTGGAAATAGGGAGTCGACATGTGTCAACCTCCTTTTTGGAAATTTCAGGTCTCGAGGACACCCAACACTCTCGGCCAGAGCACAAATATCCCAAGAATATTCCTCTCAATTAAAGTCTCCACTGCCCGAGGACGAGTGAAGACTTGAGTGGAAAATATTGTCCGTGTTTTCTCCAAGTGACACGTGGCAAACTTTAAGGGGGATTAAGATTCCAAGTGAGCTAATAAGAGTTCATCGGAGCATGTTCAAGGCTCAATAGGGGATTAAACTTGTTGTTCGCCACAGTTCACCACAACCAGAGGAGTATATCTTTTGAAAAGCATTACTTCACAAGAACCATGTCACGGGATGGTACTCCAAGTCTAGTTACAAGACCATTTCCTTCCTTATCACTTCCTCCAACTCTACGAGGACCTTATGCACAGTGACCCTAGACCACATACAACTTTCTGACAACCACTGTCACATGGGTCGTGGTGTCAACTCCCTACAAGCGGCAAATGAGATATCCCACAATGCCTCCTGACATGGGAAAACGTCCATCAACCACTGTGATAGTTTCAGCGATGTTTCCCCCAACATAATAGTGAGCTGACATTCTTCGCATTGAGCCCACCAAGATACGCTAGAGCCCACCAGCTCATTTACTACGAGAATGTGCATTTATCATGTATTAATACCTTTATTATGGAAAAATAATTGTAGTTAGCAACCAGGGAATTAGAATCAGACATGCAGGACCAGTATCTCAAGTTGTTCAGGTAAATTTCGAGAGAGAAATTTCTATAAGGAAGGGATAGTTGTAATGTCTCGAAATTCCTAATAAGACTTAGTGCCTTGATTAGGGACCCGAAAGGGAAATAATGGAATATTATGTTAATTAATTGGATATTGATGTGATTATGTAAATTGCATGAGTTATATTATTAAATTGTTAATTATGCATGTTTAGGTGTAATAAATGTGTGAAATGAGCCCGCTTTTATTTAAAGGGGTAAATTTGTAATTTTCACCTATTGAGGGTCTAATTGTAATTATATGATAATAGGTGAGTGAGACCACATTATTATGTGGATATATTTGAGATATACAGAAGGAGTTGGTCATTTCGAGCAATATAGCAGTTTAGTCACAACGAGGAATTTATACCTTGCTTGGGGTAAGCCAAGGGGTATTTTGGTAATTCGATGAGTTATCGGGACTCACGAGAGTATGATTCATATTTTGGGAGAGTTAGTAATATTCCAGGTGTAATGCCCTCCTAATCCAGGACCATTGCACTGTGTTCTTAAAATTGTGTTAGACCTGCTAATCAAGTCATTTGGCTTTAATCGTGCAACTAAGGTTAGTGACAAGGGTTAGGATTAAATATTTTGGTCAAGAACCATTGACTTTTACTCCAAAAGTGTTATACAACATGGGATTCCAAAATATTACAACACAACTATTAAAAATGGTAAATACATATCAAAAGTTACATTAGCTGGCCAAAACAGAAAAATAGAGCTACAACCCTAGTTCCTCTGAGATAACCCCGACCGTGATGGTCGAGCAGCTGCATATGTACACGCCCCCACCAAAGCTCTCCAACTCATGGCTAGTTAAGCTTTCCCTTTCCCTTACCTGCACCACAAAGCACCCGTGAGCCAAGGCTCAGCAAGAAAATAGAACGTGCAACAACAGAGAATATAACTTCAAAATGACCATCCAACAATAATCAACAACATTAATTCATAGCCAATGTTATTTAAGTTAAATCGCATGATCATTGGATCACCCTGGGGCCGTTGCCCTATTCAGCTGGCTACTAAGCCAACTCTCGGGCCTATGCCCTAGCTACGTGACCATAGAGTCACCTGGGCATCGCACTTAGCTCTGTCTCACTAGCCATAGAGCTAGCCCAACCCCCGTGGTTCACCTTCGACCTTAGAGTCGATCAATGTAATAATATGTTGCTGGTTTAGGCCAATGCCTCTCGACCAGCGCTCAGCACACTATTGCTTTCCTTGACTCATAATCAAGCCCTAATCCAGGATTACATATCTTACTTATAGGAAACAGAAGTGGATAGGTACATCCCGACAAATTAAGCACATATTCATGCTAATCATATAATCCCATTGGATAACCATTTTTATAATACTAAACATATTCACATGATGGGGCCACATGCCCTAACCATAGAACTCATGTAACAAATATAATCACTTAAGCATTTATCAACAAGAATTTAGAAAAATATCCTAACATAACCAATCCTGGGGCCCAAGCCCTAATCATATTAATACATAACAAACGGGCCAAGCCCTAATCACATACAACACGTTATGAGTGCAGTTTTCTTACCTTTGGTCCAAGCAAGCGTAAATAAGAACAACCCTCGAGCACGATCTCGATTCCAAGCCTTTAGAGAGAGCCTAAGTCACAACCATAAAATAGGATTCTAATAATATCGAGTGATCAAAGGCTTCCGGACCAAGTCCTAGCCTCCGGGACCTCGGGTTCCACCAAACCAGGCAGTGGAAACAATCCCGAGCCCCTAAGGTTGAGTTCCCACGCTCAAAACCTTCTAGGGGTCCAAAAACCCCTTAAGAGTCGCGACCCTATGCGCCTATGCCGCGGCCTGCCTCCAACCAGAGGCCCAACCTCCCCAACCATCAGACATGCGCCACGGCCCAACTATACTGACGCCGCGGCCCACCCTCCTTCTTGGCCATGACACCCCAAGAACAGAGTCGCGGCCCGACTCCTTCGAACCCATAAAAACATCCATCTCAGCTGCCAAATCTCATCCAATTTAACCCAAAATCATCCCAACAACACAATTAAATCAACACAACAGCTCAAATATTCTCCCAGCAACAAAACCCAATAGAAAACTAGTCCCAAAACTCACTAAACCACAAATTAAATCTTTGAATTTTAAGAGCTCAAGAACACTTAAAACCAACCATGAAAACTCAGAATTTAAATGCTAAAACTTTAGTTTAAAACTTACCCCTACTGAAGATTGAATCCACCAAATTGCTACTGAGTTAATCCCAAGGATTTTAGCTCCAATCCCTGTGTTTCTAGCCCAAAATTCCCCTTAGTTTCAATGGTTCAAGCTTGGAAGAGCTTCATGGAAGAAAAGAGAGAGAGAGAGAGAGAGAGAGAGAGAGAGAGTCGGTCTAGCCCAAAGCTTCTAAGTGTCTCTGCTGCTTTGTCTTTTGTTTAGTTATGCTTATCTAACTTAAGTCACTTAAGTTAATCCCAAGACTCGGGGTACCAAAACGTCCCCGAGAGAAAAATGGTAAATTTTCCCAAGATTCCCTCCTAAACACTCTAACTCCGAATATATCTCCAAATATTTATTTTCATAACCCAAAACCCAATTAAAGGTCTATTACCCAAAATACCCCTTAACTCTCCCCGAGTCGGGTATTGGGCCCCGTTGTGACTTTCCCACTAACTTGCTCCCTAGGATCGCCTCGTGAAGAATTGTTCAAATAAACCCACATAATAATGTGGTCTCTCACATAAATCACATATATGCACATAAATACATATTTATGCCATCAACGGGCCAAATTACCAAAGTCACCCTTCTAATAAGAAGCGGCCCACATGCATATTTAATATCCCCAAATATGTGCATTTAATCATATTATCACATAATTCACATATTTACAACTAATATAGCAATTAAACATGTAATTCCATATATTGCCACTAATCAAGGTCCTAAGCCTTATTAGGTAATCTTGGGACGTTACACCAGGTTTAACGGAATTAACTGGGAATTTCAAGTATTATGTGAGACGGGAGTGTATTGATGTTTTTCCCTCGAGGGGCGTTGAGAGGAGAGAGTTGCCTTGATGGTGTTTTGGTCTTTAGACCATTAGTTATTTTGAGTTGGCTGAGTAGTATAACTCAGGAAGCAGGGGAATAACAGAGAAAAAGAAGGAACAAAATTCTCTCTCTCTCTCTCTCTCTCTCATTTCTCACTCTCCCTCTCTATGCTTGGAGGTTTTTGTTGACGGTAAGAACTCATCAACTAAGTTAGATCAAGAACATCATGAGTTATAAAAGAAGTAGATTCAAATCAAATGAACTTCAAGAAAACTTTGTTATGATTTCAAAAACATAAAATATAAATGCTAAAATTTTATAATAAAAAAATAGAGAGAATGTAGAGTGTCTATTTCCATTAACAGTGAGTGGTTACAAAATTCTCCCGAAAATTCCCCCCTTTCTTAAATGAAGGGAGGTCATATTTATAGTAGAGTACTAATGGCTCTCAATACATTGTGGTCCCTGGGGACACGACCCTGGAAATGAAGTTTACAGGTGGTAGTGGTGCTATGAGCATGGTGGCTGGTTTTAGTACATGTCGAGGGTTTGTTGGAGCACCTCAACTTTAGTACTTGGATGTACCTCCACCACCTGTTTAGTACGAGCGTCGGAGATTGGCTGATGAGGACCACACCAGGTACCTTACTTGTACGACCACTACTTGTCTAGCATGAATATTCGGTTCGTACTCTGTGCTCTTCTAGACACGTACGTACCTGTCACAGATGACTCTATGGCTAAGGGCAAAGGCCACAGATGACTATATGGTCACATAGCTAGGGCATAGGGCCCCAGGTTGACTCTATGGTCAACTATTCAGGACAGCAGGCCCCAGAGTGATCCAATGATCATTTATTTGTAATTGTATGCATGCATGAGTAGGTCATTATTGCTGGGAATGCTAGATTTGTATTTGGAATTTGAATTTACTGTTCATGCACATGTTTAAGTTTCCTTGTTGAGACTTGGCTCACGGGTGTTATGTGGTGCAAGTAAGGGAAAAAGAAAGCTAGACCAGCCATGAGTTGGGAAGCTTCGGTGGCGGCGTGTACATATGCAACTGCTCGTCCACCAAGGCCGAGGATTTCTCAAAGGAACTAGGGTTGTACCCCTTATTTTGCCGCTTAGGCCGGCTGGTTGTAACTTCTTATTTGTATATACCCTTTTAAACATTTGTTTGTAATATTTTGGGATCCCATGTATGTATGAAACTTTCAAATGAAAAGTCAATGTTTCCTTTGACCAAAAATTTTAACCCTAACATCGAATCACTATCGAACCAACATCGAGCAACGTCGATTTTTTCATGAAAATCTTCATTTTGAAGGCCCAATTGAGCTAGTATTGAGCACAATCGAGAAAAGTCAAATTTCTACATATTTCAAAGTTTCAGATTTGAAGAAAAAAAACTAAAAAATCATGCCCAGCTCGATGGTTCTCATTAATGGGGCCTTGAAAATCAAGATTTTCATGAAAAATGACTTTGCTCGATGGTGGTTCGATGGTTGTTCGATGGTGGCTCGATGGTGCTTGATGCGATTCTTGTCAGAGACATAATTTGTAACTCGGGTGTCCATTTGGGGTGATTTTTTTAATTTTAGGTATTTTTTTTAGATCTACACGTTTGAGATGTGCATATATACTTTTTCAAACTTTAGAACTTGAAAACATACCAAAACATATCTTTAACATGAGGTATTTTTTCCAGTTTGTATTTTTTTTCAAGATTTATACTTCCCAAATATGTATATACACATTTCAACACATGTAGATATTGAAAAAATACCAAAAATAAAATAAAATCACCCAAAACAGACACTCGAGTGAAAAATTACGTGTTTTGTAAGAATCGCATCGAGCACCATCGAACCACCATTGAACAACATAGATTTTTCATTAAAATCTTTATTTTTAAGGTCCCATCGAGCTGGCATCGAGCACCATCGAGCAAGGTTGACTTTCTATAGATTCTGAGTTTTAGATCTGAAAAAAAAAATTGCAAAAATTCCTAAAATTAATGCCTAAATCTGTTCAAAATGCAGTATTTAGTGTCTTAAGTGAAAGAATGTCACTACATGTGAGAAATAATTGCCTACCCATAAATTTCTACTCCAAGATTCCTCAAAATGTATGTTGCTTTGGGTATTGTGTTTATCTCTACAAGGTGGTCGAAGTTATGGAGGTTGGTGTTATCGCTTGAAATGATTAAAATGCCTAGAGAAAAGGGGGGGAGAGAAGAAAGAAGTGGGGCAAAAAATGGTAGAGGTATTTTGGATAAAGTACCAAAAAGTGGTATCATTTTGAAATGATTAAAATGCCCATCATTTTTTTTTAATTAAGACATTTCATTAAGCATAGAAACTCAAATTTTCCATGTATAAAAAGTGTGTATCTAACGAATTCTTGGTTTAACGGTTTTTTATTTTTTATATTAAAAATTATCTTATTTTTTATTTTATTTTTAAAACTATTGACAATGTTTTAGTTTAATTGTGTTTAATATGTTTATGTCATTCTTTTATGATATATGATATTGTTTTTTATTTAAAATTTATATGACAATTAAAAAATATATAATAAAAATAAATTAAAATATTTTCTAAATAAAACCAATCAAATGTGCATTCGACGTTGCTTTTACCTAGTATATATATATATATAAAGTGTGCATTTAACGATTTTTCTTGGTTGTAATAGTTTTCTTTGTTAGCTTTAACGATATATTCTAAATATTTAACGGAATATATTTTAAAACTAATTAAAAATAATTTTTTATTAATTATATTAATATAAATTTAAACATTATAAAATATCATTAATATAATAATATTTAATACAAAACTAGACATTCAATAATTATATTAATTTAAATTCAAATGTTATAGAATATCATTATTCAAATAATCTTAATTTTTATTATTTATATTTAAAAAGAAAACATATTATTTTTAAATTATAATAAAATTGATCTTTTATCAAGAATAAGCAAACTTTTGCTAATTATTGATGAGTGATTTAAATATTATTATAAATGCTTTGTAGTGTAGTTTGTGATCTAAAATTTTATCATATTATTAATTTTTAAAATCATAAACAATATTTTAGTTAATTTTTTTAATATGTTTATGTCATTTTTTATATATAATATTATTTATTTATTTAAAATTTATATGACAATCATAAAAATTTAACAAAAATAATTAATAAGTTCTCTAAATAAAACTAAGCAAACGTACATTGTAGGGGTAAACACGGGTCCGATTTTTGGGTTTCGGGTGCATCGGGTTCGGGTTTTGCGGGTTCGAGTGGAGGAAATTGGTACCGAAACGGTCCGAATTTTTCGAGTTTTGAGGTGATTTCAAGTTTCAGGTTTGGTCGAGTCGAGATTCTGGTGGGATTGGTCCACAAATGGGTTTTTGGCCGAAAATGAGCCTTGGTAAAACAATTTCAAAAATACCATTTTTTGACACTTTTTTTGTTTTTCACATGTTTTTTTTTAAGCGTGTTGTTAGTTTGGTAATGTTGATTTTTTTTACAAATTGGGTCTTAGTAATACCCGAACCCATGTGTCCTTAATTTCAAAACTCGAACCCGACCCGAACCATGTCAGGTTCGAACCAGATTTCACCCGAAGTCAATGGATTTTGCAAAAAATCAGATTTTTTGGTTGCGGGTTTACGGGTTTTTCGGGTCAAATGTTCACCCCTTGTACATTGTGCACATTGCTTGCACCTAGTATATAAAAGGTGTGATTTTTTTTTAGTAAGTTCTAAAAAAATACATCCTAATTTGAATGAATTTGACTCTACAATTAAAATATTATATTAATAATAATAAGATTTAAAAATGGCAATAAAATCTTTGAAAATAAAAATATAAATGTACTATAAACTACAAAGATAAAAAAAAATGATTATAAAAGTGGGACAATTTTCTTTTTAAGATAGTTTCGTTATGAGAAGTGTGATTTTTTCGTTTTGTTAACGTGGTTGTATACAGTTTTCAAGTAATTTTCTTTTTCAAGGGACTGAGTAAAACTGTAAAATTATATTTAAATTTTTTTCAGTTTTTTTTTTTTTGACAATTTTTTTTCAGTTTAAAAAGTGAAAAAAAAAATAGTTTTATTTAATTTTTTTAAACTTTATTATTTTAGAAAAAACATGAAATTTTTACAAATTGAATTTTGAATATATTACTTGATATAGTGAATGAAACGTTAATTGCTGCCAAAAAAATATATATATCTTAATGCAACAAATAAATATATTATTATCTTTAATTGCCAAAAAAAAATCTTAAAAATAATTGAAATAAAATGAAAAAGAGAAAATATATGAAGTATGAAGAGGAGTTCTATTAGGACTAGATTCTCAAAAATAGGGGTATATAGTGAGTCTCCTCTGTTCTCACAAACCTTCTTCAGGAGCTGTCGTCTCGTCCACCGATCCTTGCCTCCTCCGCTTATCGGTATCATTCATATCTACTCGAATCTCTCTTCGTTAGAGTTTTTAACAATTTCTGGGTGGTGTTCACTACTATTTCTCACTGTCATGTATTTATCTATAGTTACTCGCGCTCTCTCTCTCTCTCTCTCTATATATATATATACATATTCGTATATATGGTAATGCAAAGACCCATCCTATATACATGCTTATATAAAAACAATTTTGTCAAAAGAAAAATACATACATCTATCTGATTAGTGAAATTTTTAAGATTTTACAGAGTAAAATTAGTCTTCCTAAAAAATGTTCAACCCTAATACGTAATGGGAGGGTTTCAACTCACAATCATTAGTTATAGAATCATGTATGATTAATTTGTAAATTTTTCAGTATTCCAATTTTTGTATGATTGAAAAGTTGTATTTTTTAGTTAGTTTTGAATGTTGAGAAACCAAACAAAGATTAATTTATCACTGAATAATTATTGATGTATGACAAGAAGGATTCTGATTACTGTTATTTTGTGTTCTATTCAATTATGTAATTGGTTCGTGATTAGAAAATTTCATTTAAAAAAAGTGTGTATCTAAAATAAAATCTGAATTTATAATTTGAAAATATATTTTTGAAAATGTGAAAAATTGAAAATGTGATTGGTATAAAATCTAAAAATATAAAAAAGTGATAGATTTGTAGGATTTTAGGATACAATGATTTGGAATAAGAGAAAATGTGATTTTTTTTTGTTTTTGATTTTATAACACAAAATTAGAATATTGATTTGAGTTTTATTTTAAAACATCTTAACAATCACTTATTCTTGTAGGTCGCACTGTTTTCAAGTTTTTAAAATGATAAAATTGGATTTGGATACTACCAATCACACTATAAGCTATTGTTTTCTTTCAATGTTTTAACGTAAATATAAAGGTCCCTCATGTGGCTATGATATATTATAATGCAACAATTGCCAATTTTGATGGCAATTAAAGGAACATAAGATCAGGGTAGTGGTAGTAGTAGTAGTTAGTAATCTTGTGGATGGGTTTAAGTTGCTTCACATTGTATTGTGAAGTAGAAGCTATCTCTGTTTATGCGTGGTGAGTTGAACTAATATATTGCCTGTATAAAAGTTATAGTTCTTGAAATGTCTTGATTGACCAAATAAAGAGATTGAGAGGGCTCATTACACGCCCACCATACCAGAAGTGACGGTATCGATTTTCCTTTTCCTTAGATGCTATCCATGTTTTTATGGATGCATTATTTGTGGAGGAATTTGCAGGTGCAGGCAGTGTTTTTTTTTTTATCAATTATTAGTTTCTATGAGTAATGATTCCATATATTTTCCACAGATTTAATCTATGTTTGTGTTTCTAGCTTAATTGTTTGCCACATCTAGTTTGTTGGAGTTAAGAACTTTATATTTTACACTATTCTAGCTCTTGCTGTAAAACTTGTTACGTTTTGTAGATTTGTTGTACTGCGGACCTGTGGTTGTCTGGTTAGATTTTTTTGTATTTACTGAAATATGCAGAGCAGCTTGAGTTAATTCTAGTAATTAAACATACTGGTGGCCTTGTATTTTTAGTCAAATGAAAGAATAGTTAAGAGTAGTAATATATGTGTATATGTGATTCAAGAGGTTAGAATGGAGCACAAAGAAATGAGAATAACATGTCTTGGTTGAAAATAACATTGTATTTGTACCAATTAATGTACGGATGGTTCTTTTTTCTTATATTTATAAAACAAGTGCATATGAGAATCATGATCTAATGTTATGACTTATGAATTTAATTAAATGTATTAATTTTGGATTTTAACTAATTAAAGTTTAATTTTATATAATATTTGTTTTTAGAGTCAGTTTACCAATTCCACATTCAGATTATCAATCAATCACAAGTTCTGTTCATAAACATGTGTTTAATCACAAAATTCAGTTTCTTATTTTTGATTCGTCATTTTCTAAAATACAGTTTTCCAATGGGACACTTAGGTTCTTATATTTTATTTACATAAGAATTCGTTTTTGTTTGCCAGTTTTAGTTTTCTAACTTGGGTATTCTTTGTTGAATTACAATAAAGATTGATGTTTCTTCTATGCTTCGGGTTATAATCGAATTTGATTCTAATAGCTTAACAAATTATTTGTCTCTCTTTGTAGTGAGCTTACTCTAAAGCGATCAGTTGCAATGGCCGAAGCTAATAACTCTGATATGGAACCAAACCAAAAGCCTCAAGTTGTATACCGATGCAAGAAGTGTCGGAGAATTGTTGCTGCAGAGGAGAACATAGTTACCCATAATCGTGGCAAAGGTGAATCATGTTTCAAGTGGAGAAAGAGAAACGGTAATGAGCCAACTGAATGCACCTCCATATTTGTAGAGCCCATGAAATGGATGGAAGCACCACGTGAGTGATTTAGGGAAATCTATCTAGTCTCTAGTAATTTATTTATGTATTTTCTTATGACAATTCAACATTATGCACCCTTTATGAGTTTGCTAACATGATCTGGACTTTGAACTCTTCAGTTGAAGAAGGTCACGTGGAAGAGAGGCTCCATTGCATTGGATGCAAAGCACGGTTGGGTTACTTCAATTGGGCAGGCATGCAGTGCAACTGTGGAGCTTGGGTTAATCCTGCATTTCAACTCCACAAAAGCAGATTGGACGAGTGTCATTTGTGAAGTCCAGTTGGTCCTTTTGGGGTAAAAGGTTAACAAAAGGATTAGTTTTTTCGTTTTTTTTATGCATATAAAATGTAGATTAGCTTAACATAGCTTTCCAATTTATTTCTAGTAATAATTGTCTCTATGAGTATTAATATATTATTATGCACAGTTAGCATTGACATGGAAATTCTAGAGTATTGACGAGGCACTTCATGCTATTTTTAATAGTGTTGGAGAAGGTAATATCAAATTGATCTCTTCATGTGAAACAACCAAGGAAGCTTGCGATATTCTTCGAATTCAATTTGAAGGTACTACTGAGGTAAAAATGTAACGCCCTGGTTAGCCAAGATCGTTACACTTTGTGTTTAAAATAGTGCTTAACTCGCTAAGCGAATCATTTGGACTTAAATGTGTAATTAAAGACTAAGTCAATGTTATATATTAAAATGTTTGGTCAAGAAAGTGATTATTTTTCATTAAAATTATTAAGTTTATACACGGGATCCCAAAAATTAGTTACAGACTGATAAAAGACAAATTGAATACAAATTATTCGTCCTAAGCGGCAAAACAGAGTTCGACCCTAGTTTCTCGCAGGTTATCCCGGTCGTGGCGGTCAAGTAGGTTGCATATGTACACACCGCCTCTGAAGCTCTCCAACTCATGGCTGGTCCGACTATCCCTTTCCCTTTCCTTCCTGCACCATATAGCACCTGTGAGCCAAGGTTCAGCAAAAAAACTTAAATCATCTTGCACAAATAAGCAACAGTATATAAACAGTAGAATTGGATCAATAAATTCAATCAACAACATGATATAAGCAATAAGTTTAGCAATGATATTCTGTTCAATCAAACACATAATCTAATCTCATCAACCAATATAGTAAGTTAAGTGCAAACAACACTTCTGTTTATTGAATAATATTCAGGTCCGACGCCCTTAGGCTAAGTCCTCTGGTCTTATAGCCGACCTCGACACGCTTAGGTCACCCTTCCTAGGCTTTCTGGGTTAATGCGGGCCTCGACGCTCAAGAGCAGCGTCGTGGCGCAACCCCGCGAACCTAGATTTTCCAGCAAGTTTTAGATTTCTAAACTCCCCAACAATCACCCCAAACACAATTTTATTACCATTAGACCACAAAAGTGGTCTCAGCTGCTAAACATCATTAAACCCTAGCCCATACCTCTAACAAAATATCATCTAAATTCAAACTTTAAAGCAAACTCTAAACTCAAAGAAAACTAAAACTCAGAGAACCTTAAAAACTTAATTTTACCTCTAATTAATCCATTTGCTAGCTGCCTCTTAATCATACTCCTAGCTCCATCTTCAAGTTCCTTAGATTTCCCAGCCCTTTCTCCTCAAAACTTCAAAAATTCTTCATGTGCTAAAAGAGAAAAAAGGAAACGTGATAGAGAGAGAAAAGGTAACTGGGTTGGAGTTTATCTGATTTTCTCCTAAGGTTTCTACTTAATTATGTTGGCTAAGTAATCCAAGGCTAGGGAAAAGACCAAAATACCCTTAGCCTTTACTTTAGTTCTTAAATGTCCTCAAGGGAAAAATCCTCCTTCGCCATCATTTCCCCACTAAACCTCACATAAATCATAAATTTCCAATTAACCCCAACATACCCAAATAATCACCAAATAAATTCTCATCACTCGTTAAATCTCGTTAATATACTAAATTACCAAAATACCCCTAGGCCCACCCCACGTTGGGTATTTACCCCATTGTGACTATTCCGCTAATCCGCTCACTAGGATCGCCTTGGACCACACATCTCAAATGTATCTCTATGTAAAAATGTGGTCTCAATCATTTAACACGTATAATCACATTTTTACCCTTAACGGGTCAAAATTATAAATATGTCTTTATTAACAAGAACGGACCCATATGCATATCTAATACACATAAACATGCACATATATTCATATTACCATATAAATCATGTATGCCGCATAGTCACACATTTATTCGATTAATCCCACGTATAAATCTTATTATGCCTTCTAGTCACAGTAATCAAGACACTTAGCCTTAATAACGAATTCAGGACGTTACAACTATCCCCTCCTTATCGAAATTTCATCCTCGAAATTTATTCAAATGTCTCGGGATACTAATCCCGCAAATCTGACTATAACTTCAAAGTCTAGTTCTTTACCTTACTATTCCTTGTAACACCCTCACTAGAGTGACAGTCTTATTCTGTAAGATTTTATCTCTTCTATCTGGGATTTCCACTGAATTTTCCTCACAAGTAAATCCCACTAACATTCCAGGGTTTCTTCACCCAATCAGGGGTAGTACTCGACACCTCTTTCCTTATTATTGGCACCAGTAACATCTTTTGAGCCTCTACCCATGCTGGAGTAGAGCTAATCTGTAGGGCCCTGGCCTAATCCTCATTAGGCTCTCATAAGTCCATCAAATCGAGAATCAAATCTTCTCTTCCTTTCCCAAACTATTTTACTCCTTATCCAGAATACTCGAATAAGTACAAAGTCTCCAATCTTGGAACTCTACGTTCCCATGTTTAAATTCACGAACTCTACATTCTTTTAATAGAGCAGACACTCCTGCCCTAACAATCCTAAATACCTCATTGACCCTCTGAACCGATTATGAACTAGAATACTTCCCATCCCTCTTTCATTTCTCGGAACGAGTACTTCTCGTTCCCTATCTCACTATATCTTATTTATAGTCATTCTAGTCGTTGACCGGCATTGATCATCATGAAAATCCAATCAAGGGACCATACTTACTACAATGCCTCAAAAACTTACACATTTAAGGTAAAATTCTTAAAGTCTGAGTCGTTCCTTCAGGTTGTTAGTCTTTCTGAAGGTAACCAATCATTTGAAATCCCAATCTTATACTCATCGCCATCTACGACCCTTTTTAGAACTTAGGAAAATAAGGGGTCTCAATCCAACACTATCGTCTTTAGTGTCCCACGGAGAAATACAGTCTCCCTTCACACATACGCATTTCTATGATAACTCAATCACATAAACCAGAATGTGCTAATCTAATATGCAAGTTGTTATCCCTGTTTCCTCCCAACATTCGCAGCTCCGCATATTGAGTCCATGGGCCACCCTGAGGGGATTTAAGGCCTAGATCAGGCCCAATAAACGAGGCAGGAGTAAGTCTAAGCGATCCAAATACCAGTAAAGCCCAAACGTTGTCGCAGAAGAAAATCTGAGACCATGAAGTTGGCGTGTTTCATCTTCCCGGACTCCTTGTCTGGTGTTATCCGCGGTGCGAAGAGATTGTTTCCTCAAGTCTATGAATGGATCGGGAAGATAGTGGATAAACCCGGATCCTGGTAAACGAACCATGGTCCTGGTCAATCAAGAGGGATGTTAGTAAATGAACCCGGACCAAGCGTCCAGGTTGGGTGTGATAATTGGTCCTCGATACTGACTTCACCCCGAAAACATGGTCACGTATCCACCATCTCGGACGGGCCGCACCTAGGGGGACCATCCCGGAATGATCAAAAGCGCTACCTTAGCGAGCTTGACCACGACCAAGAGGTATGCGCCTTGGTCCAAGTACCGGCCCAACGCCCAAAATTGATGAACCTCCCCATCACCTTCACGGAAGAAGACGCCCATAACATCCACCTCGTGCATCATGACCCTCTGGTCATCGATTCTCAAATAACTAACAAGATGGTGTCCCGAATATTTGTGGACGATGAAAGCTCCGTCAACATTTTGTTCAAGCCAGCCTTCGTCGCGATTGGCTTGACTGAGGCAGATCTGGCCTCGTGCCCAACTCAGATCTACGAGTTCAACGGAGATTCAATACTCCCAATGGGGAAGATCCAGCTGCCCGTAACACTGGGGAACGATATTCAAGGCTCGTTCAAATTTTGTACGTTCGTAATGGTGGACTGCCCCACTGCGTACAACATCAGCTTTAGTCGGCCCGCACTAGTTGATTTCTGTGCTATCACTTCCATCCGCCACCTCTGCATGAAGTTCCCCTACGGCAACAAAGGGGTAGGAATGGTCCAAGGAGATCAGAAAAGCGGCCGGAAATGCTACTACGTGTCTGCCCGACCTATTTACATGGTCCGCGAGGAGCCTCTTGAGGAGGAAAACGTTGATGCAGGTCCGCTCCCTCCCCTGACACAAAGGATGGTCCGGGAGGAGGACGAACTGGACCCTTGGATAGGGGCGGACCGGGCACTGGTGCCTATGGATGAAATTGAAGAAGTGTGTATTAGTGACACCGACTCAACCAAGGTAATCCAAGTCGGGAAGAACCTGAACACAGAAGTCCGGGACCGTCATCTTTCGCCCGAGTGAAAGAGAACTCATTTGGATATGACTATGATCGACCGCAACATCATCTGCCACGCCTTGAACATCGACGAGGACGCAACTCTGGTCCGGTAGAAACAGAGACCTCTAGGGGCAGAGAGGGCAGAGGCCCTCAAATTAGAAGTTGAGAAGTTATACTCGATCAACTTCATTCGGGAAGCTTTGTATCCCGTATGCCTAGCCAATCTGGTGCTGGTGCTCAAGCCAAACGAGACGTGGAGAACTTGCATCGACTTCGCAGATCAACAAGGCCTGTCCCAAAGATTGTTTCTCTCTACCCCGGATCGACCAAATTATAGATGCGACATTCGGATACGAGATCTTGAGCTTCATGGATGCCTATTCAGGCTACAACCAGATCTCAATGCATGTAGCAGATCAGGACCTACCAGCTTCTAGATCGACAAGGGGGTGTACTGCTACATCATCATGCCTTTCGGACTCAAAAATGTCGGAGCCACGTATCAAAGACTCGTCAACAGAATGTCCCAAGTCCAACTGGGAAGGAATATGGAGGTCTATATAGACGACATGCGGGTCAAGTCCAAAACCTCCGGAGGACATGCCGATGATCTGGCAGAAGCATTTGCAATCATTCAGAAGTATGGGATGAAGTTGAACCCCAAGAAGTGCACCTTTGGTGTGGCATCCGGGAAGTTCCTGGGCTTCATAGTAAGCTACCAAGGAATAGAGGCCAACCTAGACAAGATCAAAGCATTGACCGATATGCCCTCTCCATGGAAGCATAAAGACATTCATAGCTTGACAAGGCGAATAGCTGCCCTGAGCCG
This sequence comes from Humulus lupulus, assembly GCF_963169125.1. NCBI lineage: Eukaryota > Viridiplantae > Streptophyta > Magnoliopsida > Rosales > Cannabaceae > Humulus > Humulus lupulus. Next base: position 70,692,857 of record NC_084798.1, read on the forward strand.
TTTTGTTTCGAAAGCCGCCCTGATCCCATTCTTCAACATCCTTCGAGGAAGCCAAAGGCTCGAATGGTCGGCCAAATGCAAAGAGGCTTTCTAGAGACTTAAAGAGCATCTGGCCCGAGTGCCAATCTTAGCAAAACCGGTGGATGGAGAGCCATTATACCTCTATTTGTCTGTGACCGAACATGCCATCAGTGCCGCACTAGTACGGGAAAAAGAGAAGGCCTAGCTCCTGGCCTATTACGTAAGCAAGAGGTTATTAGGTGCGGAGTCGCGATACCCACTAATCGAAAAATTGATGTTTTGCCTACTAATTGCATCTTGGAAGCTTAGGCCTTACTTTTAAGCCCATGCCATAAGAGTGCTGAACAACCATCCCTCACGACAAGTGTTACGAAAACCCGAATCATCCGGGAGACTCCTGAAGTGGTCCATTGAATTGAGTCAGTTTAACATTATGTATGTCCCCAGAATATCAATCAAGGGGCAAGCCCTGGCCCACTTCATCGTGGAGTGCATCGGGATCACTGAAGATGACGATCCCGTCGATCCCACGACACCCTTGTGGAAGGTTTTCGTAGACGATGCCTTGAACGAAAACGGAGTAGGGGCCAGGATCATCCTAGTGTCACTACAAGGACACCAGTTACAAAGTGCCCTGCGATTCCTGTTCAATGCATCGAACAACGAGGCCGAGCACGAGGCCATAATGGCCGGATTGCGCTTGGCCCAAGAAGTAGGGGCCGCGAGACTGGAGGTCTATGGCGACTCCCAATTGGTTGTCAGAAAAATCTCGAGGGAATACAAAACAAAAGGGGAAAAGGTGGTAGCTTATGTGACATGAACGCGAGAGTAGCTTCAATCTTTTAAGAAATACTCCATCCGCCAGATCCCTAGGGAACAAAACGTGCTTGCAGACACGTTGGCAAAACTGGCCACGGATGCTGAAGCAGAGCTCTTCGGGATTTTCCCGATCAACCATCTCCCCGCACCAAGTATTCGAGCCCCCACGATCAACACTATAGACTGCTCCACGTCTTGGATGAGACCCATCACCCAATACTTAACAACTGGGGGGTTGCCCATGGATAGGGCAACGACCAAGAAGCTTCAATACCAGGCCCCCAGTTACGTTATGATGGAAGGAAAACTGTATCGCAGAGGGTTATCCATGCCACACCTCCGATGCGTATCCGGGACCGAAATGAGTGCAATCATGCACGAGGTGTACGAAGGTTTTTGTGGAGATCATACAGCTGGACTCAACTTGTCCAAGAAAATCCCAAGGCAAGGATATTTCTGTGTAGAGTCCCAGAACTTTACTTAGCTAGTTAGATAGTAGTAGTAGTAATAGCTAGTAGTAGTTATAGTATGTTTATTACTGTGGATTTTGGTTCAAGCCGGGACTTAGTTGAACACTCGTAGCAACACTTATAGATTTTATAAGTTTAACCTATAGTTTAAGAATATTAATTATAACATAAGGTTTGATTAATATAGCTGATTATAAAGATCTTATTTATTATACTATAAGGTTTAGATAGAACTAATAAGATCATGACACTTGTCGTGTGCATGTTTATTGAGAAATTAAGCATTTTTGATGAATAGTTTTATAAAAGAAATATTTGAAAACCCTAGAACCTGCCAGTAGCTTTAAAAATGTTATATGACTCAGTCAAAGTTGTTTACCCAATTCAAATTAATTTGGAAAAGTGCAAATACGTGTATAATATTTCAGCGTATGCTGATATATCGCAACTATAGGGGCAATATATTGCCACACGGGGAATACAAAAACACGTGAACTTCGCACAAACGCATCGACGAACACTCGGGGCATAAGCCCAGGTGATATATCGCCTACAATGGGCGATATATCGACCCTAGGGAAATTTTTTCAAATGTTTTTGAAATCGAGCTCATTTTATTCCTTAACCTCTTAGCAAGCCTCTGAACGTTTTGACCGAGTCTTAAGCCTCTACTGAACGAATATTCAAATGTTTTTCAAGTAATATTCATTATTTTAATTCAAGCTAAAAGAAGATATTTTCACTCCTTGAACTCTATAAATAGGACCTAGTACCAAGCCATTTCTCTCATTCTTCAAGTTGTGTTCAGAGCCTTCAAGCTGGTAGGTTTACTATTGAGTGATAAACACTTGGGTTGGGTTATAAGCTTTATCATTTTTGAACTTTATAAACACTTGGGAAGTAAGATAAATAGTGTGTTTTTCTATATCGAGGTATAGTTCGGTTCTAGTATACATCCAAATGTATTCCTAATCTTATGTTCATTTCTGTATGACTCTTTAGTTTCCATTAGTTTTCTTTACTCAAATCCTAACTCGTTGTTTTCCACTCTTGGTTAGGAATTTAAGTTCGTTGAACTTAAGGTTTCTTTTCGGTAAGTTTCATCTCGGTGGTTTAGTTCATTTCTTGATCATCTCTTTCATTAGAAATACTCACATTTTATTGTTGGTTTTAGGAGTGTTCCAAATCTCGTCCTTGTTCTCACATCCCAGTTTTGGTAAGGCAAATAGGATAGAATTTTATATGTTTATATGATATGTTTATATGTTATCTTATGTTATGTTATGTAATGTTATATTATGTATGTTGATAGACCTTGGGCATATGACTTGTATAGCTAACAAGCCCCAATAATTTATGGGCATATGACTTGCTTAGCTATCAAGCCCCACAAATCTATTAGACATAATACTTGTTTAGTTAACAAGTCCCAAGTAGTATAATGGCCATTGTAGTAGTATATGACATATATTTATAGTATATGTTTATGATATAATTTATGTGTATGTATTATGTTATTAGTAGATTTTCCTTGTTGGGCATTAGGCTCATTCCTTTATTTTATGTATGCAGGAAAATAGTTATGGGGCGAAAGGATTCTTGGCAGCTTGGAGTTGTGTATTGAGGATGTGTGAACGATTCGAGGATGACGTTATTTTAAGTTTTTTTTATGTTTCTATGTATTTTCCGCACTTGGTTTTGTAAACAATTTTAATTAAGTTAAAGTTATGTTTTGTTTTTCAATCAATGGGATCCCATACCCTGAGTTTATGTATTTCAACATTTATCATAGAGTTTTTAACAAAGTTATGAATGTTTTGTATGTATGTTTTCTTAAGAATAGTGTCTATGTATAGTAGTTTTAATGGTCCAAAGTCTTAGAATTAGTTGGGTCATTACAGTTGGTCTCAGAGCAACGGTTCATACGCATGAAGTTCTCTTTGATACACACGCTCAAGCTCCGAATCTAACCGCCAAGTAAGTGTTTATGTTATAGTTATTATGTTTATATGTATAACTAACGTTTTAGTCTTTATGTTTTCGGTTAAGAATGAATGGAGCATTAACTTATGAGGATATCCGAGCCATTAAGGTCTTAAAAAGAATTAGAGAACCAAGAAACACCGTAGGAGTGCTAGAAAGAATCACTCGGAGACTACTTTTATTCCACAGGGAGATAGGTCACCTCCAAGAAACTAAGCAGATCATGATGAGATCAACAGAGCAATACGTTTTAGTAATTAGACTTGTTTAAAGATTATCCAACTGTGATTGCAGCTTTAGAAGATATATGAGAGACGATAGATGATGAAGATGAGTTACCGGTAGCTATGAGATATTATTTTCTCATACTTAGGCTCACTTCTAAAATGGAATTCCAATTTACCAATGAGCAAAAACATAGAATCTTTACAAATCTTCCTCGAGGGCATTTTGAAGCTCAAGATAATGATGACTATGAGGAGATAAATGATGATATGTTAGATGAAGAATCAGATGTAGAAGATCCCGATTTTTAGAATAGATTAGTTTCCTTGTTTATTTTATTTATTTGCATTTGTGATTGTAAATAGTGAAATTTTTTTCCAAATTAATATCATTGTTATTTTGATGACATGTATGAGTTTGATTTTCTTTTGCAATCATAATAAATAATAAATTTAATGAATAATGACTAAGTTCGGTGACGGTGGATACAAATCAATGAATCGGGTTCTCTATATTGAGAGTTAGGGGGCCATAGTAGTGGGAACGATTTTACTGATCCCAGCCCTCCCTCAATATGGTTAACTTTGGAAAAATGATGAGTTTCGAGCCTGAGAATTTAGTCATATAGGATGATTAGAAATAGACTTAGAAAATAATAAAGATGGCTCATTTTTCTAAGTATATAAATCTACTCTAATAATAAAAAAAATCTTATATAACTTTCATAAGAAATCATAATTTATAGGTCCGAGTTATGTTTGTTTAGATTAAGTTTGTGCCTTAGAGCCTATTACGATAAAGTTCTAACATGTTTTTCTCAACTGTTAGAACTCTGCTGAAGATGTCATTCAGAAGGTCCACTCGCACCAATGCTAATGCCTCCAACGCTGCTCCTGAGAGCAATGAAGCCCCTCCGGTTCGCAGAAGGGGAGTGCGTGCTACTGCCAACCGAAATGCGTCGTCGCCGCCGGTTGACAACACTGCGAAAATTTCCAGACTGCGACAGCAAGTTGAGGAATTACTGCAGCAACAGCGACAACAAGCTCAGCCTCAGACTCAGCCTCCGCCTCCGCCGCAACCACAGGCTCAACAAATGACCCTAGCACCCCATCAAGTTGGTCCATATGGGGGATGGCCAATGGCGAACTACGCGCCATACCCAGCTCAGCACATGGAGCCAGTTTATGAGCAGTTTCGTAAGCAACACGCTCTGAACTTTGAAGGGACAACAGACCCCTTCGAGGCGGAAGAATGGCTTAGAAATGTGGAGCCGATCCTAACGCACATGAACATCAGCAACACGGACCGCATATCCTACGTTTTGTCTCCGCTCAAGAAAGATGTTAGAATATGGTGGGACTTAGTTCAGCAGACTCACGATGTTGCCACCATGACTTGGACCAAATTTGTGGAGCTGTTCCACAAAAAGTACTACAATTCTGCTGTCATCGCTTCAAGAGTCGAGGAGTTCGCTGGTCTGAAGCAAAGGAGTTTATCAGTGGCAGAATATGCTTGACAATTCGACCGATTAGCCAAGTTTGCGCCAGAAATGGTTCCAACTGACTTTCTGAGGGTGACCAAGTTCGCTAGAGGACTTTGACCAAAGATTGTGCTAGGGGTTAAGCTAGCAAACCCAGGAAATACTACATATGCCGATGTTCTAGAAACGACAATAGAAGTAGAAAGGCTTCAGGCAAATGTTAGTAAAGAAGAAGCCAGTAAGCCTGAGCCTAAACAATAGAGTCAACCTCAGACTAGTCGGAACAACAACCATCATAACAACAGCAATCAGTCCAACAATAATAACAGTCAGAAAAGAAGGCATCCTGACAATAAGCAGTCTGATAACGATTAAAGAGCACAGATGAATAATGGAAGTAATAGGCCGGTTTATGTAGAATACCCGTAGTGTGCTAAATGCTAGAAGAAACATCCTGGAGAATGCTGGGCAAACACCAAAGGATGCTACAGCTGTGTTCAGGAAGGACACTGGAAGAGACACTGTCCCCAGCTCAAGTCAGAAGGGAAAAAGGAAGACAGGATGGTTCCTGCCAGGGTATTTTCCTTAACCCAAGGAGAAGCTGATGCTAGCAATAAAGTGGTCACAGGTCAGGTTTTTATCCTGGTTAGCCAAGGTGGCATACCGTTTCAAATGAAGATTGGACATGGTAGTCCCAACCTATTCTAGCAGGTCCGCGGTGAATGGGGTTGTGTCCTGCCCCAACTTGGGGCGAAACCCAATCTCGGCAACGAGCCGATCCATGATCGAGTGAGAAGCACTGAAAGCAGCTAGACACTCGGAGAACTCGACCTTACGATGGATCGTCAGAGCTCGATAAACCTCCTCCCTCTTTCCCCGGCCATCTTCCCATGTCCGGGACACCATCTTCGACCACTCCTCCCGCAAGATCATCTCCCCCTCTTCAGGAAGAGCCGGAATGACGGGGAGCATGGGAGCCTCCAAAAGTTCCCGAGTGATGAACTGACTTTCCCCAGAAGAATTCTCAGCCAAGGAAAGGTCCTTGGTCTTGGCCCTCTTCGCCCGGTTCGCGAACTCACCAATAGCCGAGTCCGCATCCCTCTTCTCGGACCCTCGACTGACCAGAGGTTCCTACTCCAGGTCAATGACCGGAGGTCGAGCAGGCTGGGGCGGAACAACTTTGATACGAACTGTTGTAGTAGGGATCGCGGCTGAGGCCTCCCCGACTGTATTCAGTTCCAACACTTATTCCCCAAGAATCGCGTCCAACACCTTGTTCTTGGGCACGCCTCTGGCGGCTTTCTTGGCCGACGCCCTGGCCTTGGCCGCCCGGACCTCAAGGGCCTGCTTCATCTTGACCATAGGATTAAACATATTGGAACCTTCTGAAATAGACAAACATAAAGAAAGTCAGCAAAGTATACGAGTAAGGATAAGAAGTGATTCAAAAGAAAAACTAGGCTAAGGTCCTCCGGGATGAACCCTTATCTAGAACTCGAGCTCGACTCAATTCTCCTAAAGAGAAGGAATGAATTCGGTCTCCCATGTCATCCAGGTCCAAGAAATTACCATATTGAAGGAACCCGGACGAGTACATGAAAGTCTCTGGGTCTACAACGATGGGGGATGAAGGTCTCATTTCTCTAACGGCCTCGAATAGGTGGCCTTGACAAACTAGTCTATCCCTAGCTAAGCCCCCACCATGGGGAGCATAAGTCAAAAGCAAAGGCGAATTACCTTGCCCTGATATACTAGCCCCGGGAGCCCCCATGTTCGGCTGAGCCTCTTTGAAGAGAGCTTCCAGCTCCTCAGAGGCGGCCCTCTCCGTTCGTTGGGCTTGCTCTCTCTTCCTTTTTGCCGCATCCGCCTGGGCCGCGGCTTCCACAGCCTCGATATGAGCGAGGGCCAGTTCCTCCCTCAGAGTCGGATCTTTCTCGCATTGTAGCCCCTGGAGGCTGGGGGCTACAATCGTCTGGTTGGCCGCCAACATCCCAATTACTCGCAGGTTGGCGGTGTTTACATAGCCCCCTACATCCAAGTCCTCCGCGCTTAACGTGGCATAGAGCTTCTTCTGATCGAGGATCAACTAGGTAAGGGGGGTCTGGGCATAGGGTCCTGTAATCCAGGACTGTAAGTTGAAATCGGATAACAAAAAGAATGAAAAGAATGAATTAAACTAAGAAAATAGAGACTACTTACCCACACACTGGAAGTCCAGCATCAACGTGGGGTCCTTATCCAAGAGGAACCCGGATATCATAAACCAATAGTGTTTGACATCTGGGGAATGTTTCCAGGAACTGGTGGGGGCAGGATAAATGCCATGAGGCTTCAGTCTGTACAAGTCATTCCGAGTCTTGTCCTTGGCGTTAAGCTGCGGCTCCAGCTTATAAAAGTATAGCACCTTAGCTGGGTTCGGCTCTGGTATTTCCTTCGGCACACAAAAGATGTGCCATCCCACAAGGAGCCGGTAAGCTTGGGGCAAGAGCTGAAACGGCGCGATCCCCACAAAATTAAGGAATTGCGCGAAATTGTCATGGAGTGGGAGAGTGGCTCCCACGCTGATGTGGCCCATGCTCTAGGCCCCAAATTCGCCCACGTTGGTGTGGGCCTTTTCCTCCGTCCTGGCTAGGCGGTTTTAAAATAGTCCAAGAGTCGACTCCACTCCCAAATGCTTCTCTAGGATATCCAACATCCAGTAGTTCTGGAATAGGTTCTTCTCCCCGTCCATCTCCCACGTGTTGCCACTAGGGGGGTTTATGTCCTTCCAGGACGAAAGGGGCCGCTCGGACATACTCTTCTGGATGGAGGGTGCGCTGTGACTCATGGCTGATGATATGGGAACAAAAGGGAACAAAGAAAACAACCAAGCAGTTAGCACCAAAACCCAAAAAGGTTGGTTAAGGTACGGGGGCTCTCCTACGAACTTCTTGGAAGAGTCCCCTCCGGATCAGATCAGAGATCACCAAAGATCTGCAGAACCCTGATCGGGAACAAATAAGAAGAGTTTTTCTAAAGCTTTCCCAAGTCACCCTATCACTGCTTGTTCAGGGATAACCCAGACCTAAGAGGATTCGGGACAACCCAGACAATTTGTTCTCCTATTCTAAGACACCCAGAGCTACCCTAAACGGTGGCCCCGGCTCTAACAACCCTATAGATATAATGATAGTATAACAAAATGATAAGCATGAGAAAACATGAGTAAAAGGTTTGGAAAACTTATGGAAAAGTGCTGATTGTGGAGGATGATGTGTTTCTGGCGACAATGACGACAGAACCACAGTCTTGAACAAGCGGAGGCGACATAAAAGTTCATCCAACGGTCGAGCCGAAGTCACACTTTCGAGCAAGGGTGTAGAAATCAAACGCGTAGGAAATAGACGACGACGAAGGCAGAGTAACTGACGGAGAGTTTCGTCGGCAAGCTCGGACATAAAAGGTCCTTTCTGTGATTTGGTTGTTTGAAGTGCATAAAATTTTTGAATGAAAATCTAGGGGTATTTATAAGGATCGAAAATGTGTTTTTGATCTGACAGTTCAACACGAACACCCCCCCCCCCCCCCCCGAATCGGACGGTCCTGGATCATGCAGGGGCATTAATTGGGCCACTCGAGTATTGAATCGCGGGTTCCCCAAGTCGTTAGCCGTGCCACCTCGATTGAACGATCCATAGGAAAAGCATCTCAAAGGTCATCCCATCCAACAATCCTCAATGATGCATAAATATTAAAGGGTCCGTTCGTGCAGATGGGATGCTTCGGAATTCGCGCTGACGTTTGACTGCCAACACGGTAACCAAGAGAATGTCTCCTAATCTGTTAGACTCAAGTACCATTGATGCACCAATTGTAGGGGGACATGTGTGTGTATCATGATGAAGCTAAAAGATCAGGGGTCATCTAAACGGCCTTGAAGTAAATGAACCTGGGCTCTGGTAAACAAACCCAGATTCTGGTAAACGGACCATACCTTTGGGATTCGATCAGGGACGTTACTACAAATGCTTATTATACAGGCTCTCGGCAATCAATTCCCCATGAAAGCGGACCCGTCTCCTGGGGAATGAACCGGGATGTCGAGAATTGATCCAGGGAAGGAAGCAAGCCTCCACCGCGCAAACACAAATGAAGGCTTGGGGGTAAATGTTACCCCCTTTTCCTCCCAACATTCGCGGCTTCGCATATTGAGTCCATGGGCCACCCTGAGGGGATTTAAGGGCTAGATCAGGCCCAATAAATGGGGCAGGAGTAAGTCTAAGCATTCCAAATACCAGTAAAGCTCAAATGTTGTGTCAGAAGAAAAGTTGGGACCATGAAGCTGGCATGTTTCATCTTCCCAGACCCCTTGTCTGATGTTATCCACGGTGGGAAGAAATTGTTTCCTCAAGTCTACGAATGGACCGGGACAATAGTGGATAAACTCGGATCCTGGTAACTGAACCAGGGTCCTAGTAAATCAAGAGGGATGTTAGTAAATGAACCTGGACCAGGCTTCCAGGTTGGGCATGATAAGTAGTCCCCGACACTGACTTCACCTTGAAAACACGGAGTTTTGTCTCCATAATTAACCCGCGGAAGAGGTTACATACGGAATGTATGCCATCATGACAGGATTGTACTGCCACTACTCTGACAGATCCTGTCCCCTGGATCTCCTTCGAAGCCCATGCGAGCTAGACTGAAGCTGCGTACTATTGTCAGTCTTGTAGCGTGGTTACGCTCAGGCCGGCCCAGTGGGCCCTAATTAATGCATTTTATTTATTAAAATCCTTTGTATTAAGCCTCCATCAACAAGAAAATAGTGTTTATACTCTTATTGGGCCTGAATTAGTCCAGCCCAAACCTAGAGCACTCAACTGCCTATAAATATGAACAGTTTGCATTGTGGAGAGGATCCGATTTTTCTCTTGTAAGCATACACTTTGCTCAAATTTAGAGAAACTTCATTACTTATGCTCTTAAAAGCTCTAATACAATTGACTCGTAGACTAAGACTCTTTAACGCCCCAACCACATAAAATTCATTGTGCAATAATCCATACTCTTTACTTTCTTAGCTCTCTTATCTTTCATAATTCTAGTTCCGAAAAACTCGGTAAACACAAGTCACCAATTCTCACATCCGCTCATCTCACCTGTAATCCGAGGTGATCCACCCTTATGGTCCATAACTATATCCCTCGATGCTAACTCCGGGATACCATAGAGTCATAATAGCCTTTCTGTCTTCTGATTATCCTCTCTCACTCACTAAAAGATTAGGCGGTGCGCCTCCCAATATACAAATTTTAGGTCTTAACACCCATTCAAACTTCCTGGATACAACAATCATAAGGGGTAGTATAAGACTCTTCTAGAATCTCTACCTTAACACCAGCATCCATCGGATCACTCATTCGACCCTCATATCTTAACCTTTCCATGATAAAATAGTAGGATTCTTAACCATTCCTGCAAGATATTCTTTCTATATTTCATTGGTCATAGAGGTATATCTGCCAACTATCAATCACAGATTTAACTCCAATTCCGGTCGTCACCTCATCTGACTTTACTGTAGTCCATGGCTAATCATACATCTGGCACAGACTTTTCCCACTCAAGGTGTCAGCATCCACATTAGTTTTCTCTAATTAATAAGGATTTCAGTGTGGGTCCTTTACTAGTTCCCACTAGCGCTGTTGTCTCAAGGAAGGCTTTAACTTTCATGCTAGTGTACACACTTCTTTCCCATAAGTGTTGTCACCTCACCCTAACCGCGGCTATGTGGTACTACTTCCAACTCTATGCCCCGTGTAGAACATTTATGTTCTTATCCCTTAATCTACCGTGAAGCACAACAATCATCTTTTTAGTCTACATGCGGGCGCACCCTAGTCCTTGACGCACCGCACTATAATTCCACGTTTAAGCAAGGACAGTGGCCATCACATGCATATTTTTAATACCATGGCGTGCTACCCAACCTTTATTCCAACTTCTAAAAATCTGGTACACAACTATCCATTCAAAAAAACTTTAGGTTCCTACATTACTTCAGTCAAGGTATGGCAATTCTCGAAGATGCTTCAGGTACAAGTCGATGTGTCTTACCAGTTCCACATTGCTTCTAACCTCTAAAATTTTCCTTCATCCAATTCCTTATTGTTTCTATCTTAATTAATTCATACACAATCCCATCACTTCCCATAATGTGACCTTGAATATCATATGGAGAAATCAGAACCTATCCCTTCCGAAACCTTACCTATAAACTCTACTTCCTTAGCCTTGGTAGTATCAGCGGAAATGTCACTCGTGCTCTGTTTCCTAATAAGAAGTAGTCCAAAACATTCTCAATCAATCCAAATATGACTTGTCCATACCATTCATGTACTCTCTGCTTGTCAAATTTATGTGGGTCACTGAAGCATTGGTCAGTTCGAGAGCCTTCACTAAAAACCCATCATATCATACTTGGTGCGAGAGGTAATTCCTAAAATGTCTCTTTCCTTGATCCTCAGCTAGTAAAACTAGAATGAGGGTCAATTCTTGAGAGCATTGTCGTACCCTTGAAACCGGGCAATGAATCCTTCATTATTGGCAATGGATACCTATTCTTAATAATTACTTTATTTGGCTATCTATATGCAGTACACATTCTCGCAGACTTGACCTTCTTCTTAACAAACGGTGTTGACGTGTCCCATGATGAGATGCTCCGTCTAATCAACCCTCAAGTCAAATAACTTCTTCAATTGAACCTTTAATTCTTTCTGCTTAGCTAGTGTCATTCTTCATGATGTCCCTGAAACCGGTTCTATACCTTCCTTAATCCCGTAGCATACTCAATTCCTTGACGCGACAGCAATCCCAATGAATCCTTGTGAACCCATCTGAAACCTTACTGAGCGATCCAGTTTTCATCTGGTTTAACTGATATAACCCTAGTGATACCCTCCACAATAACTAGGCATCCCGTAACACAAACCAGACCATTTCCTTTTAAACCCAGAAGTCACCATCTTTTCTTACAGTCTATGGTTGTCCCTTATTTGGCAAACTAATACACACTTAGGATCGTATCAAAATACTCATATAACCAGCTCGATCAATTGTTACTGCTAACTTTCTTCTAATAATACTCTGACCTATCTCCTAGAAATTACCAAATTTTCCAGGCAGACACTAAAATCTCAAGCCCCATGGCGTGACAACCATATAGAATGTGCCACATATCTATGTCTCTACTGAGAGATATGTTGCACCAATCTCAATCAACTCAATATAAAAGATTGGGAACTAGAAGGATGACATGCCACCTCTGAGGAACCAACCTCAAGCTCTGACTGCGTCGAGACGAACACTCAAATGGGGTCGAGCTATCTGTACTCCTTGGTTCTTCCATCTTTGAATTCGAGCAATCCTTCTTGACGTGCCCCCATTATTCCACATAAAAATAACATTCCTTCGCTCGACATTCTCCCAGATGGTGTCTCCTGCACCTGGTGCATACTGGATAACTTCTCCAGACCTTATTGCTGCCCTGACGGCCGCCCTGAATACTATGACCCCTCCTATCAGGACCAGGAGTAGTAGAATTATCAAGGGTCTTTCTTTTCTTGTTACTGGGCCTTCGCCCCTACCTGATCCCGCAAATGGGGATACCATTGCCTAAGCTTCCTGCCCTACGACACTCTCACTCCATGTCTCATTTGTTGCGTCCTCTATAGAAAGGGCCCTCCCTACCACCTGAGTGTAGGTAGAAATCTCATGTACTGGAGCGATCCTGACACTCTGGGCCATCCCAGAGTTCAATCCTCGAATGACTCATTCCTTCCGGGCCACATTAATTGTACTAAATCAAAAGTGAATTTGGCCAACCCATCACATTCACTGACATATTTTGTCACTGTTTTACTACCTTAAACCAAGTTCATAAACTCATGGTCTTCGCAATTCGAACTGCGTCACAGCAGTACCTTTCATTGAACAATTGTCTGAATTCCTCCCAACCCATCATGACAAAATTCCAGGTTTGGGATACTACTTTCTGTTGGATAACTTATACAGGATCTTTATTTATTTTCATGTATATCTAATATTAAAAAAATTAATACGAGATAGCCTAAAACATGTTTCTAAAATTGAATTCAAAGAGAAACAAAGAATAGAATACTTACAGTATATGCAGCGGAATTAAAGAGTCCCTCCTTCAGTTTCTCTAACTCTTGTATCCTCTTTGTCGCAGAGTATTATCAAGAAACTGAATCGATCTTCTATTTTCTTCACAATCTTCAAATGTATCCTTAGAACCACCTAGACTAGTGTGGGAAATTCTCAACACATGAGATAGATATAGAGAGAAGAAGAGAAAATAACAAAGAGGCTTAGAAAATGACTTATGTTTAGAGAGAATCTAAAACTATTAGAAAACCAGTGATTAAACTTATGTTTTGACTTCTCTCTAAGCACTCATTTTATAGACTCAATTAGGCCATTTAATTTAATTAAAAAATCAATAAAATAATAGCCATTTTGAAGTCCTAGGTCGAAATTATCATGGGCTTTAGGCCCGTAAAATTTCCCATTTGATTATAAGCCCTTTAGACTTAAAATCAAGGCATGTATTATTTTCTATTGATTTAATTAAATAAATAATTATTTAAATCCTTTATCAAATTAATTATTTATAATTTGAACCTTGATTTTAACTTATTTATTAATTTAGATACGAATTTATCTTAATTAATAAATCTGCCATAATTTCTCTTTTCTTCTCAAAATTACACAACTCTGTGAAACTATCCAAAATTGACCTGGTCAACTTTGATAATTCTAATTGATAATTAAATCAATTAATTGAGACTATCTAGATGATTTTATCCAAGGTACAATGGGGACCATGGGCCTATGAAATCAAGCTCCAATAAGTTATCATAAATCTAACAAATAAATTTACTAACTTATTAATTCCTCGTGACTCCACTATAGACTTGGAATTGCACTCTTGAATTCATAGAATGCTCGATAACAAATATAGATACGCTATTAATTATCCATTGTTACAACCATAATTTTCAATCAATCCTCTATAGACGGTCTACAATGAGATAGGACTAAAATACCGTTTTACCCCTCATTGTATTTTATCCTTAAAACACTTAGTTCCTTGTAAATGATATTTCAGTAAACTAATTTAATTACTGAAATGAGATCTCTATCATTTAACACCTTGAACCAAACTAAAAGGAAACCATCGTTTCACTTCTTCATCAGAAGCTATAGATGTTCATATCTATGATTAACACTCCCGCTCAATTATACTACTGAGTTCCCAAGATGTAAGTATGGGCTAGTCCGTAGGGTAAGCTGGTAACGAACAAGTCAAAGAACTCAAATAATACAATCAGTTAGAATATTAACCACTCAGAATTGAGATTGAATTGACCTATGGTTAACTATATGATATGACTAGAATAGATAATAACGGTATGTTTACTTATCTTATCAACTGTCAATATCGGTCCTGTCCAATGTAACAAATACATCCGATCTTATCTACTTTGCTAATGTTCTGGAAAGAACATAACACTGTAATGTGTAAGTGGATCATATCGTAGATTGGCAAGTCAGTGTAAATCCTGTGCATTGACTAATCTTAGGACTAACTTATTTTGAACATATAATCATATTTATATTCCACTGTGATTACGTCACTATAAATAATATTAGCTATATGCTCGGGATTTAATAGAAGTTTATATTAAACAAATAATCATGAAAATAAAATATGTGAACAAAGTGATTAACCAAGTCAAAAAATGATTTATATTCTTTTATTGATAATAAAATGAGATTACAAAGAATTTGGGTTTTAATTAGGGCATAAAACCCCAACACTTTCCGCCACGTTCAGGTATCCTCCCGCAACATGTATGTGGCACAACCACTCTATCATTGCCTACCGCTATCATTAAGTTAAGGATGGAGATAATCATGCCCATCCACTGTTCAGTTCTGAATGGATCCAAACCTTCCTCGAAAATTGGAGGATAATGCTTTTGGAGTCTTTCATACGATAATTCCCATCTATTTCCACCCTCAGGTTGAACCGAAACTAGTGCCATTGTTGTCGAAACATACAGAGCAATGTTCCCTGACAGAGCCCGCTGTCTCAACCACCTAATCTCCTCCTCCTGATTTTGCACTCTTTCTTGCATGCCAGCAAACATCTGCTACCAATTTCAGGGGCATATGAGGGGTTCTATCCCCGACTATCATCCGCAACCCCCATACTAACAATGCCTAGTCCAGTTGACAGCCTTGGATACATAATTTTTGAATATGTCTACAGTCAATGACTTAACCTCTCAGCCTTGATATTCATATCTAGAACTATTCCACGAGCAAGACCAAACAACATAATAGCCACATACAGTATGCATACCAAGACGCAATTCTATAGCGTTCATGCATCAATTAACAAGTCTTATTCACACAAAATACATATATATATATATACATCATGCTCTCTATTCTAGCGTGCAGATAAGGCACATAGGTTCAATTTAAACAATTAAACACATATTCATGTTATTAGATACCAAACCGTGAGTCGAGCTTATCTTTAGCGGTGAGTGTACACACCCAGCCAGTTTTTAGGAACCCTTAAATCTAGACCGCTCTGATACCAAGTTATAACGCCCTGGTTAGCCAAGACCGTTATACTTTGTGTTTAAAATAGTGCTTAACTTGCTAAGCCAGTCATTTGGACTTAAATGTGTAATTAAAGACTAAGTCAATGTTATATATTAAAATTTTTGGTCAACAAAGTGATTATTTTTCATTAAAAATATTAAGTTTATACACGGGATCCCAAAAATTGGTTACAGACTGATAAAAGACAAATGGAATACAAATTAGCCGTCCTAAGCGGCAAAACAGAGTTCAACCCTAGTTCCTCCCAGGCTATCCGGGCCGTGGCGGTCGAGTAAGTTGCATATGTACACACCGTCCCTGAAGCTCTCCAACTCATGGTTTGTCTGGCTATCCCTTTCCCTTACCTGCACCACATAGCACCCCATGAGCTGAGGCTCAACAAGAAAAATTAAATCAACAGGCACAAATAAGCAACAGTATATAAACAGTAGACTTAGATCAATAAATTCATTCAACAACAGGATATAACAATAAGCTTAGCAGTGATATTCTGCTCAATCAAACACATAATCCAATCTCATCAACCAATACAATTAGTTAAGTGCAAACTACACATCTATTTATTGTATAATGTTCAAGTCCGGGCGCCCTTAGGCCGAGTCCTCTGGTCTTATAACCGACCCCGACACGCTTAGGCCAGGCTGCCATCTGCATGCTTGCTATCGGCCCCCGGCGCCCTTAGGCAGGCCTTTAATAGATATAATCACAAATATACATTGCACAGTAGGCAATCAGAGGCAACATATACAAGCATGCCCTACCAAATATTTTCAAACACAGTTATAACCATATTCTCACATATAATCATAGTCATACTTATCTTTATTAATAGAGGTCCGAGCCCCAATCACAACCCGGGTGCAGTTTTCTTACCTCGAATCTTGAGCAACTAGCGTATGGTAGTCCCGAGCACGATCCCTATCCATGAGCCCTAGTGATAGAACATAGTCACAAGAAATAATGGTAATCATCAATCACATAGACTTTTAAAAAGTTTCAAGGTGTAATTCTAACCTCCGGGGCCTCAAATTCTACTAAACCGGGTAGTAGAATCCTTCCCGAGCCTTTAGAATTGAGTTCCCAGGCTTAAAAACCTGTTTTGGCTATTTTCTTTAATTTGAGGTGCGGCCCAGCCCCCAAGGGTCGTGGTGCACTATGAGTCAGAGAACATAAGGCTCTCTCCTGGGGAACACGGGTCGCGGCGCGCCCGAACCCTCGTCGCAGTGCTTGGGCATTTCAGCACCCTTCCTAGGCCTTCTGGGTTCATATGGGCCGCGACGCTTAAGAACAGCGCCGCGCTGCAACCCCGTTAACATAGATTTTCCAGCAAATTTCAGATTTCTAAACTCCCCAACAATCACCCCAAACACAATTTTAATACCATTAGACCACAAAAGTGGTTTCAACTGCTCAGCATCATCAAAACCTAGCCCATAACTCTAACAAAATATCATCCAAATTCAAAATTAAAGCAAACTATAAACTCAAAGAAAACTAAAACTAAAACTTAGAACCTTAAAAACTTAATTTTACCTCTAATTAATCCACTTCCTAGCTGCCTCTTAATCCTACTCTCCTAGCTCCATCTTCAAGTTCCTTAGATTTCCCAGCCCTTTCTCATCAAAACTTTAAAAATTCTTCAAGTGCTCCAAGAGAAAAGAGGAAATGTGATAGAGAGAGAAAATGTAACTGGGTTGGAGTTTATATGATTTTTTCCTAAGGTTTCTACACAATTATTTTGGCTAAGAATCCAAGGCTAGGGAAAAGACCAAAATAACCCTAGCCTTTACCTTAGTTCTCTAATGTCCTCAAGGGCAAAATTGTCCTTTGCCATCATTTCCCCACTAAACCTCACATACATCATAAATTCCCAATTAACCCTGACATACCCAAATAATCACCAAATAAATTCCCATCACCCGTTAAATCTCGTCAATATACTAAATTACCAAAATACCCCTAGGCCAACCTCGAGCCTGGTATATACCCCATTGTTACTATTCCGCTAATATGCTCACTAGGATCGCCTCGGACCACACATCTCACATGTATCTCCACATAATAATGTGGCATCAATCATTTAACACATATAATCACATCTATACCATCAACAAGTCAAAATTCCAAATATGCCCTTATTAACAAGAACGGGCCCACATGCATATCTAATACACATAAACATGCACATATATTCATATTACCATATAAATTATGTATTCCACATAATCACACATTTATTCGATTAATCCCATGTATAAATCTTATTATGCATTTTAGTCACTGTAATCAAGGCACTCAGCCTTAATAGCAAATTCAGAACGTTACAAAAAGGATCCTGACTTGTTATGTTAACAACTAGATTTGAAGATCTTAGGATGATAGATTTTGAAACATTGTCAAATTTTTATGAAAAGCTTTTTGATATTGGTAATGAATTTTTTGCTCTGGGTGAAAAATTAACAGATGCTCAAATAGTCAGAAAAATTGTTCGAGTCATTCCTACTGCCATAGAAGAATTGTTAGGTTCCAAGCTAAGATCTCTGCAATAGAAGAGGTAAAAATTTGGATACCTTGAAAGTAGAGGAATTGATGGGGTCACTTCAAACATTTGAACTCAATCAACAAATGCGTCAAAAAGACAAACCTATTGTTGTAAAAAAGAAGACAATAGCCTTGACATATTCTAAGGAAGGCTCAGATGAGAAAAATGATGATGAAATGGCATTGCTATTAATAAATTTTAAAAAATACATCAAGAAAATCGGTAGCAAGAAAAATCCACCCAACTCATCAAGAGGTCATTTCTCTAATTGTTTTGAAACTAACAAAAAGTGAATTCAATGCAGAGGTTTTGGCCATATTCAAGATGCTGAAAGTATGTAAATCTTTTTCAATATGTGTGTTTTACTTCTTCTATTGAACTTAAAAATGTGAAAGAAGCTCTTTATGATGAATCTTGGATTAGGGCTATGAAGGAGGAACTTGAACACTTCACAAGGAATGGTGTCTGGTATCTTGTGTCAAGACCTAGCCATACAAAGGTTATTGGTACTAAATAGATTTTTTAAAATAAAATTGATGAATTTGGTACAATTATAACGAATAATGCTAGGTTAGTGGCTCAAGGATACACTCAAATTAAGGGTGTAGATTTTGATGAAACATTTTCTCTTGCAGCAAGACTTGAGTCTATTAGATTGCTTTTGGCTATTTCATGCATTACAAGTTTCAAACTTTTCCGAATGGATGTTAAGTCCGTCTTTTTAATGGAATTTTGAATGAAGAAGCCTATGTTGAGCAACCTCAAGGATTTGAGGATCCTCATTATCCTAATCATGTATTTAAATTGAAAAAGGCTTTGTATGGTTTAAAACAAGCACCTCGTCCTTGGTATGAACGTCTAGCCCAATTTCTCATCCTTAAAGGTTATCGATGAGGGGGAGTTGACAAAACTATATTCATCAAAGATAACGATTCTTACATTATTATTGCTCAAATATATGTTGATGACATTGTTTTTTGTTCTTCTTCTGGTCTTAAAGTGTAGGAATTTGTGAAGCAAATGAATGACGAATTTGAGGTGAGCATGGTTGGAGAATTGACCTACTTTTTACGGTTATAGGTCAAACAGACCAATGAAGGGATTTTTATCTCTCAGAGTAAGTATGCAAAAAACTTGGTCCACAAGTTTGGGTTGGATACGACTAAACATGCAAAAATGCCTATGGCTACTACTCTCAAGTTGACCAAAGATGAAGCATGAGTTGAGGTTGTTCCCACACTATACAGAAGCATGATAGGTACTCTTATACCTCACGACTAGTCGTCTTGACATTTTTTATAGTGCAGGTGTTTATGCTAGGTACCAAGGGAATCCCTTGTATCAGCAGTTAAGCGTATTATTTATTATGTGAGTGGCACACTTGAGTACTGATACTCAAGAGAAACTAACTCTATTCTTGTTTGATTTAGTGATGTTGATTGGGTAGGAAATGCTGATAACAGAAAAAGTACAAGTGGTGGTTGCTTTTGCTTGGGGAATAATTTGGTGTCTTGGCATAGCAAGAAGCAAAATTCTATCTCCTTGTCTACTGCTAAGGCTGAATGTATAGCAACATGAAGTTGTTGTACTCAACTGCTATGGATGAAACAGATGTTGGCTGACTATGGGATCAGTATAGAGAACTTGGTAGTTTTATATGATAATACTAGTGCAATAAATGTATCAAAAACTCATGTTCAGCACTCTGGAACAAAGCACATTGATATTAGACATCATTTTATCAGGGAACTTGTGTTAATAAAACTTTAGTTTTAGAATATGTTGAGACTGCTAAACAAATTGCTAATATTTTCAATAAAGCCCTTAATACGGTTAGGTTTGACTCTCTTAGAAAATATTTGGTAGTTTGTTCTTCAATATAAATATACTTATATATTGCCTTGTCCTAACAAAGTGTATGCTCATTTCTATTGTACTTGTTCCTGATCCAGGGATTCTTCCAAAATTATGGTTAGAAGTTTGTTTCTATTTTTTGTTAGATTAACTAGTTAGAAATTTGTTCATATTTTTCAAAAAAATAAAATAAAACATTCTTATTTTTCTAAATATTTTCTTATACAAAAATTGGTGTTCAGTTATCTCAAATATCTATTTGATTTTCCTCTCAGGCTCCAATTTAGAAAAGAGCTACCTACTCTAATGTGTGAAAGTCGCCATTGAGTAAGTTGAAACTATGTAACTAAAATTATGTAGAGGATACACTATCATTGAAAATGGCTACCATTTTTGTAGCGTGAAAGCTTCTATTTTGGTTACAAAGTTTCAAAATCTAAAATATAAAATAAGAGCTCGAGTTTATAAAATATATGTATTCTTGCTTTTCTCACACTCACACACATATTGCTTTTTTTTGGAAAAATTGAAAGAGAGAAAATCTTTTAAAACCAAAAATACCTTTTTGATTTCTTAAAGAAATATTTATTCAAATAATTTTCTTTTGATTCTTGAAAAATGTTAATTTATTTCTAAATAGATTTTCTAAAGCTTTAAATAGTACAGTTATTGTTAACCAAAATAATAGATTCCTTTTTCTTTATTATGGACAGGTCACAAAGATTTTTGAATACCAAATCAAGGACATCATTTTGGTAACTATATATATATACATATTTATCTATTATAAATACTTAAATAATAAAAAGGGGGGGGGGGGGGGGGGGGGGTTAATCGTATCTTAGCTTTAGATAATGTTTTATCAATTTATTTTAATGCATTTACTCACATATTCTATAAATAATGATCCATATTTTTCATACTGTCCATGTTTAAAATTTTGGCTTAAAATTTTGCAGTTACCCAAAGTGTGCACATGATATATTGGTAGTTATTGCATTAAGTGTCCAAATCTTTTCAAATTTCAAATCCTCACATTTCCCTATTTATGTCATTCTCATCACCGAGTTCAAGCACCCATTTTTATTTTCTTTCTCTTTCTCTCATGCTTTCTCTCTGCCTTTGTTTCTCTCTAACTTGCTTTTGGAGAAAAATGGTTAAGACTTGTGGAAGCTCGAACCAGAAGAATGCTGACAAGGGAACTCCAGCTACCCTTACTCTGAAAGCCACTCTCACCAAACACAAGGCGTGCAAAACGGTCATTCCTACTGCAAAATCTCAAGAGAAAGGTCATCGGGAGAGTCTGATCCCTCCACTCACCTCCCCTCTAGTGGCGATTCCACCTACTCCTACCGCGAAGTTGCATAATGAGAAACCCCTAATCGAGTTTGAAGAAGCTAGGTCTGGTTCCAAAGAGATGGATCCTGAGCAACTCACCTCTGAAGTCGTAAAGACAAAGGATAGCCGTCAAACTTCAGAATCCTCAAAGACTCCCTCGGACTCGTCTCCCTCGCTTGATGTGCTTACCAAGAAAGTAGTTGCAAAGTCTGGCGCTGGGAAACTTGCCTCCTCATCCAAGGTCAAGTCGACTTCTAAATCGATGCCCTCGACCCCTTCGACTTCTGCTACTCTTCGTTTCTAAAGTTGCAAAGCCTGATCGCCTTCACAAAGAGCCTCCGCCTTGTTCGTCTTTAGAAAAGGAGGATGAAGAAACTGCTACAGAGTCTCTGGAATCTGATGGTGAAGACCTAGATCCCACTGCGTAGTTACATGAAGAGGTTGTTGATTTTGGCTACAGTTCAGAACAAATGGTTGATATGCCAAAAGCTATCCCCACAAAGGTGGTCAAAGAAGCACCATCAATTGCTCCATTCGTTGAGAAAATAACATCAAAAAAGGAATCCCTTTCCTCCAAAGATGCTGATGAAACCATGATGGCTGCTCCAAATGGTAATACCTACCAGGTAAAAGATGACACTACCCCATCACCTCCAAGCGTGTAAGCCTCGTGATCTGACCATCAAGTCCACTGATGGCTCTACTACTTATGTTGATGTCCTTGTGTGAGAACCATAATTATCTGCTCTGAAGGCTGCCATTGGGGTCATTCAATCCAACCAAAGCACCTTTCTGGACAAGCTCACTGCCCTTGCTGAAACTCAACAAGTGCTCCTTGACAATGTGATGAGTCTTCGTGCTACTCCAAATGAAGTATTTGGAATAGAAATCCCAGTCCTCATCCGTGTCCCTTGCAACAAACGTAGACTAAAGGGCTAGCTAGTACTCTTTTCCATGATTTTCACACTTTGGATTATAGTAATCTTCTCTTGTAATGGAAAGTTCTTGGAAATCATATCTATTTGGGGTATCCATTTTTTTTAATTAATTTTTTTTGCCATAACTAATGTGATCCATACTAAGTGAGTATTTCATTTTTTTATCAATCCCAATTTGTATTTTTTTGGTATAGTAGGGTACTGAATCTTTGCTTCCTTCCCACATATTCACACACCCAACAACCTGAGTTAGCCCCAAGTGGCAATCCATATGTGTATTATAATTCAAAACTTGCAAATTGGATGAGTTATTTTAGGTTGATTATCTTTTTTAATATTAAATCATTTATTAATTTTTCTTTTTATAATTTCTTACTAGAATTCATATTTTTTAGTGCCAAAATCAATAAAGCACTCAAATATTGAAATAAAATACGACATCTATTTTAAATTTGAAACAATAAATTTAATTTTCATAAATATCTAAATATATATAATACTTAAAATATTAAATTTTTGTATCGACATTAAAAAAATATCCAATCTTTGCGGATTGGTACAGATTTGGTAAAATTTGACCTACCTCCAAATTTTATATACTATTTCAAGCACTAGCACACATACCATGGCTACAACATATTGTTCTACCACAACTCTTCTTTTATTCATACCAAGCATGAAAAAGGAAAACATGATAATTCGGCACTCTTTGTTTAAATCTTGAGTAAATAAATACAATATAAATACTCATACTTTCCTTCCCTCGTCGTAGATGGTCATATTGTCTCTTGTACACACACCATTAGTAGTGGAGTTTTGTTCATTGATTTTGCTAGGCTTTTAGTCTATTGCACAGTTTGGATTCGCTTAGTATTTGATAATTATTTTGTGTCTTAATTTAATTTTTTATAATTTTTTTTCTATTTTAGTAATCGATAATTGAAATTATTAGTAATGGTAGCTATTATGTTATTGGCTTATTATTTAGTTTCTATCATATTTATACTTTTTCTAGTTTAGTAACAAGTTACTAATATTTTTAGTTTATAGGGTTTATATCTTTTTGTACCATGTGTTTTGTCTTATTATTTGTTTGAATAATGTGTTTTGACAAATTATATTTTGGATATTTTGTTTTGTAAAATAGTTCAGATAGACCCTAGACCTGATTCTAATGATAAAAAATTAAATATTATAACACAATTGTTAGACAGAATAAATTATTTATCAAACACAACTTATTCTGCCTAACAATTGTATTTTTGTTCTGAGTTATTAGTTTGGCGAATTATTTGTGATTTTAGTTAAAAAAAACTTTGATCAAAATCAAATTTAAGAGTCTATTTGAACAATTTTATAAAACACAAGATCCAATAAGATATAATCCCTAGTTTCTATGTAGTTATGGGTTATTAGTTGATATATCATGGGTTTAGAGTTTTAGGATTTAAACAAATTATTATTTTTCAATTAAATCACGAACTGATCTTCCTTTCCGGGTTGAATGAGCTTTGTAGTTGGAAAGGCTGAATTGTGACTTAAGTACCTGTAACTTTTGCGTTTTTTAAGTTTTGTTACAAACTAGTATTCCATTGCCAATCTTTAACTAA
This sequence comes from Humulus lupulus, assembly GCF_963169125.1. NCBI lineage: Eukaryota > Viridiplantae > Streptophyta > Magnoliopsida > Rosales > Cannabaceae > Humulus > Humulus lupulus. The sequence goes on from NC_084798.1 coordinate 70,716,841, forward strand.
AAAAAAGTTGTAACTAGTTATTGTATGGTGTTTTTCATATTTGAAAAGAATTAAAATATAGATTCAAGATTCAACCCATTATCTTATTATTGCAACTACCATTCTCTTGTTGAATAAATGCCAGAACTTGAAAAAGGTTGAGTTATGGCCTAAGTACCTACACTTTTTTCTTTTAGTATTATTGCAGTTGAGTAATGAATTGCCATTTTGAAATAAAAAAAAAAAATCGGTTGCTATGTCGTATTTTCTAGATTTAAAAAAAAATTCAAATTCAAATTCAATAGCCAACTCAGTAATAACCTCGATTATTTTACAAGAAGATTGTTTTCTTAGATTTCATTAATTGTGAAATCTCAAACTAGTTTTACGGCGTAGGCTTGCTAGGCCACAACCATCCTTTTCAAGTTGAATGGTTACCAAAGAAAAGGTTGAGTCACTTGTATTTATTTCTTAATTTGTTCCAGAGTAGTAACTAGTTACTATTATGAAACTGAGAAAATTTGTAACCGATTAGTATGTTGTCTTTTTTCTAATTTCATAAGATTCAATCTAGAATTTATCGTAAGTCTCCTTTCTTATACTGTAATAACAGATGTATTAATTTTGTTATTGGGTATCACAAAATAATTGAAGTCATGATCGATTTTCATTCAAAATTGTAGAAAATTGTGAGTTCACACTACAATTTGTTCTAGGATGAATTTGTGCTTTGAAATATCACCAGATTCGAAGAAGAATACTACATAGAGTTAATCACGACATTACAGAGTTTGAAAATTAATTCTGGGAGTTGCTAGAGATGAGGAAGATATGGGTTTTGTCATTATTCTTTTTGAGGAAAATTTATATTATATATCTCTTCTATATAAAATGTGTGTAAATTACAAAATTTTTTGGTTTTACAATTTCGTTGCTTAACTTTCATTATTATAATAATATATAATATAAGATTAGATATTTAATAAGTATATCAATATAAATTCCAATGCTATAAAATATTATTATTATAATGATCTATAATCTTAATTTTAATAAAATTTTGCTAGAATAAATATTTAATAATTATATTAATATAAATTCAAATATTATAAATTATTATTGTAATAATATTTAATACAAAACTAGATATTAAAATATTATTATTACAATAATATATTATACATAATAAATATATTAGGTATAAATGTCGTGTGTGTACAAATAATATCAATGTGTAACTAAATAAGAAATTAAAATAACATTTATCTTCTATCAAGGATAAAAAAGTTTCTTCTCCAACCATTGAGGTGTGTTTGAATGATATCATGAATGTTTTGTATCATAAATATGGTAGTTTGTAATCTAAAAGATTATCGTATTATATTTAAAAAATATATATAAACATTGTTTTAGTTCAATTTTTCTTTTAATATGTTTATGTCATTCTTTTATATATAATATTGTTTATTTATTTAAAATGTATATAACAATCATAAAAATTTAATAAAAATAATTTATAAATTTTCTAAATAAGACTAAGTATGCGTGCATTACACGTTGCTTACATCCAATATATATATATATATCTTCTATATAAAAAGTGTGTAGATAACGAAAATTATTAGTTTTAACGGAATATTCTTATATTTAATAGTAGATTGTAAACATGACTTAAACTTAATTATAATTAAATAAATAAATAATTAAACAAATTAAAATATGATATTATTGAGATATTTTACAATGATAATTATTTAAAAATAATAAAACCATACATTTTAATTAATAAAAATTTAATATTATACACAAAGAACCGAGCTTACCAATATACTAGGTAGAAGCAATGTGCAATGCATGTTTGCTTAGTTTTAAAGTTGTACATATTGTCTATAATTTTAATAAAAATTGGTTCACTGTTTTTTTTAAATATATATATAATAGAATGAATTATAATTCTACAGTATATATAAATATTTATATCAATAATCTCCACATATATGACATCTAAACACAACGTTGACATAGATATATATATATATATATATTTACATGTCTACATGACATATATATAAAATACAATAATATGTGTAAAGAAATTTATAATAAAAATAAAATAAGAATAGAAAAAGTCATAGTGTAGACAGTATTATACATGCATTGACTATTTTTAGTTTCTAATGTATTTCACAATGTCCTTTGGTGAATTTGATGAAGAAAAAATCTCAAATAACTTGATAAAAAACAAACTATCACACAAATTTATAAGATAAAAAAAAGATGTATGTCTTTATTATTTTTAAATAAATATGTTTTAATTATTTAAATTATCATAAAATATTTTTAAAATATCCTATTTTAATTAACTAATTTATTTATATTTGTTTACGTTTATGTTTGTTCCAATTTTTTAATTTTGAAGTGACAACAAAAGATTATATATTATATGTGTAATATAATATTAAGTTTAAGTTTAATTAAATTTTATTTAAGTTATAAAATTTATGGTTTTATTATTTTTAAATAATTATCATTGTAAAATATCTCAAAAATATCATATATTATGTTGATGCTGTTTTTTTTGTCAACTTAAATCTGAAGAGCATTAAACAATGATTTAAGAAATAAGGAAATACCAATAGGATTTTTACGTGGTTCAGCAGTTTAAATCTGCCTAGTCCATGAGTTAACATTATTGATTCGTGATACTCTATCAAAGTTTTTTCAAAGCAATTCAACAGAGTATTCTCAGTACAATATTGTGTATGTCCACAAATAAAATTCCCCAGGCTATTTATAGACCTGGTTGACAGAATACCTTCCCCTTATTTCGGGAAGTTACAATCAATCATTCAAATTTGAAATAAATGCATTAATTACATAATATCTCATGATAACAACAGATCCCTAAGGAATAGTGATCTCCCAACAGTTGTCGTGTGCAAAATGCGTTGCTGACCTCGAAAGCAAAGTTTACGCACCTTTCGAGATCGACCAACACTTCGAGCTCGTTATTCTAGTCAGTCTCCTCCTTAGCTAGTGATTTCATCGAGCTCAATCTTCGGAGACCAACATCTTCGAGCTTGCATCTAAGGCTTGAATAACACCCATATGCATCGGAGAAGATTCGTTCTTTCAAGCTTGATGCTTAAGTTCGAGCCTTCCGAACTTGTGCTCGATCGCCAACAAGAACAAGTAAAAAATCATGCAAATTTATACAAGTGTCCAACCACTCCTTGTAATTTTCAAGCTTACGCTTTACGAGCCTACATTTCGAGGCTCGTTTATGACTGCCGAAATTTGGGTGTAACATTTTGCCCCTCAAAAGTATTGGTTCGATTCCTATGAGAAGGAAACTTTTGAACTCCACTTTTGAAAAATGTGCCACCTACCACAGTTGACTATGGACACGCGTCACTTAGGGATTGCACAACAGGAGTACTCAAGTACTCCCTATTCCTGCACATGTCCTTTCCTATGACTTTTTTTCCACCAGTTTCTATAATTAAATGTGATCCTTCGAATCCTCTTTCAACCTAAATCAAGGGCCCCGATCACATCGACCCTTGACATCCCCACAGGGGTATATATATATGTGCCTTCTTCCCCCCAAAAAAGCACGAACCATAGAGAAAAAAAGAAAAACTAAGGTTTTACTTGCATGTTCTCTAAGCCAAAGAAACGAAACCATTCCAGTACATTCAGCTCTGTGAAATCATTCTTGCTTCCACTACTCCAGTCGACGATCTCATCATATCCTCGATCCAATTCGCATAAGTTTCTGATCCTTATTCACATATTTTTCTTTTACGAGTGTTTCATCTATCCGTAAAGATGTCATTTTTGGTTTTGACCAGATTTCTAAGGCTTCATTCTTGCACTAGGCAAGTTTTCTGATTTGAATAGCTTTGGCATGCTTAGAATAACAATTTAGAATAGGGTTTTGGATTATGGTTTTAATGCACGAATCCTGAAAATATAGCCTTTTTGGGTAACTGCCAAAATTTTCCTTGGAAATGCAAGATTCTCTTGTTTTAAATTGATAGTATACATTCCACTCTCGCATGGGTGCACTCTTGTTGACGCAGTTCTTCGCCAACAGATAATTAACAGAATAAAGAGTGGGATTAGTGCTAAGTAATGAACCGTAATAGATGAATGATCTTAAAATAAAATGGTGACACGAATACTTCTTTTAGGTGGTTCAAAGGTTAAAATCCTTCTAGTCCACCAGCCAATATTATTACTCTTTCTCTGATATTCTTTACAGGGTATTTCTTTACACAATCGAATCCAACCCTTTGCAACTCCCAAGGTCTCCATATTTATAGAGAGAGGGCACCTGGGGGTTGGCGAGGGGGGTCATCCCGTGACCTTCTTACCCATCATGTCACTTCTGTGACATTCATGATTAATTCCTAAAACCTGACAAATGAAGTGTGGTCTAATCAATAGGTAAATGGGGTAATGGGCCGCACGACCCAACCCAGTCGTGTGTACCTGAACACGCACGTTTATGCTGCGTGTCCGAGAATTCAGGGATATATTAGACATGTGATGTTTGATATATGCACGTTTACATTGCGTGGTTGACTTTATAAGAGGTCAGAGGTGCCAACTCAAGCTCGTACCTTGAGCTTGATGTATTCTTAGCCCGTGGTGTCCATACTTTTGACCCAGCCCCTTAGTAATCTTAGTAAGCCTTTGGTTACCTCGAGCTAAAGAGGTAGGACCTGGTAACAGCAGCTCTGAGTATGTGGCATCCACGTGGCTGATATAATTATGTCATTTCTCAGCTTGCTAATAACCTGTGGATAATTAAGGCGTACATTTCCCCCCAAGCCCCTGCTCGTGGCACATGATGTCACCTGGGGCCACAGTGGGGGCTTTTAGGCTTCTTTGTGGACTCTTCACATTTCGCCCATTACGCTGGTATCGAATACATGGAGCATCGTGGTTGGTGACGGTGCGTCTTCCGAGAACCGCATTAAATGGCCTAGCCTATACTCGGCCGTCATTCCGCCTTTCGAGTAGTGATCCTCGTATCCTACATCAAGGCAATCCAACGACCCTCCTCATTTGGCCTTTTACGTATATAAAAAGGGTGGCCACCTTTTGCATGGGCTACCCGTTCATTTGAAAATTTTCCCATTTTCTTCATCTTCTTCTTTCTTCTCAGTCTCAAAGTACCCTCTCATTCTTCCGGTTACTATTCCCAGTGTTCCAGAAATTTAGGCACGAGAAATCCTTTGAGACTCCGGTACCAGCAATCCCAGCAGGATTCCAACCCAGACGACCCTTTCAGCCTCACCACAGCAAAACATTCCGTAAGTCCTCCGTTTGTGCATGCTTTTGAATTTTTTCCTTCACTGCTGCTTAGGTAAATTGTTTGTGTAGTCGCATGCAGTATTTTGCTGGTTTTTTGTTGGTACGAAACGCGTAGGTTTTTATCCTAGGGCATCGACCGTAGAAAAAACCATAAAGGAGCATGACTCATAGGGTACACTTTCTGGGGAAATTTTATGGGTAGAATTCTTGTATGCCTGTTTGAAATAACCAGTGCAAAACTGGGTAGCTTAGGGGACACGCTTCACAAGCGGTTTTGCACTGTTTACCTACTGAAACTTTCCTTCCAAGGCAAACTTTTACTCTGACCCTCCTGACACACGGATTCTGAGTAATCGGGGACCCGTTGGGAGCACAGGCTCGTGTTCATAAAACCGCGTGGTCTCATTCTCCACAGGCTGTGATTACCTTAGCCCGTGTAAAGGAAACACTTCGCGTTAGATTCTTTCTTATGCTTAGGTCGCCCTTTATAAATTTCCTTCTTTTGTTCGTTAGGTGACCAGATGGGACCAAAGAAAACCGCATCCAAGAAAAGTGCTGGCAGCTTGTCTTCCCAGCAAGCCAACAGAGGGAAGGAGGTGGTCATAGACTCCCCAATCCCCACCTTCGATCCAGCCATGGAGCAAGAGCTCGAGGTGGGGCCTGATGCTTTCTTCAAGGCCGAGAGGATCGTCTCAAAGGTCACCAGCCAGGGGAAAGTGAATAAAATATTCCTTTCCCACAACATTGAGATTGTGAGGGGTGCCCTAGACGCCCAACCTCCCCTTGAAGGTGAGCGGAGCTGCGCGCCGCTCGATGAGGAGTACGCCGCGTGGAGCGACGAGCACCTCAAGGATAGGGCCTTCCTCCCGCTGGACCAGTACTTTGCTGATTTTCTAAATTACGTGAAGCTGGCTCCTTTCCAGCTCCCCCCTAACTCATACCATTTGTTAGCGGGGCTGAAATACTTATTCCTGAAGCAGGAATGGGAGGTCCCCACGTCGGCGGACATCCTCTACTTTTTCTGCCTCAAGGACAGCCCGAAGCAGCGGGGGCGAGGTGACAGGTTCTACTATCTGACCCGTTTTCCAAATTCTGCTGCCGTCATCGAGCTGCCCAGCCATCCCAACGACTTTAAAGAACAGTTCTTCATGTCCAAGGGGTTTCGCAACTGCGAACACCACTATTTCAACCGTCCTCGTAAGTACCTTCCACTCTTAGCTCGTAAGTTGATTTCTTGATTAGCCTCTTTTATTCGTTCCTGACTTAGAAACAATCATGCAGCCATTTTCGCGAGGACGGCCAAGTCCGTGACCCTTGGGGGTCAATACGAGACATTGGCGGGGCTTCCCCCAAGCAAAAAGGACTAGCGCCAGCTTGTGTCCGACGAGACGATGCTAGCGTGGAAGCTAATCTCTCCAAGCTAGACTTTGGCCTTGAGGAGACCGCAGGGTCTCCCTCCATCTCGCGAGATGGCGCCCATCCCCGAGGAGGAGGCCGCAGGGGAGGAAGAGGACGAGGAGGATGAGGTGCCCCTCATGCGGCGTAAGCGGGCGTTGGAGGTCGCCCAAGAAGCAAATGTGGAGAGGGCCCAGCCCGGGGCAGCAGCCGGCCCCTCTGGCCAAGGTAATCCTTATTTGTTTAGGGATTTAGATAGAGCCACTGTAGAGCTAAGGCTTGCTAGGTTTAATCCCAAACAAATCGTCCACCGCCACCGAACAGACCCAGACCACAACATTACTTTACTCCAGTGCGTTGACCAGCTCGTGCTGCGTAATGAAATGGGTTGCCCTAGGGGAACGGTAGTAGTAGACAACACCCTAGCCTTTAGGTCAGCCTTCTTTGAGGAATATGGGACCAATCTTAGGCCGTGGCCCTCCCTTCTGGAGGGTATAGTAGCTCCGGGTCTTAGGCAGTACGTAGAAGAGTCTAGTCCCGAGCCAGATTTGGACCCAGAGCCTCTTCCAGCCTGCGAAGTCATTATCTTAGACTCCCCTGCTGAAGCTCTGGGGCTGGTGGTCGTGACCATAGATTCCTCCTCTAGCTCGGAGGGTAGGATCCCTTTCAATACATACTTGAGCTCTGTTTTCCCTTTTATTTTTGTCTTGCATAAATATTTTTACATGTATATTAATTCTTTGTCTTTTCTTCGACAGAGGAGATGTCTCAGCTCGGGAACAATGATTTGCGAGCTATGTTCCCTAGAGGGAACCCTTCTTCCGGGGCTTCCGAGCCTATGGTAAAAAAGCTCCGGATGGCGAAGAAGGCCATCAGGACTACCTCCAAGTCCCCTGCAAAGGGGAAAAACCAAGCCCCGGCTGCTTAGGAGAAAGTGCCTCCGCCCCCTCCTGCAATGGAGAAGATGCCCCCGCCCCCTCTGTGAGCTCCCGCCTCTGTTCGGGAAACGGAGGTGCCCCCCGGGACCTTGTCGACCACAACCCCTGAGGTGTGCGTTCCGGTCAACTCCCGGGCCTTAGAGAAAATCCCCGACATCTTCAGGGGGACGGTCTATGAGACCGCGACCTATATGGTGGACCATTGTTACAATGCCTCTGCGAGGGACCTGCGGGAGATTGAGACAAGGAGCTCGGAGAACGTGATGGAGTCTTCATTGGGGATGACTCTCACGGTAAGTTGGCCTTGCCATTGGTACTCCTTGTTTGTATGCATCATATGTTTTTCCCTTTTTTTTTCTAAGGCAGTTGCCTTATTATCTTTTGGTCTTGCAGGGTGCTTTGGCCCTCCACCGGAGCATATCTCGGTCTAAGGCCAGGATCGAAGAGATCAGGGGCGAGCACCAGGCTGCTCAGCTCGCCCTCGCGACGGCTCAACAACAGGAAAGGGATGCCAAGGCAGCCCTGGCAACTGCACGAACCGAGCTGGAGGCCTTCCGGACCAAGCTGCAGGAGGCCGAGGCCACCAAGGCCGCCCTAGCCGCTGCGAAGACTGAGCTCGAGGAGGCCAGGGCTACCCGGGCCGCACTGGACGCCGCGAAAGTTGAGGCCGAGGAGGCCAAGGCCGCCCTGGCAGTGGAGAGGGCAGCTTCCAGCTCCTCCATGGAGGCTATGCTGTACCACTGCTGGGTCTTCAACCCAGATGGTGACTTCTCCTTTCTGGGGTTGGATGCGTGGGAGTCCTTCCTGGAGAAGTTCAAAGCTCGCCTTCAGCAAGAGGCGCCCTTCGAGACCGGGGAGACTTCCACAGCCGCCAAGCAGGAGGGCGAGGTGGTGACCTCATCAGAGCAACCTGGCGGGGCGTAGGACTTCTCTCTTCTTTTTACCATTTACACAAAAAAAAATTTTTGTAACTTTACATTATGAGGTTTTTTAACCTCGAGACAATTGGTTTTATAAACTTTGTTCTTAATTGATTTACATCTTTTTGCCTCTATCTCATTTCTCTTTTATGCATTCTAGTAATCATCTTAGTTTCTGTTGGTGTTGTGATTGACATCTTACGCTTTTCTAAAAGAAAAGACATATGTTAACCAACTTGAACCAACTTCTAAGAGTTAAGTACTGGTTGCATCCAGGACGTTAATTTGAAAACTTAGTTAGCGTTAATCCTTCATTAATATCTCGTGCTTTTTAAGAAAAACATCGATCAATCAATTTGAATCAACTTCTAAGTTTTAGGACCTGGTTATATCCAGGACGTTAATTTGAAAACTAGTTCGTGTTAATCCTTTATTAATATCTCGCGCTTTTTAAGAAAAACATCGATCAATCAATTTGAATCAACTTCTAAGTTTTAGGACCTGGTTATATCCCAGACGTTAATTTGAAAACTTAGTTCACGTTAATCCTTTATTAATATCTCGTGTTTTTTAAGAAAAACATCGATCAATCAATTTGAATCAGCTTCTAAGTTTTAGGACCTGGTTATATCCAGGACGTTAATTTGAAAACTTAGTTTGCGTTAATCCTTTATTAATATCTCGTGCTTTTTAAGAAAAACATCGATCAATCAATTTGAATCAACTTCTAAGTTTTTTAGGACGACCTGGTTATATCCAGGATACGACTTAGTTCGCGTTAATCCTTTATCAATATCTCGTGCTTTTTAAGAAAAACACCGATCAATCGATTTGAATTAACTTCTAAGTCTTTAAGATGACCTGGTTATATCCAGGCACCATATGGCCCCCAAGTAATTAGGAAAGGGTCTTTCATGGTTACTTGAGATTACATCCACAAATATACACAATAATGGAAAAAGATTTAATTCTCATTACATAATTAACAAAAGATGGCCTTTCTGATTAAGCCTTACAAAGGTATCACTGATAATATTTCTTCAAATGGATAGTGTTCCAAGTTCGCGGGACTGCTTCTCCATTAAGCCGAGCTAACTTGTAGGTTCCTTCCTTAATGACCTCGGTTATTTGGTATGGCCCTTCCTAGTTCGGTCCTAATACTCCATCTTTGGGGTCTTTACTGGCTAAGAAGACTCTCCTGAGGACCAGGTCGCCAATGCTAAAGGCACGCTTTCTGGCCTTTGAGTTGAAATAATGAGTGATCTTTTGCTGATAGTGCGCGAGCTGGAGTTGTGAATCTTCTTGTCTTTCATCAATCAGGTCGAGGGAGGCGCAGAGCAATTCGTGATTGCGGTCCTGGTCATATGCCTGAACTCTATGTGAGGCTACCTTTGCTTCGACAGGAAGGACTGCCTCACTCCCAAAAGCTAGGGAGAAAGGAGTATGACCTGTCGGTGTTCGATGCGAGGTTCGATATGCCCACAGTACCTGGGGGAGCTGTTCTGGCCAGACCCCCTTGGCTTCGTCCAGTCTTTTCTTAAGGCTCACCTTTAGCGTCTTATTGACAGCCTCGACCTGCCCATTTTCCTGGGGATAGGCCACGAAGGAGAAGCTTTTTACAATGTCGTGCCTCTCACATAATTCGGTGAAGAGGTCGCTGTCGAACTGCGTTCCATTGTCGGATACGATCTTCTTTGGCAGCCCGAACCGGCAGATAATTCTTTTGACCACGAAGTTGAGGACTCTCTTTGAAGTGATTGTTGCCAAGAGTTCTGCCTCTGCCCACTTGGTGAAGTAGTCGATAGCCACCACCGCGTAACGGACTCCTCCCTTTCCAGTAGGGAGGGCGCCAACCAAGTCGATTCCCCAGACCGCGAATGGCCACGGGGACGAGATCATCTTCAGCTCGACTGGGGGAGCTCGGGCAATGGTGGCGAATCGTTGGCACTTGTCACATTTCCTGACGTAAGAGATCGAGTCCTTTGACAGAGTGGGCTAGTAATATCCTTGCCTTAAGATCTTCATGGCCAAGCTTTGCCCCCTAGTGTGATCTCTGCAAAAACCCTCGTGCACTTCTTGCAAAATGGTCTTCGCTTCGCCTGGTAGAACACATTGTAGGAGAGGTAGAGAGTGCCCACGCTGGTATAATATCCCATCCACCACTGCATACCTTGGAGCCTGGTAAAGTACCCGCCTTGCATCATTACGATCTTCAGGTAACTTTCCTGCTGTGAGATATTCGAGGATGGGGGTCATCCAGGTCGGTCTGGCGTCGATCATCTCGATCTCCGCCCCGACCTCTTCTATGCTTGGTTTCTCCAAGAAATCTACCGGTACTAACCCCAAAGTCTCCGTCTCCCCGGAGGTAGAGAGCTTTGCGAGGGCATCTGCGTTGGCATTCTGCTCCCGAGGTATCTGCTCGATTGAGCCCCGTTCAAATGCAGACAGCGCGACTTTTACCTTGGCAAGGTAAGAAGCCATCTTGGTTCCCCATGCTTGGTATTCATCGAGCACCTGATTTACCACGAGCTGGGAATCGCTGTAACACTGAATGGAGTTGGCCTTTAGCTCCTGGGCCACCCTTAGCCCGGCCAGTAAAGCTTCGTATTCAGCCTCGTTGTTGGATGCCTTGAACCCGAATCTTAACGCCGAGTGGAATCTATGACCTTCTGGGGATATCAAAATGATTCCAGCCCCGGAGCCGTTCTAGTTAGATGAGCCATCTACGAAGACCTTCCATGAGGCCTGGACCGAGGTGGCCTGAGGTGAATCTTCCACAGGATCTTCTCGAAATCCTGTGCATTCTGCCACAAAATCAGCCAGGGCCTGGCTTTTTATTGTAGTTCATGGAGTGTACAAAATTTTGAACTGGCTGAGCTCAATAGCCCACCTCAACAGACGTCCCGACGCTTCAGGTTTTTGCAAAACCTGCCTTAAAGGTTGATCAGTTATGAGATGTATTGAGTGGGACTGGAAATACGGCCTAAGCTTTTGGGAGGCTGTAATGAGACAGAAAGCCATCTTCTCCATCAATGGATATCGGGACTCAGCTCCGAGAAGCCTCTTGGTGATGTAATAGACTGGCTTCTGAACCCAGTCTTCTTCTTCTCGGACCAATACGGCACTAGCTGCGTCTTTTGTGACAGCTAGGTAAAGGAAAAGAGGCTCTCCTACCGTTGGTTTGGACAATACGGGTGGCTCGGCTAGATGCGCTTTCAGGTCGAGGAAGGCACGTTCGCACTCCTCGGTCCACTCGAACTTCTTATTCCCCCGGAGCAGGTTGTAGAATGGCAGGCACTTGTCGGTAGATTTAGAGATAAACCGATTAAGGGCCGCCACCCTTCCTGTCAGGCCTTGAACGTCCTTTCGTGACCGAGGTGAGGGTAGCTCGAGCAACGACCTGATCTTATCGAGGTTTGCCTCAATTCCTCTGGTACTGACAATGAAACCCAGGAATTTTCCAGATGCGACCCCGAAAGTGCTCTTCTGCGGGTTAAGCCTCATGCCGTATTCTCTCAGTATCTTGAAGCATTCTCCCAGGTCGGAAACATGGTTATCATCAGTTTTCGACTTGACCAGCATGTCGTCAACGTACACTTCCATGTTCTTTCTGATCTGGTTGGCAAACATCCTGTTTACCAATCTCTGGTATGTAGCTCCGGCGTTCTTCAGCCCGAACGGCATGACCTTGTAACAATAAACGTTAGTTGGAGTCATGAAGCTAGTGTGCTCCTGGTCCGCTAGATTTATGGCGATCTGATTATAGCACGAGTACGCATCCATAAAGGACATGAGCTCGTGCCCCGCCGTGGCGTCTACCAATTAGTCTATCCTCGGCAAGGGGAAACAACCTTTGGGCCAAGCTTTGTTCAGATCAGAGAAGTTGATGCAGGTCCGCCATTTCCCGTTGGGCTTCGGGACCAACACAGGATTGGCGATCCAGATCAGGAACTTAGCTTCGCGTATAAAGCCACACTTTTTGAGCCGGGCTACTTCCTCTTCTAGGGCTTCAGCTCGAGTCGTTCCTAGGCGCCTCTGTTTCTGAGATTTCGCAGGCACACTCTTATCCAAGTGGAGGGTGTGCATAGTGACGCTCGGACTGATTCCCACCATGTCCTCATGAGACCATGCGAACACGTCTGGGTTCTCCTGCAGGAACTTAATCAGCTCCGCCTTCCTCTCGCCACATAGATTTTTCCCGAGCTTTACCATCTGTGAGGGATTCTGTGGATCGATATTTACCTCCTCGAGCTCTTCGATAGCTTGGAGCTCGGATTTATCCTCTCCTATTCTGGGGTCAATATCATCACTTAGGACGATATCTTCCCCTTCGGCACTCTAAGGTTTTTCAATTTCAGGATTAGGCACAGGTTCCTGAGATTCCTCATTTCCACCTTGGACGGTCATCGTTAACTGCCCGGGTTTTAATTTTCCCTTCATGGAAATGCTGTAGCATTCCCTGACAGCAAGTTGATCGCCACGGACCGTGCATATCCCCATGGAAGAGGGAAATTTTAGCGCGAGGTGGCAGATGGAGGTAACGGCTTCAAATGCTATAAGTGTAGGTCGACCCAAAATGGCATTGTACGCGGTAGGACAATCGATGACCACAAACTCGAGGAGTTTCGAGACTGTCCGAGGTCCCTCTCCCAAGGTGATCACTAGCTCGATCATTCCTATTGCCGCCGATCCTTCTCCAAAGAATCCATAAAGCATCATGGAGGTTGCTTTCAGCTCGGTGACAGACAAACCCATCTTCTCCAGCGTTGACCGGAACAGTAGGTTTACCGAGCTCCCATTATCGACCGGCACTCTCCTAACCCTCCGATTAGCGAGCTGCATTGCTATGACCAGAGGGTCGTTATGAGGGAACTGGACGTGGCTGGCATCTTCTTCAGTAAGTATGATTGGTTTCCTCTCCAATCATTGCTGCTTTGGGAGATGCTGCTCAGGGACGAACTCCACTCCATTATGAGCCTTAAGTTCATTGACGTACCTCTTTTGGGCACCTCTGCTCGTGCTAGCCAGATGGGGACCTCCAAAGATCATGGAGATCTCTCCTCCTATCATGGGAGGAGGGACGTCCTGATCTACCCGAGACCCGGGCTGACTGACCAGGACTTCCAGAGCTGGATGGCCTGCAGGAACTCTATTTCGCGCATACTGAGCCAAGGGTTCGGCTCTGATGAGAGTTTCGATCTCATCCTTCAGGTGTCTACAGTCATCGGTATTGTGGCCAATGTCGTTGTGGAACAGAAAAAACTTGGAAGAGTCTCGCTTATCCTTCTGGTGCTTTAGCGGCTCCGGCTTCTTCCAGGGAAGGCGAGCAGAATTTGCCAGGAAGATGTTCTCCCTAGAGTGGGTGAGCTCGGTCTAAGTCGCGTATACTGACTTAAATTTTTCTGCGGACTTGTTCTTCTTTGGGCCGTGCTAGTTGCCCTTGCTGTTTCACTTTCTCTTGCCTCCACCAAACTGGTTATTCTGTGTAATGGTCTGGGTCATTGTCACGACCTCCGTTCCCACTCCAGCGGGCTGTTCAGGGGCCTGGCTGGTTCCTGCGGCTGAGGCTTGCGCCTCCTCCAAGTTAATCCATCCCTAGGCCCTATTTAGGAATTCATTTACTGTGCTGACTCCCTTCCTTTGTATCTCCTTCCAGAGTCCCCCTCCGACGAGGATCCCAGTTCTCAAAGCCATGAGCTTGGAGCTATCATCTGCGTCTCTGGCCCGAGCAGCGACGTTCGTGAATCTGCTCAGGCAAGCCTTCAGAGGCTCGTCGGGTTGCTGCCTCGCGTTTTCCAGGGTGTCGGCCTTGACGCGGGCAGCCTGGGAAGCTCGGAATGCTCTCTTGAAGTCAGTAGAGAAAGTTTTCCACGAGCTGATTGACTATTTCTTACTCTGTTTGAACCATTGTCTGGCCGGCCCAGTCAAGGTGTAGGGAAATATTAAACACCTCAGCTTGGGGCCAATGTTGTGGGCCATCATCAGGGTATTAAACATACCCAGATGATCTGACAGATCCCCGTCTCCGTTGAATTTGGACAAGTGCGGCATACGGAAACCAGGTGGATATGCCATTGCTGCTATGTTGGGGGCGAAGAGCTCGAGTTCGTCCCCTGAATCATATTCATATTTTTATTTTACCGATAGGAGCTTCCTCATTAGCTCCTCTATTTGAGCCAGACGCTCAAGGGTTTTGTCCTGATTTCCTTGGTTGTTCCGGGGCTGTTCAACAGCTCCGGATCCATTGTACGCGTTTGGAGGGTTATTGTCCCTCCTATCTTGAGATAGGTTATATGGGACGTTCCCGCTGTCGCGTACCTCAGACAGGTCTTCCCTTTGGCGAGCACGACTGTCGTTTCCCACCGGGTTTCCCCTTTGAGAGTTTAGACGATCTCGGAGGTCGTCCCTCGGGGTGGCTTGAGGACTTTGTGCCGAGCTCAAGTGTTGGCGCAGGTCTCCGCCAAAAAGGTCACTTCGACGGCTTCCGGTCCAATAGCTCCCATTTGAGAAGCTTGGAGTCCACCTCTGGGGATGAGGATCCGGGACTTCTCTGGGCGCCCTGCTACGATGGGAAGGTCCTGCGGAAGGTGGAATTCTCCTACTGCTCCCATGAGCTGGAATATGTCGGACTGGCTGAGGAGGAGACGGGTATCTTATTGGTGAAGGAGGATGCCTGACTGGGGATCCAATTCTGGTCCCATCAGAGCGGATCAGGTTAGGTCGGGGCCGCTCGGCTCTACCAACCTCCGAGTCCTGTGCTCGGCGGTCTGAGCGGGGCGCAGGATGGCTGGCCGGGGTGGGCTGTCGCTGTGAGCCCTCCCCGGATCTCCTTCGTGAATTTCCTCGAGCCCTCCTGGGCGCGCTCGAGGGCGGAAGTGAGCTGGGAGTTGAGGTCCGGACCGATGGGCTGTACTGTTACTTGGCCCTAGGTAGTTCTTCAAAAGTGGTCTCCCGGTGGTGCGATGTGGGAGTAGAGTTTGACGTCGGGGGTCTGACCGACTGGCTAGGCCTGGACCGATTACCCCAGCGGGACTTATGAGTCTCGCTTTGCCTCTTTCTGACGTTAGTGTCGGTTGTAAGAGGGGGTAGTCGGGTCAAAACCTCATGAATCTGCTGGTTAGCTTTCGCCAGCTGACTCCTCAGCTGTGCATTCTCCATTTCCACCGCTGTGTAGAAATCTGGGTTCGGATTGGGTGGCCGGGGAGCCAAACTTCCAGTGTCATCTTGGCCTATTGGCTGGTTGCCCGGCCGCTGCTGAACCTTAGGGTTCTGATCATCGGAGATGGCGGCATGATGGGCCTCCTGCCCATCACGTTGGTCCGCCTCGTTACCATGTTTTGAGCGAGTGACCACCATGGTTGGATATTTGCGATAGCACCAATCTAACAGCCTCTCAATGAAAGCACCAAACTGTTGACGCGGTTCTTCACCAACAGATAATTAACAGAATAAAGAGTGGGATTAGTGCTAAGTAATGAACCGTAATAGATGAATGATCTTAAAATAAAATGGTGACATGAATACTTCTTTTAGGTGGTTCAAAGGTTAAAATCCTTCTAGTCCACCAGCCAATATTATTGCTCTTTCTTTGATATTCTTTACAGGGTATTTCTTTACACAATCGAATCCAACCCTTTGCAACTCCCAGGGTCTCCATATTTATAGGGAGAGGGCACCTGGGGTTAGCAAGGGGGGTCATCCTGTGACCTTCTTACCCATCATGTCACTTCTATGACATTCATGATTAATTCCTAAAACCTGACAAATGAAGTGTGGTCTAATCAATAGGTAAGGGGGGTAATGGGCCGCACGACCCAACCCAGTCGTGGGTGCCTGAACACGCACGTTTATGCTGCGTGTCTGAGAATTCAGGGATATATCAGACACGTGATGTTTGATATATGCACATTTACATTGCGTGGTTGACTTTATAAGAGGTCAGAGGTGCCAACTCAAGCTCGTAGCTCGAGCTTGATGTATTCTTAGTCCGTGGTCTCCATACTTCTGACCCAACCCCTTAGTAATCTTAGTAAGCCTTTGGTTACCTCGAGCTAAAGAGGTAGGACCTGGTAACAGCAGCTCCGGGTACGTGGCATCCACGTGGCTGATATAATTATGCCATTTCTCAGCTCGCTAATAGCCCGTGGATAATTAGGGCGTACAACTCTCAATGCTCGAACTTTACAATAGTTCAGGACATACATCTGAGTCAATCCTGCCCTTTCAAGCCTTTAGTCTCGATTGATTCAATCTTGTTGTCTCGAGCTTTTGTGCTTGAGTTATCAAAATTTTAATCCACTATTATTATTTTCTATATGATGAGCCGTCAGCTTTTTCTTCCTTGTTAGATGTCGCAGTACTCTGAGTATCGGTAGGGGCCCAAGTTTACTATCCCTTACCACCCATCAACCCCCAGCCCTGAATCGCCTTTCACTCGAAACCAGCAATTGATCAGCGAGCACAAAGAGCGGTGTGAGCTTGACGGTTTTAAGATGAACTATCCCCTTGTGAAATATGATCAATCTTTGAGTGATTCTTTCTAGCACTCCTATTGTATTCCTTGGTTCTCGAATCCTTTTTAATGCCTTAATAGCTCGGATATCATGATAGGTCAAAGCTCCATTCATTTTGACTGAAAACATAATGACTAAAATGTTAGCTATTAACATAAACATATTATTCATAACATAAACACTTACATTGGCGGTTAGATTCGGAGCTTTTATGTGTGTATCAAGGCGAACTTCATGCATATGAGTCGTGGGCTCTGATACCAACTGTAATGCCCCGACTAATTCTAAGACCTCAGATAATTAAAAACTACTAAGACATAGCTACTATTTTGGAACACATGCATAAAATAATAGAACTTTATTATAAAAATCCAAAATACGGGATCTCATTGTTATTAAATAAAAACATAAAGAAAACAGAAACCTTTAATTATTTGTTCAAATACTAAATGTAGTAAAATAAACACATAAATTGATAAGACTAAAAAATATAAACTTCATCCTTGATCTTCCAGCAATCCATCCATTCAGTCCATCCCCAATACACATTCCAAAGCTGCCACGAATCCATCTCGCCTCCTAAACTTATTTTCCTGCACCATCTAAAATAAAAGGAATGAGCCTAATGCCCACCAAGAAAAAATCTACTAAAACATAGCATAAATCATAAGACTAAAAACATATAACGTAAAAACGTATATCATATAAACATAGGACTACAATATTAATGGTCATTAACTCATTACCATAGCATGTGATAAAACCATATAGGTCCTCTGTCTACTAATCGAGGTAGGTTAGATCAAAAAATAGTATATGATAAACCATCTAGGTCCCTTGTCTACTAATCCAGGTAGGTTTAATCATAACTCTAATCTTCGATAATGATAAAAAAAAATCTTGGGATTCATTTGCCATCTAAGCAACTATAATACCCAAGTGACTACAACATAAAAGATATACATATATACATTGCACTATAACATAACATATCATAACACATATAATCTAACCTATTTTTCTTTCCAAAATCTGGGATATTGGAGACAAGAACGGGATTGGAAATCTCCTAACACCAAACAGTAAGAATCATAAGTTTTCTAATGAAAAGGAGATCTAAACCATCAAGATAGAAACTTACAGAAAACCTTAAGTTTCAAGAAACTTAAACACCTAACCAAAAGTCATAATAACGAGTTAGGATCTGAAAGAAAATGAATGAAAATAAAAGAACTATAATGAACTAAACCTGAGGATAAGAATACCTTTGATAGACTAGAACTCCGATGTACACCTCAATACTGAAATATCACTTTATCTTACTTCCCAAGTGTTTAGAAAAGCATAGATTGGAAAGCTTTTAAATCCCAAAACCCTAGTGTTTTCTCTCTAGAATAAACTTAGCACCTTGAAGGCTCTAATGAATGCTTGAATAATGAGTGAAATGACTGAGTGCTAAGTCCTATTTATAGAGTTCAAGGAGTGAAACTAACCTCTTTTAAAAAGAATAAATAAATAAATATTAATTGAATATTCTGTTCAATAGATGCCTAGAACTCGGTCAAAAATGTTTAGGAGCAATTCTAGGTTGTTGAGGGCTATTTCTAATTCGGTTACACGAAGTTTCAAAAACATCACAAAGGGCCGATATATCGCCTGCCCCTATGTCCTAAGCCTTCATGGTTTTGTTTGTGCGAAGCCGCCGTGTTTTCCGTATCAACCTTTGGCGATGTATCGGCTCCTACAGCTGCGATATATCGGCATGCGCTGATATTTTAAACATGTTTTTGCACACTTTCAACACACTTGAAGTTCGTTTAAACAACTTTGACTGAGTAAAACGTGATCCTAACAGCTACTAGAGGGTTCTAGAGCTTTTAGATCTATCCTTTATTAAATTTATTCATCCAAAATCCTGAAGTCCTTAAATAACATACATGTGACAAGTGTCACGTTCTTAATTATTCTATCTAAACCTTAGGTTATAATAAATAATATTTCTAGGACTAGCTATATTAATCAAACGTTATGTTAGAAATAATATTTCTAAACTATAGGTTAAACTTCATAGGAGATATTCTTAAGAAGACTTGATCTCTGATTTTGAATTCCACATCTCGCCGCTTGGCATCCGCATAACTCTTTTGTCGACTTTGAGCAGCGAGCATACACTTTATAATCATCTCCACTGCGTTATGAGCCTCTCTAACATCTTCAGGTCCAAGAAGTTGTCTTTCTCATACTTCATCCCAATGTAACGACGATCGACACTTCCTTCCATAAAGTAACTCATAGGATGCCATACTGATCATTTTTCTGATAGCTATTATTGTAGGAGAGCTCTATAGGTGGCAAATACTTACTCCACGATCCTCCAAAGTCTAGTACACAAGTGTGTAACATATCTTCTAAAATCTGTATGGTACGCTTGAACTGTCCGTCAGTCTGAGGATGAAATGATGTACTGAGACTCAGCTTGGTACCTATGGCTTGTTGCAAGCTTCCCCAAAATATCGATGTAAACATTGATCCTCTATTGTATACTATGGTCTTAGGGATTCCATGCAGTCGTACTATTTCTCGAACATAAATGTCTGCATACTGGTTAGCAGTGTACATGGTCTTGACAGGTAGGAAGTGAGTTGATTTGCTGAGTCTATCTACCACAACCCAAGCCGAGTTGTGTTGCTTATTTGTTCCTGGTAATCCTGTCACGAAGTCCATGGCTATGTCTTCCCACTTCCATTCTAGAATACTAAGCGGTTGCAATAAGCCTGGGGGTCACTGATGTTCCGCCTTCACTTGTTGGCATACTAGGCATTTGGACACATATTCTCCTACATCTTTCTTCATTCCCAGCCACCAATATAGTGTCTTAAGGTCGTGAGTCATGTTTTTCGACCCCGAGTGAACTGAGTATGGGGTATAGTGTGCCTCTTTGAAAATCTTCATCTTAATTCCATGGTCATTCAGCACGCATACCCAGCCCTTATATCTCAAGAACCCCTGTCTTGATATGGAGAAATTCGTAGTCTTGCCTTGTAGAGTCCAAGAACTTTACTTAGCTAGTTAGATAGTAGTAGTAATAGTAATATCTAGTAGTAGTTATAGTATGTTTATTACTGTGGATTTTGGTTCAAGCCGGGACTCAGTTGGACACTCGTAGCAACACTTGTAGATTTTATAAGTTTAACCTATAGTTTAAGAATATTAATTATAACCTAAGGTTTGATTAATATGATTGATTATGAAGATGATATTTATTATACAATAAGGTTTAGATAGACTCAATAAGATAATGACATTTGTCATGTGCATGTTTAATGAGAAATTAAGTATTTTTGAGGAATAGTTTATTAAGAGTAATATTTGAAAGTCCCAGAGTCTGCCAGTAGCTTTGAAATCGTTATAGGACTCAGTCAAAGCTGTTCACTCAATTCAAATTAGGCTGAAAAAGTGTAATTATGTGTATAATATTTCAACATATGCCGATATATTGCAACTCTAGGGGGCGATATATCGCCACACGGGGATACAAAAAACACGTAACTTCTCACGACTACTTCGACGAGCCTCGGGAATATCAGCCCATGCGATATATTGCCTAGCATGGGCGATATATCGGCTCTAGGGCATGAATTTTGAATAATTTTGAAACCGAGCTCATTTTAATCTTTAACCTCTTGATAAGTCCAAAATCTTTTTGACCGAGTCTTTAGCCTCTGCTGAACGATTATTCAAATGTTTTTCAATTAAAAAGTCATTATTTTTATTCAAGCTAAATGAAGATCTTTTCATTCTTGAACTCTATAAATAGGACCTAGTACCCAGCCATTTCTTCATTCATCAAGTTGAGTTCAGAGCCTTCAAGCTGCTAGGTTTACTTTAGAGTGTTAAATACTTGGGCTGAGGTTATAAACTTTATCATTCTAAGCTTATTAAACACTTGGGAAGTAAGGATAACAGTGGGTATTTTGATATCGAGGTGTAGTTCGGTTATAGTGCATTCAAGGTATTCCTAATTCTAGTTCCTTTCTGTATTGTTTCGTTAGTTTTATAGTTTTTCTCTACTCAATTCCTAACTCACTGTTTTCATCCGTGGTTAGGCATCTAAGTTCTTTGAACTTGAGGTTCTTGTCTGTAAGTACCTTCTTGGTGGTTTAGTTCATTCCTTTTCATCTCTTTCTTTTAGAATAGTCACCTTTCTATTAATGGTTTTTAGGAGTGTTCCAAAATCCCGACCTTGTTCTCACATCGCGGTTTTTGGTAAGGAAAATAGGATAGTTCCTATGTGATATGTGCTATGTTATATAATATGTTAAAAATTATGCTATTGTATGATTTTATGTGTTATGATATATGTATGTTTTGGGGCTTATAGTTGCTATTTAGCAAACCCCAACACTTTTATGTTTTTGGGGTTTATAGTTGCTTAACTAGCAAACCTCATTGTAGTTTGAGGCTTATAGTTGCTTAGTTAGCAAACCCCAATAATCACCATGTACATTGGTTAGAATTATGATATATGTTTATAGAATATGTTATATGTTTATAGCTTATGTTTATGTATATGATTCATGCTTGTAGTAGATTTTCCTTGCTGGGCATTAGGCTCATTCCTTTGTTTTATATGTGCAAGAAAATAGTATGGCAACGGCAAGATTCTTGGCAGCTTGGGATTGTGTATTGAGGGAGAATGGATTCGGTGGACTGTGTGAACGATTCGAGGATGAAGTTGTTTTTAGTCATTTCAGTTATGCTTTATATGTATTTTCCGCACTTGATTTTGTAACCAAGTTTATTTAAGATTCAAGTTATGTTTTATTTCAAATAATGGGATCCCATATCCTACTCTGAATTTTATGTATTTTAACTTTTGTTTTACAGTTTTAATGAAGTTATGATTATTTCATATGTGTTCTTTCTCAAAGATTAGTGTCTATGTATAGTAGTTATTAATGGTCCAAAGTGTAGAATAAGTTGGGTCATTACATGCCTTCTTTGACTGCAGCCATATGCGATACTTGTAACGTCCTACATTTTTGGGTACCTTTAAACGACTCGGGTCGGGATTTTTCCACCGAGTTAAGAATATTATTTTAAATAATATTATATTTTGTTTGTAAGTATTCCATGAGTTATTGCTAGCCAAAATATGAATTTTGTGATTTTAAAAGTCAAGATAAGACTTTCGGTCCTTGACCGACATAAAAACCCTGATCGGGTAAAAATCTCGGAAAATAAAACGAAAATTCATGGCAATTATATTTTGGGCATAAAATACATTCATAAAAGTTAAAGTTTGGTCAAAAATAATAAACCTAAAAGAGAATGGATATTTTAAGGCATTTTGTGGTAAATGCCTAATTTTGCCGAAATGGGGAATTTTATTCCATGAATGGACCTTAGGTTAAATTTTATTATGTGATTAATTAAATTAAATGTGAGAGACATTTAAATTAATTAATTAATGTTAAGTTTGGTGATTAAAACTTAATAAGAGTGAAAAAGGTGTCAAAAGCCAATTTG
Organism: Humulus lupulus; assembly: GCF_963169125.1. Taxonomy (NCBI): domain Eukaryota; kingdom Viridiplantae; phylum Streptophyta; class Magnoliopsida; order Rosales; family Cannabaceae; genus Humulus; species Humulus lupulus. Next base: position 70,739,440 of record NC_084798.1, read on the forward strand.
GACTTTTCTTCTTATGAAACATTTATTAACCTTTATAAAAAAAAAAAATTGAAATGATCATATATATAGCAAGGGTTGGCCGGCCAAGTGATGTTTTGAAACCCCATTTATTAACTAATTTAGTTTAAATCTCATTTATTTAAAGGTTTGAGATATTGTCAAGTGGGCAAGTGGGAGTAAAACACTTGAGTGTTTTTAGGGTAAATTAGATAGTATAAACTCTTCCAACCCTCCCCAACCGACCACACCGCTCTCTCTCATTCACTCATCTGATTTTTGAAGACCTCTCAAAGTGTTCTCTCCATTATTCAACCTCAAGAACACCAAGGAAACTTGGAGGCTAAGTCTTGGTCTAGGAAGTATTTTTCCCTAAGGTAAAGTTCACTAATCTAGGCTTTTGTAAAGTTTTAAGCATAGAGTTTCAAATAGCTAATTAACTATGTTGTTGGGGGAACTTGGTTAGGGATTTTGAAAGGTTTTGGAGGAGTCAAAGCTTATAGGAAGGTCCAAACCTTAAGCAAGAACACCAAAGAGGTAAAAAGTTTACTTTTGATGATTTTGTTGTAGGATTTTTAGTTTTAAGCATTATTTTGTATATCTAATGCTTAAAGTTTCTTGTTGGTGATGTAATAAGGTTATGGTAGTTGTTTAATAATTTTTATGATGCATGTGTATTGATTTTTGAAAATGGGAACCAAAACCCCCAAGGGTTTTGTAGGATACCCTAAAACAAAACATGTTTTGAGCTGTGACTTCCAAGGGGTCAAGCAGCCACTGTATATTGGTTTTGTAAAATTAAATTGTGCTGTGATGTTTTTGAGATTGAGTACATAAAATTGAGCTTTTGAAACACTAAAAAATGTTTAGAAATGAGTAAGTTATGCTATATCAAAGTTTAGGTAAAAAATTGTTTTTTCGTATTCTTATTTTCGGAACCAAGTTTGGACAGCCACTGTATAGGGAAAATGAACCCAGTTTTTTCTAAATTTTTGTGGACATATTTCTGGCATAACCTATTATTCCACTATAAAATTTGGTAAGAAAATATTGAACGGTTTGAAAGTTATTAACTGTCAAAGTTTGGAAAAAATAAGGGCTTGAAAATAAGGTCATTTTTACCTCATTGTTGGAAAATGATTTCACCAATAAAAAATGCTCATTTTGACCTAAAATTTTACAAAAACCTAAATGACATAACAAAAATGGAATTGGGAAATTTTTGTAACAATTGGGTAAGTAAATTTCAAGTTATGAACTAACGAAGTATGTAGTTAAAAATGTGAAAAATAGATTTTTCACACTTAGTGTAAAAATGAGATTTTGGAACATAAGGTAAAAAGTAAAATTTTGCATATTTCAAGATATAAATTGGTAAGTCTTGAAATCATATTTTCACTAAAATTACCCCTTTGAGTTTAAATGAATTATTTTTCTAGTAAGTAAAAATTGATTAATTGCTTTTGGAAAATTAATTAGTCAAGATGAGAAATTTATAACGGTTTTCCTAATTAAGACAAATTAGGCAATTTTCTCAAATCGGTTTTTAGATATTAAAACCTTAAGAAAAATAAAAGGAAAATTTAAAGAGTTTATTTTCTTTAAAAATAATTAAGGAATTTATTTGTATTTTCTGGATGTAATACCGGCTAAAATCTTACATATTTTAACCGACTAGTCGAAAGTGCGGGTTAATAGCGATACCTTGAAAGAATAAGATTTTTAGCGGGTTGTGGGGAAATACCATTGTGATACCCGAGCCTAGGTATCGAGACCTTAGGATAGGTCTCCCCGAGACTTAGGGTTTAGTCTCGAATATTTTGTATGACTTTCCTTAATAGATTTAAAACCAAATAAGGATTATAAATCCTTACAAATGACTTTTATTAAAATGACCAAACTGCCCAAAATAATAATAATGAATTATGAGTGCTATAATTAATCCGAGTATACTGTATGGATAGCTACAATATTGGCTAAGCGTAACTAGACTGAACGTTGGAGGGTGAAAACCTGCTGAGCGCTAAGGACTCCAAGTAAGTCAACTTATATTGTATGGCTGCAACATGAAATGATTATTGTCTTGTATGTTAGTATAAGGATACATGCATATATATAGGCTGTCATAGAAAGTTGCTTAGAGAGGTTAGTCTAGTGAGTGCTGATTTAGAAAATATGAACGGTAGAAGTCCGTCATATCCTAGACGGTTGATCCCCGTCACACTGCTTGATTTTATTTATGTCCGGTTCATTACCGCGACGGGTGGCCATGAGATGAGGATAAGCTGGTTAAACCTAGGGGCGCCAAGATAAATGGGACCTAGGGGCCCTCATGCTTACTTAATCATTGGACGGTTAGAATCCGAGCAAGTGCTCTGATAAGTTATTCCCGGATAGCAGCCGTGAATATTGGCCATTCAGTGAGAGTGCCTAAAGATACTAGGGGTTGCCAAGATAGAGTGAGGCTGAACACCCTAGGGGCAACTGCTCACCAGCACCACTAATTAACATAGATGTCTCCGTAAAACCGTGTAAATTGGATTACACTCTTGGATAAGTAACGATGCCCTAGGTAACACGATAGTTACCCTTGATGAGAATATTTATTGGCTAGATCTTAGTGTGGAGACTCGGTTCTCTTTTACAGATTAGCAATTATGTTGGAGGGCGCGTTACGATTGAATTGTTGGAAATTGTCGAGCGTTGGTCTCGAATTATATTGTGATATAATATATCTGCTTGCTCTGGGATTTTCTGAGTGCAGGGATATAATTGTTGGTAAGATATAGTTGTGATATAATATATCTGCTTGTTCTGGGATTTTCTGAGTGCAGGATTTTTATCTAGATATGAATTAATTTATCCTTGGTTATCAGGCATGACCATAAGTTTGCCAGGACGCTTTAGCGTTCTTGAAATTGATTGTGTAGGGTCCGGATCCCTATTTCTCTATCTACTTTGTTTGAAAGTTGATCTTACTAAGCGTTTTCGCTTACCTAGTTGTTTCATGTTGTAGGTAAGAACAAGGGCAAGGCAGAGCAGTGAGCGCTGGAGTCTTCCTTGCAAATGTACATGTGGACCGACCTTTTGGGAAGCCGTTTGAGTTTTGGAAATGTTGTGTAATTTTCCTAAACTAGGCTCACTCTACTCTTTATAAAACATGTTTGTAACTAAATGTTAAGTATGGCCATACGACTTTTTTTAAAAGTTTTTTTCTATGGGTTTTTGAGACATTTTGTTAAATGAAAACATTTATATTTCCGCATTATCGAGTCTTGAAAATCCGGGTCGTTATAATACTAACGTGTCATCATGCCCTTGCCCAATCTGTATATCTTCAAGTAAACTCGACTGGATGGACAAGTTAGCCAGTTGTCCTCTGACTAGTTCTATTTCGACATTAATCAGCTCTTGCTGAAGCGACTTTTCAAATCTGGATAATGCTGCTAGATTTCCATAACTCTTTCAGCTTAATGCATCTATAACTAAATTCACTTTTCCTGGGTGGTATAGGATTTTGCAGTCAAAATCCTTTACTATTTCTAACCACCTGCGCTACCTCATGTTGAGCTCCTTTTGCGTTAAGAAATATTATAAGCTCTTGTGGTCCGTATAAATCTCACACCGTTCTCCATAAAGATAGTGGCGCCAGATTTTCAATGCGAAAACCACCGCTGCCAACTCCATATCGTGTGTTGGATATCGTTGCTCGTATTCCTTTAGCTGCCTTGAGGTGTAGGCAATTACTTTGTCATTTTGTATCAGCACACACCCTAACCCTTGCTTTGATGCATCACAATATACTACAAACTTGTCGTTGGATTTCAGTACACAAAGTACTGGTGCTGAGCATAATTTATCCTTGAGTAACTGGAAGCTCTCTTGATATCTATCCGTCCAATTGAAATTTTGCTGTTTCTGGGTTAGGTTGGTAAACAGAGTGGCTATCTAAGAAAAGCCTTCTACAAATCTCCGATAATAGCCTGCTAGCCCGAGAAAACTTCTAACTTCTGATGCATTCTTAGGTCTTGGCCAATCCTTCACAGCGTCTACCTTAGCTGGGTCTACAGCAACTCCATCTTTGGATACTATATGGCCGAGGAATGCTACTTGCGATAGCCAAAATTTGCATTTCTTGAACTTGGCATAAATTTGATGCTCCTTTAGTTGCAGCATGGTCAATCTTAAATGTTCCTCGTGCTCGACTTCGTCCTTGGAGTACACCAAAATATTGTCAATAAACACTACGACGAATTTTTCCAAGTAATCCTTGAAGATCTAATTCATTTAGTCCATAAATGTGGCTGGATCATTGGTAAGACCAAAGGATATAACTAGAAACTCGTAATGTCCATATCGAGTTCTAAAATCTGTCTTTGGTACATCCTTTTCCCGTACCTTGAGCTGCTGATAACCAGACCATAGATCAATCTTTGAAAATACAATCGCTCCTCGGAGTTGATCAAATAGGTCAACAATCCAGGGTAGCGGGTACTTCTTCTTAATTGTCACCTTGTTCAGCTTGCGGTAATCGATACACATCTGCATGCTACCACCCTTCTTCTTCACAAATAGAACCGGTGCTCCCCATGGGGAATTGCTTGGTCTGATGAAACCCAAGTCTAAGAGTTCTTGCAACTGTGTTTTCAATTCCTTGAGTTCTGTTGGTGCCATCTGGTATGGTGCCTTTGAGATAGGCTCGGTTCCCGGTACTAGTTTGATTGTGAAGTCAATTTCTCGAGTAGGCGGTAACCCTAGTAAGTTGTTAGGAAATATCTCTTGAAATTTCTTTATAATGCGAACGTATCTAACCTTCAATGGTGTTTCCTGTGCCACATCTGCGATGCTTGCTAAGAATGCGTGACATCCTTTTTCTATCATCTTCTGAGCTTTGAGAGATGAGATAAGCGGTGTTCATAGTCCTGAAACCTTTCCCATAAAACATAGTTTATGACCATCAGGAGTTTCGAATGTCACTTTCTTACATCTATAGTTGATGGTCGCGCCATGCCTTACTAGCCAATCCATCCCAGCATTACGTCGAATTCCTTGATCTCTAGCTCTATCAGGTCTCCTTCTAGTTCTGTGTCCTCGATTTTGATCGATACTCCTCGTATTATTCGTGATGATAGAACTACTTCGCTTAAAAGAAGTTCCGTAACAAACCTAGTTTTAAATCTTTCACAAGGTTTGTCTAATTTTTCTATCATTCCTAACGAGATATATGAGTGTATTGCTCCCAAATCAAACAATACTGAACATAAATTATCGAGGATAGAAAGTTGACCTGTGACCACTTTGTTACTAGCTTCGGCTTCGCCTTGGGTCAAGGCAAAGACTTTGGCTGGAACTATCTTGTTGTCCTTCTTTTCTTATAGTTTGAGCTGTAGACACTCCTTTTTCTGATGACCTTCCTGGCCTTAATTGAAACAACCCTTCGTGTTTGCACGACACTCCCTAGGATGTCTTTTCTGGCATTTGGAGCATTGAGGGTATTCCACATAATCTAACATATTATTACCGTTATTAGATCATGCTCTTTTGTCACCATCAACTTGCTTATTATCAGGATGCTTTCTTTTCTGTCCATTATTGTTGTGCAGGTTTTTGTTGTGGTTTCGACCATTTTGAGTTTGATTTCGCTGCTTGGGTTCAGATCTGCTTGCCTCCTCTTTACTAACATTTGCTTGGAGCATTTCCACCTCTATAGCCATTTCCAGAACATCGGCGTTAGAAGTGGTTCTAGGATTTGCAAGCTTGACTCCTAGCTCAATCTTGGGTCTGAGTCCCCTCATGAAATTGGTAACCCTTAAGAAATCAGTTGGGACCAACTCTGGTGCAAACTTGGCTAGACGATCGAATTGTCGAGCGAACTCAACCACTGTCAAATTGCCCTGCTTCAGGCTGACAAACTCTTCCACCCTGGTAGCAATGACTACTGAGTTGTAATAATTTTTGTGAAATAGCTCCACAAATCTAGCCCAAGTCATGGTGGCAACATCATAACATCATGAGTTTGATGTACTGAATCCCACTAGATTCTAGCATCCTTTTTCAGAAGAGAAGAAACGTAGGATATGCGATTCGCGTTGTCGAGGTTCATATGTGCTAGTATAGGCTCTGCATTCTTGAGCCATTCTTCCGCCTCAAAGGGGTCAGTTGTCCCATCAAATTTTGGAGCGTTCTACATACATAAACACTCATAGATTGGCTCTATGTACTGAGCTAGATAAGGCACGTAGTTTGCCACTGGCCATCCCCTATATAGACCTACTTGCAGGGGTGCTTGAGCCGCTGGTTGAGGCTGTGGCTGAGGTTGTAGCTGAGGCTGTTGTCATTGTTGCTGCAGTAGTTCTTCTACCTGTTGCCGTAATCAGATAATCTTAGCAGTGTTGTCAGCTGGTGCTGGTTTATTTCTATTGGCATCAGCAGTAGCACGCGTTCCCCTTCTTCGGACTGGAGGGGCTTCATGAGTCTCGTTGGCGGTGCTAGAGGCATTGTCATTCATGCATGTAGATCTTCACAACGACATCTTCAGCAAAGTTCTAATAGTTAAGAAAACACGTTATAACTTACCCTAATAGTTTCTAAGGAAAAACTTAGTCTAAGCAAACATAACTCGGACCTATCAGTTAAGATTTCTTATGAAAAATTATGTAAGCCTTCTTTATAATTAGGGTGTGTTTCTATACTTAGAATAATAATCCATCTTTATTATTTTCTAAGTCTGTTTCTAATCACCCTATATGACTTAATTCTCAGGCTCGAAATTCATCGCTGCACCAAAGTTAACCATATTGAGGGAGGGCTGGGATCAGTAAAATCTTTCCCACTACTATGGCCCCCTAAACCCTCAATATAGAACCCGGTCCATCGATTTGTATCCACCTTCACCGAACTCAGTAATTATTTATTGAATTTATTCTAAATTTATTATGATTGTAAAAAAATCAAACTCATACATGTCATAAAAAAAACTACAACTTTATTTATATGGAAAAATATTTTCACAAATTACAATCACAAATTCAAATAAATAAAGGAACTATACTAATAATAACTAGGGTAAAATCTCTAAAAATCAGGATCTTCTACATCTGGTCCTTCATCTAACATATCATCATTTAATTCTTCATAATCATCATTACTACGAGCCTTGAAACTACCTCAGGGAACATTCATTAAGATATTATGCTTTTGTTAATTAGTGAATTGAAACTCAAACTTAGACCTAAACCTAAGTATAAGAAAGTAATATCTCATGTCTACCGGTAAATCATTTTCATCATCCATAGTCTCCCATAATTCTTTTAATTTTGAAACTATTAAAGGAAAATCCTTAAAAAGCCTAATTACTAGGACATATTGTTCCATGGCCCTCATCATAATTTGCTTATTGGTTTGAAGGTGAACTATCCCCTTGTGAAATAGGATCAATCTTTGAGTGATTCTTTCTAGCACTCCTATTATATTCCTTGGTTCTCCAATCCTTTTTAATGCCTTAATAGCTCGAATATCATGATAGGTCAAAGCTCCATTCATTTTGATTGAAAACATAATGACTAAAATGTTAACTATTAACATAAACATACTATTCATAACATAAACACTTACATTGGCGGTTAGATTCGAAGCTTTTGCGTGTATCAAGGAGAACTTCATGCATATGAATCATTGGCTCTGATACCAACTATAATACCCTGACTAATTCTAAGACCTCAGACAATTAAAAACTTCTAAGACATAGCTACTATTTTGGAAGACATGCATAAAATAATAGAACTTTTTTATAAAAATTCAAAATACGGGATGCCATTGTTATTACATAAAGAAATAAAGAAAACATAAACATTTAATTATTTATTCAAATACTAAATGCGGAAAAATAAATACATAAATTGAAAATACTCAAAAATATAAACTCCATCCTCGATCTTCTAGCAGTCCATCCCCAATACACATGCCAAAGCTATTACGAATCCATCCTACCTTCCAAACTTATTTTCCTACACCATCTAAAATAAAAGAAATGAGCCTAATGCCCAGCAAGGAAAAATCTACTAAACCATATCATAAATGATAAGACTAAAAACATATACTATAAAACATATATCGTAAAAACGTATATCATATAAACATAGGACTACAATATTAATGGCCATTAACTCATTACCATAGTATGTGATAAAAACATCTAGGTCCTCTGTCTACTAATCGAGGTAGGTTAGATCACAAAATAGTATATGATAAACCATCTAGGTCCTCTATCTACTAATCAAGGTAAGTTTAATCATAACTCTAATCTACGATAATGATAAAAAAATATTGGGATTCATTTTCTATCTCAGCAACTATAATATCCAAGTGACTACAACATAAAACATATACATATATACATAGCACTATAACATAACATATCATAACACATAATCTAACCTATTTTTCTTTCCAAAAACTGGGATATTGGAGACAAGAACAGGACTGGAAAACTCCTAAAACCAAACAGTAAGAATCATAAGTTTTCTAAAGAAATGAAGATGTAAAGGAGATCTAAACCATCAAGATAGAAACTTACCAAAAACCTTAAGTTTCAAGAAACTTAAACACCTAACCAAAAGCCATAGTAATAAGTTAGGATCTGAAAGAAAATAAAAGAACTATAATGAACTAAACCCGAGGATAAGAATACCTTTGATAAACTAGAACTCCGATTTACACCTCAATACTGAAATATCACTCTAACTTACTTCCCAAGTGTTTACAAAAGCTTAGAGTGGAAAGCTTTTAAATCCCAAAACCCTAGTGTTTTCTCTCTAGAATAAACTTAGCAGCTTGAAGGCTTTGAAGAATGCTTGAATAATGAATGAAATGGCTGAGTGATAAGTCCTATTTATAGAGTTCAAGGAGTGAAACTAAACCCTTTTAAAAATAATAAATAAATGAATATTAATTGAATAAATTTGAGTTTTCTATTCAACAGATGCCCACAACTCGGTCAAAAATGTTTAGGAGAAAATCTAGGTTGTTGAGGGCTATTTCTAATTCCGTTCTACGAAATTTATAAAACATCACAAAGGGTCGATATATCACTCCTATAGGCGATATATCGCTTGCCCCTATGTCTTGAGCCTTAGTGGTTTCGTTCGTGCGAAGTCGACGTGTTTTCTGTATCAACCTTAGGCGATGTATCGACTCCTACAGCTGCGATATATCGGCATACGCTGATATTTTAAACACGTTTTTGCACACTTTCACCACACTTGAAGTTTGTTTAAACAACTTTGACTGAGTAAAACGTGATCCTAACAGCTACTGAAAGGTTCTAGATCTTCTAGATCTATCTTTTATCAAATTTATTCATCTAAAATCCTTAAATCCTTAAATAACATACATGTGACAAGTGTCATGTTCTTAATTATTCTATCTAAACCTTAGGTTATAATAAATAATATTTATAGGACCGGATATATTAATCAAACCTTTTGTTAAAAATAATATTTATAAACTATAGGTTAAACTTATAAAATCCATAACTATTTCTATGAGTTTCCAACTAAATCCCGGCTTGAACCAATATCCATGATAGCTAAAATACTACAAGCTACTACTACTACTATCTAGCTAAGTAAAATTATGAGACGCTACACATTGATGTGTCGTCCAACAACCTCCAACGAAAGGAGTTGCTATGCCCCGGGAGATGGAAATTCCGATCGTAAGGTCAAGCTCGCCACCTAGAGCCGCGAACATATGAGGGCTGGGGCCCTGCTGCCCCTGAATAGCTATTTCAAAAAAAAAAAAAAAATTGGATTATGCCGGCCTCGCCCCCTTCCAACTTCAGACCATCTCTTTCAAAGTCTTGTCAGCCCTAAGGTCGGTGCACCAAAAAATGAAGTGGGACGGGCACTCAGCACAAGAGATATTGTATCTCTTTTGCCTTAAGAGCAACCCTTCTCGAGCTCACTGAGGAGATGGGTTCTACTACTTGTCGAGCTATCCGAAGGAGAAGCGATTGTTCGAGGACATCCCAAACCATCATCCAAATTTCAAGACGATATTCTTCTAGACGGATGGGCTCGCTCTTTCCTATTTCTACTCCTTCCAATGCATTAATAAGTAATTCTTCACGTCTTTTCTATTTTTCTTTGAACAATTGAGCTCGGAATATTTACTCCATTCTTGCCTCTAGCCAACTATCACCAACCTACTCCAACAAAGGCCATGAAGGAACATAGGGCACCAATTCTCCAGCTCCCTTATGGTCGAAGGCCCCTCACCTATCTCCTCCATGAAGACAAGCTTCGAGCTTGTGGACTTTTAGGAGAAGGCGAGTCCACGGATGATTCAGGGATTCTAAAATACCTGAGGTGTGAATATGTGCCCATCCCCACCGCTAAACTTCCCCCCGGGAGGAGGCCCTCAGGCTCGAAATTCTGTGCCACTGCCTCCCACCTACATGAGCGACCAACCTCGGGCAATGAAGCCCACGACGAGGCCTTAACAAGCTCAGCGAATGGAGGTAAAGTAATGTTGGATCACTCCATGTGGTCTTCATCATTACTTAAGCACGAGCCTGACGTGATGATCCTGTTCAAGGATCTTAGGGATAACTTCTTAGCGTGGTCAAGGGTTGACCTTAGAGTCCATAGGTTCGATAGTTGGCTAGGAAAATACTAGACCATGTATAGTTAAAATGAGGTCTGGGATGAGGTAGCTATACAGTATGGGACCAACGTATATAGGGAGCTTTTGAGACTATCCCCCACTTATAGAGAGGAGACTCCCCTAGAGTCATCAGAAGATAGGGTAATTTCTTGGTCCCTGAGCTCAAGCTCGGCCGAAAGTACCAGTTAGGTTTCTTTTATTTTGGAGTCTTGTTTCTTATAATAACCTTTTTTCGATTGCTTACATACAATCTTTTGTTTTTTGGGTGACATAAAGTCAGACCTGGACAATGTCCTTAACAAGCATGTGGCCTCAAGGATGAACAAATGCCAAAGAGTTTCCTAGAAGGGAGGTTGCCGTCCAAACTATCCAAGAAGACCGAGCCAGTCCCCCCGACCCAGGTGCCACTAGACCCAAGTCATGTCGCTGAGCCCACGGTGCCTTCTGAGGTTGGGCTGAGTCATGCCACCGAGCCCACAACACCTCCGAGGTCGTGCCTACCCCTGTAGCCCAAGCGAGACGAGTCCAAGATCCCACACGAGACCGCTTCCTGTCGATCTCGACTTATGTTCCTGAGTTTGTGGTCGACAGTGATGGTGGAACCCCTATAGTCAATCTCGGTCTGATGCTTTGACCCGCGAGGTCAAAGTTTTAGCAACCTCAAGGCCCCTCAGTGGGAATTTCTGACCTCCTGCCAAGATGTCGCCACTCTTTTCGACAAGAGTGGCGAGCTATTTTCATCAGTTAGTCAATTTTGCTTAGCCCCCCTTATTTTGTGCTAACTTTTACTTGTACTTTGCTGACCTTTTTTTTTGTTTTGTGTAGGTTGAGGCAAGGGACTCTTAGATCAAGCAGATTCGGGGACTCAATGCCAATCTAGAGGAGGATACGATGATGAACTTCGAAGTTATCGAGGGTGAGAAGGCTTGTCTTCTTAAGGAGTTTGAGACCTACAAGGATCGCGCCGTAGACATGGCAATGTATCAAATTTGGGCTAACAACCCCGACCTCGACACCAGCTTCCTTGCCAGTCTGGAGACCAAATTCATTGTTAAATGGAAGGCTCGTCTTGAGGAGGAAGAGGTTAGGCTTGAGTCTGAGGAGATGACGGAGGTTTCCGGGACTGCAGTTGAAGAGGCATCTAACCCCTGAAATCAAAATCATGGGCTGCGACCCATTATAACTTTTGTAATTATATTTTTGTGCCCTTGGGGCAAAGACAATTTATAGCTCGATTATAAGCTATTTATATTATCTTATGATTTTATCTCTTAATAGTAGTTTTTATGCTTTCAACTTTTTGGCTCGAAAGCCCTTTTTGCACATTGACTACCTATAGATTTTTGTTTTGCCTTAATACTATGCATCATATTTCTAGGTTGAAATATTTCGAGCATGTTACTAAGGACTTGATTTTATACTCGTTTATTCATACAAATATATGTTGGGTTTAAGTTCGAATTTCAATATATTCATTATAACATCCTCCTAATCGAGAACCGTTACGCTATGTACTTTAGATTGTGTCAGATTTGCTAATCAAGTCATTTGGTTTAAAACGTGTAACTATGGTTAATGTCATGGGTTATGGTTAAAAATTTTGGTAAAAAAAACCATTAAATTTTATTTAAAAAGTTTCAAACATTCGCGGGATCCCAAAATATTACAACTAAATTCTTAAAAAAGGTGTATGTATATCAACATTACATCCAGCTCACCTAAGCGGCAAAAAAAAAAAAAAAAAAAAAAACAGGGCTACCACCCTAGCTCCTCTGAGATATCCTCGGCCGTGGTGGTCGAGCAGCCGCATATGTACACACCACCACAGAAGCTCTCCAACTCATGACTGGTCAAGCTTTCCCTTCCCCTTACCTGCACCAGAAAGCACCCATGAGCCAAGGCTCAGTAAGAAAACTCTACATGTGCATAAACAGAAAATACAGATTTCCAGATACTTATCTAGCATGTCCAGTAGTAATAACCAACACATACATTCATTCAGTTACAAACAAATGGTCATTGGACCAATTAGGGGCTGCTGCCCTGAATAGTTGACCATAGAGCCAACCCCGGGCCTATGCCCTAGCTATGTGACCATAGAGTCACCTGGGGCCCTCACCCTTAGCTCTGAGTAACTAGCCTTAGAGCTAGCCCGACAGCTTTGTTTTTCAACATACCATAGGGTTGGCCAACGTAATAGTACGTTGCTGATTTAGGCCTAAGCCTTTCGACCAGTGCGCAATGTGCTCTAACCACGGAATCCATGCAACAAACATGAAACACTTAAGAAGGTATAGAATATTCAAGTAGAATCAATCAACATGTGAAACAATAGCATAAACATAAACGTTCTTAGGGCCCCAAGCCCTAATCATAGTTATTGATAACGGTCGGGCCAAGCCCTGATCATATATAACACGTATTGGGTGCAGTTTTCTTACCTCAGGTTCGAGTATAGCATAAAATAAGGACAACCCTAGAGCACGATCCCAGTTCCGAGCCCCTAGAGATAACTTAGTCACAACCATAATATAGGATTCCATCAATAACAAGCTATTAAAGGGTTTCAGACCAAGTCCTAGCCTCTGGGGCCTCGAATTCAACTAAACCAGGTAGAAGAATCGATCTCGAGCCCTAAGGAAAAGGTTCCCATCATTAAAAACTCACCAAGGCCAAAACTGCCCAAGCGGACCGCGACTTGCCCTTGAGGGTCGCGGGGCGCCCCTCTAAACCGAGAACTTCCCTTCTACCAAAGGGACGCGGGCTGCAACCTACCCAAGAGGGTCGCAGTGCGCCTCCCAAACAGAGGCCTCCCAGAACCCAAGGTTCGGTTGAGTCGTGGCTCCTCAAGAACAAAGCCATGACTTAGCCCAACGAACCCAGATTTTCTTCAATTTCCAATAGCCAAATCAAACCTAAACAATCACAATTTAACCCCAAAACCATAATTCAGTCACTACAACAGTTCTAACATATTCCTAGCAGCAAAACCCAACAAAAATCTAGTTATAAAACTCATCAAAACACCAAATTCAACTCTTGAGCTATAAGGTTCAGGAATACCTCAAAAACAGCTATGAATTCTACTAAAATTCAGTTAAACACAGAGATTAAATTTTTTCTTTAGATGTGAATGATGGTCCCATAGCCACAAGCTATCCAAATCCCAGTCCCAAGCCTTCAATTCTTTGGATTCTAGCCAAAATCCTTCTTAATTCTTCCAAGACTAGCTTACGGAAGCTTTGGAGAGAAAGAGAGTGAAAGAGAGAAAGATTTGGTCTAGAGAAGTGTTTGTGTGTTTCTTTATGTTTCCTAAGGCTTAAGTTTCACTTAAGCTAATCCCGATCCTTGGGGTACCAAAAATGTCCCCGAGGGCAAAATGGTCAAATTTCTCAGTATTCCCTCCTAAACTCACTAACTCCCAATGTATCCCCAATTATTCATCCCCATTACCCGATAACTCAATTAAATGCCAAATACCCAAAATACCCCTTGAGTCGCCTCGAGTAAGGTATTGGGTTCTGTTGTGACTTTCCTGCTAACCTGCTCCCAGAGATCGTCTCATGCCGAGTAACTCAAATAAACCCACATAATAATGTGATCTCATACATATATCACATATATGCACATATATATACAATTATGCCCATAATGGGCCAAATTACGAAAGTTTCCCTTATAATAAGAAACAGGTCCACATGCATATTTAGTATCCCTTAACATGCACAACTAGTTATATTATCATATAACTCACATAATCACAATCAAATATATCAAATAAACATATAATTTTGCATATTGCCATCCTGGCCCCCTAATCAAGGCCCTAAGCCTTATTAGGTAATTTTGGGACGTTACAACTATCCCTTCCTTACAGAAATTTCATCATCAAAATTTTACCTGAATAACTCGGGATATTGAGTCTGCATATCAGCCTCTAGATCCCAGCTCACTTCCTCGACCTTGTCGTTCCTCCATATTACATTAACTAAAGTTATAGTCTTGTTCCTCAGGACCTTGTCCTTCCTGTCTAAAATCTGAAATGGTTGTTCTTCATAGGACAAGTCTGCCTCCAATTCCAAATCCTCATAGCTCAGTACATGAGTTCCATCTGACACATACTTCCTCAACATGGAAATATGGAATACATTATGCACACTAGACAGTGCAGGGAGTAAGCCCAACCTATAGGCCACCTGCCCGATCCTCTCTAGGATCTCAAACGATCCCACAAACCTAGGGCTCAACTTGCCCTTCTTCTTGAACCTCCTCACCCCTCTCAGAGGTGAAACCCTAAGGAAGACATAATCTCCCACCTAGAACTCTACGTTCCTCCGCCTTGGGTCTGAATATCTTTCTGTCTACTCTGAGATGCGAGCATCCGAGCTCTAATCTTCTCGATAGCCTCAGTGGTCCTCCGAACTGCATCAGGAGCTAAATATTTCCTCTCACCCATCTCTTCCCAGTGAATGACGATCTACACTTCCTACCATACAACATCTCATAAGGTGTCATCCCAATGGTAGATTGGTAGCTGTTGTTATAGGAAAATTCTATCAGAGGCAAATATTTACTCTAGGACCCTTCAAAGTCCAACACACATGCTCTCAGCATGTCCTCCAATATCTGGATAGTCCTCTCAGACTGACCATCGGTCTGAGGATGATAAGTTGTATTGAACTTCAGTTGTGTACCCATCGCCCTCTGCAAACTTCCCCAAAACTTGGAAGTAAAGATAGGGTCCCTATCAGACACGATAGACCTCGGAGTCCCATGAAGGCAAAGTATCTCTCTCACATAGAGATCTGCATATTGGTCAACCGTGTAATTCCTCCTCACTGGTAGAAAATGAGCTGATTTTGTATATAGATCCACGATGACCCAAACAAAATCATGCTAGCCCACTGTTCTTGGCAACCCTGACACGAAATCCATCGTGATCTCCTCCCACTTGCACTCTGGGATATCCAGAGGTTGAAACAACCCTGCTAGCCTCTGATGCTTAGTCTTGACTTGCTGACAGGTCAGACACCTTGCCACATACTCAGTCACGCCCTTCTTCATCCTTGGCCACCAATATAAAGCTTTCAAATCCTGCTACATCTTCGTGGTGCCCGGATGTAGAGAATAAGGGGTAATATGAGATTCATCCAGAATCTCTTGTCTGATCCCGGTGTCCATCAGAATGCAAATCTGATCCTTGTATCTCAACAAGCCCATGCTTGGCACTGTATAGTCCTTAGCTATTCAAGCTAGGACGTCTCCTCTAATCTGTCCCAACTGTGGGTCATCTAATTTCTTCTCCTTGATCCTCTCCAAGAGAGTAGACTGCAGGATGATGTTGGCTACCTGACTTACCACTAACTCAATTCCTACCCTAGTCATATCATCAACCAATTTCTTCAATATCTGCCTGACACTATGTAATTTTCCCGGACCCTTCTTGCTTAAGGCATCTGCTACCACGTCGGCCTTCCCAGGGTGGTAGAGGATCTCACAATCATAATCCTTTTCCAGTTCTAACCAACGTTTTTGCTTCATGTTCAAATCCTTCTGGGAGAAAAAGTATTTTAAGCTCTTATGGTCAGTGTATATCTCACACTTCTGACCATACAAGTAGTGTCGCCACACCTTTAGTGCAAAAACTACTACTGCAAGTTCTAAGTCATGTGTTGGGTATCTCTACTCATATTCCTTCAACTGACATGATGCATAGGAAAGCACCTTCCCTGTCTGCATAAGAACACACCCCAAACCCTGCCTCGAGGCATCACAATAGACTACAAACTTGTCCGGATCTGTAGGAAGGCTCAAAACTGGAGCGGTGATCAAACTCTTCTTAAGCTTCTGAAAGTCATCTTCACACTTGTCTGACCATACAAACTTCTGATTCTTGCGTGTTAACTTTGTCAGTGATGATGCAATCTTGGATAATCCCTCCACAAAGCATCTGTAATACCCTGCCAATCCCAAGAAGCTTCTGATCTCTGAAGCATTCTTCAGTATTGGCCAATCTTTGACTACCTCAATCTTTGTTAGATCCACCTTAATCCCATCCTTACTGACTACATGACCTAAGAAAGTCACCTGTGGCAACCAAAACTCGCATTTCTTGAACTTCACATACAACTTGTGTTCTCTCAATCTCTACAGTACCAATCTGAGGTGCTTCTCATGTTCTGTCTGAGAGTATATCAATATATTGTCCATAAAGACGTTCACAAACTGATCTAGGTAATCTTTGAACACCTTGTTCATTAAATCCATAAATGTTGTAGGGGCATTAGTCAATCCAAACGACATCACCAAAAACTCATAATGCCCGTACATGTTGCAAAAAGCTATCTTCAGTATATCCTCATCTCTGATCCTCAGCAAGTGATAACCAGATCTAAGATCTTTCTTAGAGAATACAATTCTACCCTGCAACTGATCAAACAAATCATCAATCCTTGGCAGTAAATATCTGTTCTTGATAGACAACTTGTTCAGTTCCCTGTAATCAATACACATCCTCAGATAACCGTCCTTTTTCTTCACAAAGAGGACCGGTGCGCCCCATCGCGAGAAGCTGGGCCTAATAAAACCCAAATATAGTAACTCCTGTAGTTGAACCTTTAGTTCCTTCAGCTCAGCTGGAGCCATCCTATAAGGTGCCTAGATACTGGCTCTGTCCCTAGCGCCAATCCAATTACAAACTCAATTTCCCTGTGTGGAGGTAACCTTGGCAGATCCTCTGGAAACACCTCCAGAAACTCACAGACTAATCAGGTCTGTTCTAGTCCCACTGGCACAACTTGAGTGATATCCACCACGCTTGCTAGGAATCCAATGCATCCCCCGTGCAATAGGTCTCTAGCTCTAAGTACATATATCATAGGTATACATGGTCCAACAGTGCCAACGAATACAAAGGGGTCCTCACCCTTGGGCTCAAAGGTTACCATTTTCTTCTTACAATCTATCATTGCCCCCATACTTCTCTAGCCAATCCATACCCAGAATTATATCAAAATCAGTCATCACTAATTCTACCAAATCAACTGATAATTCCCTGCCATCCACTGTAACTGGTAGTGATCTAACCTATCTCCTGGAAACCACTAACTCCCTAGTAGGAAACATAGTACCAAACCCCATAGGATAAAAGTCACATGGTCTACACAATCTATCTATAATCCTACTAGCAACAAAAGAGTGTGTGGCACCCGAATCAATCAAAATAGTATAGAAGGTTCCAGCACTAGAAAGCTGACCAGTAACTATCGAGGGACTAGCCTCGGCCTTTGCCTGGGTTAAGGTGAACACCCAAGCTGGTGTCAGGCTGTCCACTTTCTTTGGCTCCTCCTTTCTGGCTCTCGGGCAGTCTTTCATCAAATGCTCTATACTACCACAAACAAAGCATGCTTTCGCCTGACATTCCATAATGTGGCGCCTCCTGCACAGTGCACACTCTGGGAATGCTCTTCAGGTCTCACCGCCACCCTGGCGGCCCATCTGTATACCTCGTGACCCTTATCTGGCCTTGGAGCTGAAACTATATCTAGAGTCTTCCTCTTCTGATCACTGGGGCCTTCGACCCTACCAAAACCTAAAAATGGAGGTCCCGACCTCCTAAAATCCCTTATGGCTGCATTGTCACGCTAGATCTTATTCTCTGCGCTCTCAGCTATAAGCGCTTTCTCCACAGCCTGTGCATAGGTAGTCAATCCTGGCACAGTAGTAATACGAACATCATGGGCTATCATAGGTTGTAGCCCCTGAAGAAACCTTTCTTTCCTGGTCCCATCAGTGGGCACCAGATCCCTAGAAAACTTTTCCAATTTGTTGAACTTCAGGGCATAGTCAGTCACTGTCATGTTACCCTAAAGTAAATTGATGAATCCCTCAGCCTTCACAACTTTAATTGCGTCGTTATAGTATTTCTCATTAAACAAGGTTCTAAACTCTTCCTATTCCATGGTGGTTACTGCTCTGGTCTGGGATACCACCTCTCACCAAATTCGGGCATCCTCCAAAAACATATACGTGGCACAAGCCACTCTCTCATTACCACCTACCTTCATAAAATCCAGGATGGTTGTTATCAGGGTCATCCATTGCTCAGCCTTTAGTGGATCTGAACCACCCTCAAAGACTGGAGGGTATTGCTTCCTGAACCTCTCATACAAGGGCTCCCACCTATCTCCCCCTACGTGAGGCTGCACTACTACTGGTACCTCTGGCTATATCAATGCCAGTACCACGGGCTGTGGGTTCCCTGCTGGAACCTATTGTTGTCTCAAGAGGTGGATCTCTTCTTCCTGCCTCTCTAACTTGGCTTACATGTCAGCAAGCACCTGTTGCCATTTTTATGGAGCTGGCGGTGGGGCCTGGCCCTGGTTATTCCCTTCACTGGCCTGTAACTCTTGGCCAGCCAAGCTTTCTAACCTTCGAGGATTCATACTATTACTCAATCCACCCTACATTGATCAAATCAGTCGTTAGGTAAGTAATAACTATACCTCTTGCTTCCAGACGGTCTAAGATCAAACTAATAAACAAACAAGTGCAGTGCTAATAAGCATGCCATCACTAAATATATTCATTCATGGTGCTAATAAGCACTCCCTGATATCCATCAGCAAATAACAATGCACATAAACTTATCCAAGCATTTACACAAGTATAACATTGCTAATAAGAATTTCCCTTACATTCACAAGTAGTATTGATGCTAATAAGCACATTCTTTATCATTCATGCAGCAGTCAAGGGCCCGGCCCTATCAGATTATCTCATGCTTCCTAAATAAGCATGCAGATAAGGCTTTCATATCATGTTTAACCATTTAAACACATAACCACATAATAATTACCGAACCCTGAGTCAAGCTTGTCTTTAGTGGGAGTGTACATGCTCGGCCAGCCTTTAAGAACCCTTAAACATTGGCAGCTCTGATACCAAGTTGTAACGTCCTCCTAATCCAGGACCGTTACACTGTGTCCTTTAAATTGTGTCAGACTTGCTAATCAAGTCATTTGGTTTAAAACGTGTAACTAAGGTTAATGTTAAGGGTTATGGTTAAATTTTTTGGTAAAAGGAACCAATGACTTTTATTTAAAAAGCTTCATACATTCGTGGGATCCCAAAATATTACAACTAAATTCTTAAAAAAGTTGTATGTATATCAAAATTACATCCAGCCGACCTGAGCGGCAAAAAAAAAACAGGGCTACCACCCTATCTCCTCTGAGATATCCTTGCCTGTGGTGGTCGAGTAGTCACATATGTACACGCCACCACCGAAGCTCTCCAACTCATGGCTGGTCAAGATTTCCCTTCCCCTTACTTGCACCACAAAGCACTTGTGAGCCAAGGCTCAGCAAGAGAACTCTACATGTGCATAAAAAGAAAATACAGATTTCCAGATACTTATCTAGCATGTCCAGCAGTAATAACCTACACATACAGTCATTCAGTAACAAACAAATGGTCATTGGACCGATTTGGGGCTGCTGCCCTAAACGGTTGACCACAGAGCCACCCCGGGCCTATGCCCTAGCTATGTGAACATAGAGTCACCTTGGGCCCTCACCCTTAGCTCTGAGTAACTAGCCTTAGAGCTAGCCCAATACCTTTGTTTTTCCAACAACCATAGGGTCGGCCAACGTAATAGTACGTTGCTGATTTAGGCCTAAGCCTTTCGACTAGCGCGCAATGTGCTTT
Organism: Humulus lupulus; assembly: GCF_963169125.1. Lineage (NCBI taxonomy): Eukaryota > Viridiplantae > Streptophyta > Magnoliopsida > Rosales > Cannabaceae > Humulus > Humulus lupulus. The sequence goes on from NC_084798.1 coordinate 70,759,810, forward strand.
TGCCGTCCTAGACTAATAAGTCAAGTCTTGATCCAGGTATTCAACTTCAATACAGAAACATATATGAATAGGCATATCCCAACAAAAAGAGCCGTATGTATGCTAATTACACAACACCATCGAATAACCATACTCATAATGATAGTCATACCTATTTAACGGGGCCTCAGGCCCTAACCACGGAATCCATGCAACAAACATGAAACACTTAAGCAGGTATAGAATATTCAAGTAGGATCAATCAACATGCAAAACAATAGCTTAACATTAACGTTCTCAGGGGCCCAAGCCCTAATCATAGTTATTGATAATGGTCGAGCCAAGCCCTGATCACATATAACACGTATTGGGTGCAATTTTCTTAACTCAGGTTCGAGTATAGCATAAAATAAGGACAACCCTCAAGCACGATCCCGGTTCTCAGCTTCTAGGGATAACCTAGTCACAACCATAATATAGGATTCCATTAATAATGAGCAAATAAAGGCTTTCAGACCAAGTACTTGCGTCTGAGCCTCGAATTCCACTAAATCGGGTAGTAGAATCGACCTCGAGCCCTAAGGAAAATGTTTCCATCATTAAAAACTCACCAAGCCCAAAACTTCCCAGGTGGGCCGCGACCTTCCCTTAAGGGTCGCGGCGTGTCTGAGACCCTCCCCCTTCTACCAAAGGGACGTGGGCTGCGACCTGCCCTAGAGGGTCGCGAAGCGCCTCCTAGACAGAGGCCTCCGAAGGCCCAGGGTTCGACTGAGTCTCGGCTCCTCAAGAACAAAGCCGCGACTTGGACCAACGAACCCATATTTTCTTCATTTTCCAATAGCCAAATATAACCTAAACTATCACAATTTCACCCCAAACCATAATTCAATCACCACAACAATTCTCACATCTTCCCAGTAGCAAAACCCAACAAAAATCTAGTTATAAAACTCATCAAAACACCAAATTCAACTCTTGAGCTATAAGGTTCAAGAACACCTCAAAAACAGCTATGAATTATACTAAAATTTAGTTAAACACATAGATTAAATTGTTAACTTAACTGTGAATGATGGTCCCCTAGCCACAAGCTATCCAAATCCTAGTCCCAAGCCTTCAATTCTTAGGTTTCTACCCAAAATCCTTCTTAATTCTTCAAATACTTACTTAAAGAAGCTTTGGAGAGAAAGAGAGTGAAAGAGAGAAAGATTCAGTCCAGAGAAGTGTTTGTGTGTTTCTTTATGTTTCCTAAGGCTTAAGTTTCACTTAAGCTAATCCCGAGGCTCGGGGTACCAAAAACATCTCTGAGGGAAAAATTGTCAAATTTCCCAGTACTCCCTCCTAAACTCAGTAACTCCCAATATATCCCCAATTATTAATTCCCATTACCCGATAAACCAATTAAATGCCACCAAAAATACCCCTTGACTCGCCTCTAGTCGAGTATTGGGTCCTATTGTGACTTTCCTACTAACCTGCTCCTAGAGATCGTCTCATGCTGAGTAACTCAAATAAACCCACATAATAATGTGGTCTGCAACATATATCACATATATGCACATATATATACAATTATGCCCATAACGAGCCAAATTACAAAAGTTGCCCTTATAATAAGAAACAGGCCCACATGCATATTTAGTACCCCTAAACATGCACAACTAGTTATATTATCATATAACTCACATAATCACAATAAAATATATCAAATAAACATATAATTCCGTATATTGCCATCCTGGCCCCCTAATAAAGGACCTAAGCCTTATTAGGTAATTTGGGGACGTTACATTCATGCATAGTTTATTCGAAATGCCCATGTTCGATTTCGTTATTGTCAAGGTTGAACTTTACTTTTTACCATGTATTTGAAAAATACTCAACTAGTATGTAACCTTGTTAGTCTTGTTATATTTTTTTTTTCCACTTACTTTTTCTCATCCTCGAGGATGGCCTCGAGGTTGCGAGGTCAAAACTATTATGCAAAATTTTCCAGCCTTAGTTTCGACTTGTAGTTTATAGTTGCTTTATCTAGAATTCAAACTTTTGACTGTCGATTAGGTCTTGCTGGTTTGTTCTGGACTTGTTTAGTTTGTGTGTTTGGTTAATGATCCATACACTCATTGTTGTCTTCATGTCAGGTTAATAATCCAAACATTTATATTAGAGTTACTTTTCATTTATGTTACATTTTTTTGAGCCTATGGTATGACTGTATACCATTTATGCCCCCTTAATATCCTACGATTGTGATCTTAGGTTATTGAATTTGGAGGATTTGCAAAAAAGTATAACAATAAAAATACAATGCTTGAGTGAAAATTCAGTAATTTATTAATAAAAAGCAAAAAAAAAATAAAATCAAATACACGCTTGGTTAAAATGAATAAACATCATCCCTACATTACTGATAATAAGGTAGTAGATGTTCACCATTCCAAGCTCGTGGAACCAGTCCTCCATTCAGCCTCGCCAGCTTATAAACTCCAGGTCGAATAATGGTCTCGATCTGGTAGGGTCCCTTCTAATTAGGCCCAAGCACCCCAATAGATGGGTCTTGTGTGGCCAAAAACATGCATCTTAACACCAAGTATCCCAATCCAAATTTCATATATTAGACCTTCTTGTTAAAATATCTCATAGCCCTCTGCTGGTATGCAACATTTTTCAACTGGGCTTCGTCTCGTCTTTTTTTGATGAGGTCCAAAATTTCTTCGAGTTGTGATTGGTTCGAGGTTTGGTCATATGCTTCACGCCTTATGGTTGGGATTTCAACCATGATGGGCAACATGGCCTCGCACCCATAAGCCAGGGAGAAAGGGGTATGCCTTGTCGAGGTTCTTGCCATTTGTTGATGCTCATAATCTCATCAAGAGAACATATAAGGCCGTCTAAGGCGTCCCATGCGCGAGTCCATGGGGGGTCACGAGGCCGTCTAAGGCGTCCCATGCGCGAGGCCATGGGGGGTCGCGAGGCCGTCTAAGGCGTCCCATGCGCGAGGCCATGAGGGGCCGCGAGGCCGTCTACGACGCCCCATGCGCGAGGCCAAGAGGGGGCCGCGAGGCCGTCTAAGGCGCCCCATGCGCGAGGCCATGAGGGGGTCGCGAGGCCGTCTAAGGCGTCCCATGCGCGAGGCCATGAGGGGCCGCGAGGCCGTCTACGGCGTCCCATGCGCGAGGCCAAGAGGGGGTCGCGAGGCCGTCTAAGGCGCCCCATGCGCGAGGCCATGGGGGGTCGCGAGGCCGTCTAAGGCGTCCCATGCGCGAGGCCATGAGGGGCCGCCAGGCCGTCTACGACGCCCCATGCGCGAGGCCAAGAGAGGGTCGCGAGGCCGTCTAAGGCGCCCCATGCGCAAGGCCATGAGGGGCCGCGAGGCCGTCTACGGCGTCCCATGCGCGAGGCCAAGAGGGGGTCGCGAGGCCGTCTAAGGCGCCCCATGCGCGAGGCCATGAGGGGGTCGCGAGGCCGTCTAAGGCATCCCATGCACGAGGCCATGAGGGGCCGCGAGGCCGTCTACGGCGCCCCATGCGCGAGGCCAAGAGGGGGTCGCGAGGCCGTCTAAGGCGCCCCATGCGCGAGGCCATGAGGGGGTCGCGAGGCCGTCTAAGGCGTCCCATGCGCGAGGCCATGGGGGGTCGCGAGGCCGTCTAAGGCGTCCCATGCGCGAGGCCATGGGGGGTCGCGAGGCCGTCTAAGGCGTCCCATGCGCGAGGCCATGAGGGGCTGCGAGGCCGTCTACGACGCCCCATGCGCGAGGCGAAGAGGGGGTCGCGAGGCCGTCTAAGGCGCCCCATGCGCGAGGCCATGAGGGGGTCGCGAGGCCGTCTAAGATGCCCCATGACTTAACGTGTATGGGCCCAAGACCCCTACTCAATGCCACGGCCAATACGGACGCCGAAGATCCCCTTTTTCACACTTCAAAGTCTCTATGCTTAGTGCGAGCCAAAGGAGACATGTTTGTACGACCAGGTACCAGGTACGGATGCCAGTACCAGTGAGGATCGTGGTCCGTACGTCTACGGCCATAGGTCAGAGCCGACACCACTACCTCCTGCGCCAACACGCCTGCTTCCACGCCTCAGGAAGGGGTACAGACAAGTAGTGGAGACATCCTCCTGACACCTGCTCCTGTACGGGATGTACAGCCACAACCTCTGAAGCCACTTCCCTAGTACAGTACGTTTGTACCTCTTGGTCCCCTGGACCACTATGTACCTAAGGCCGTTAGAGCCTACTATAAATTGAATTCCAAGGCCACCTGAGGGGGGGTTGGAAATTTTACTGTAACAGAGACATTAGTGTGAATGAGATACTGAATTCTCCATTGTTGTTATTCCATTGTTCTTGAGTCATTGTTCAAGTTTTCATAGCTTTCGAAATAGCAATTTCAATTCGATAATTTTTCCAACTTAACTTCGTTGACGAGTTCTCACCGTCAACAGTTTGGCGCCGTCTGTGGGAACGTTAGTTTTAAGCTACTGTTCCACCATTATTTCCGACAAGAAGAAGATGCCGAGACGCTCGAAGCGACTAAGGGAGACGCAGGAGGTCGAAGTTCACTTAAACGGAGTCCAGCTGAAGGCCTCCATGAAGGACGCTCCTCCACCCAGGGACGTGGAGCCCCCGAAAGACCCTGAGGTTCAAGGAGGAGACAGGGTGGCCTCGTCACCGGCTGCTCCACCTGGGGGGAGTCCTCCCAGAGCACCACCGGTGCACGCTGATGAGTTCCCTCCTCCGAAACCACCGCGGGCACCGAACTCCGGCCGGCAAGACCCGGGCCCTTCTACCCATAGGCCAGACAAACACCCCCGGGTCCACTCCGTGAGCTCGAGTTCAAAGTCCCGATTTTACGAAGAGGAGATACGTGAGCTCCACCGTAAAAACCAAAGGTTAGAAACTACCTTGGAGAACATGCAAGAGGTCCTTAACGGCCTACTGCAGGGTAAATCCAGCATAACCTTGCCCAAGGGAAAGGAGAAGGGCAAGGGTGGGGTGGAGACCACTGTGCCAGTAGATGATGGAAGAACCCGACACTCGACTAGCAACACCCCCCGCACGAAGCAACGTGATCACCCCGAACCGCCTAAGCAGGCCCAAAAGCCAACGCCGAGAACCACTTCTGCCCCTCGACGCGAGGATGAGGTCACCTCCAAAAGAACGCCCCCAGACTTGCGGGAGGAGATCAACAGGAAAAGGGCAGGCAAAGGGACCACACCCCCTGAGGCGCCTCGAGAAGGCAAGGGAAAGGCAGGTCTTAGCCCGTCCACTCTAAGAGACTCCCTCAGCAAAAGGAGGCAAGACTTAGACACAGAGATGCGGAGCTTGCGGAGCAAGATTGTCACCGCGTCGGGTGGCCAGGCCTTTGAGGAAGAATTCGACCACGAGTCACCCTTCGTGCGAGAAATTCAGGCAATCCGGCTCCCTGCCAATTTTAAGGAGCCCAACATGACCCCTTACGAAGGGAGCACGGATCCAAAGTACCACTTGGATGCGTTTAATGATCTCATGAAATTGAGGGGGATTGGAAGTGGTGCCAGGTGCCATTGCTTCGCTGTTACTCTGAAAGGACCCGCCTACAAATGGTTCAAAAGGCTAAGGCCGGGGTCCATCAGGTCCTGGCAGCAGTTCTCTGACGAGTTCCTCCAGCAGCACCATGCCGTGCGGGACTACACGATGCCAGGCACCAGCTTAGCCAACGTGAAGCAAGGGGAAAAGGAGAGCCTAAAAAGCTACATTCACCGGTTCAATATGGAGGCCGCGAAAGTGGGGAGCCTGACGCGCCGGGAGTTAAAAATGGCCATTACTGCTGGGGTACTCCCAGGGAGCAAGTTGTGGGACAACATGCTGAAGAGGGAAGTCACCGACTTGGACGACTTCTATGAAAGAGCACAGAAGTACATCCGTGTGGAGGATGGCCACGCAAACCTGAAGGCCGGAAAGGAGGAGTCCCATGCAAAGCCCCCAATTAACGACGGGCCGAATATAGCCAAGAAGAAGAGGACGTATGAGGGGTCGAGAGATGACCAGCAGAGGAAAACCAAACGAGGGGGTGATCATAGGCCAGCGACCTATACTTACTATACGAACCTCACTGACACCAGGGAGCATATTTACGTCACCAACGAAGATCGAGTGCCCTTCAAGAAGCCCCCACCAATGAGAAAGGATCGGTCCAAGAGGGACCCCAGTAAATACTGCCAATACCACAAAGACATTGGACACACCACGGCAAAGTGCATCCACTTGAAAGAGGAAATTGAGGAGCTCATCCGCCGGGGGCACTTAGGCCGTTATGTCAAGAAAGAAAGGCAAAGGCCAGAAAACGAGCCCAGAGCACCCCAGGCACAGGAGCGAGCCCCAGAAATACAGGGGGAGGTCCGCACCATTTTTGGAGGCCCAGGATTTGGAGGAGATTCTCGGAAGGGACGAGATAAATATGCAAGGGAGGCTCGATGAAGTTCGCCCCCCTGTGTCATGAGTTTAGAACAGCGACCCCCGAAGAGTTTCAAGGGGGAAAACGACTCAATAACGTTCACTGAGGAAGATGCACGGGGGGTACACTTCCCCCACAATGATCCGCTGGTGCTGACAGTCCAGTTGGCAAATATGCGTGTGCATCGAGTCCTGGTGGACAACGGGAGCTCAGTGGACATCCTATATCGCCCGGCTTTGCAAAAAATGGGACTGGGCATTCGTCACCTAAAGCCTTGCCAGTCGTCACTATACGGATTCACAGGGGATTCAGTGCAACCCCTTGGGATGATTGAGTTGACACTTACCATGGGGGAGCAGCCCCGCCAAACCACAATCATGTCTAACTTTGTTGTGGTAGATTGCGCATCATCTTTCAACGCGGTATTAGGGAGGCCCTCCCTGAGAGAATTGAAAGCCATAACTTCAATATATCACTTAGTTGTCAAGTTCCCGACCCTAGGAGGGATCGCGAGTATGAAAGGAGAACAGAAGGAAGCAAGGGAGTGTTACAACACCTCACTCCGCACGCCTGCAAAGCCACGTGAGCCGATGGCCATGGTGGTACACGAGGCGATAAGCATGCCCACAGGGGGTCCGCAGGAGCTGGACCCTCAGGTCGTGGATGAGGCAAGAGCAGAACCGGTAGAAGAAGTAGAGGAGGCTACGGTGACGGAGGAGCCTTTAAGGAAATTGAAGATAGGGAGAAGCCTACAAGGTGGCGTGAAGGAAGAATTGATAAAAATTTTGAAGGATAATTTGGACGTGTTTGCATGGAGTCACGAGGACATGGTGGGCATAGACCCTAGCGTAATGTGCCACCACCTGAACATCTCCCCAGGAGCAAGGCCCGTCAGGCAGAAGAGGCGGGCGCTCGATCCAACAAGGTACGCAGCGTTAAAGGAAGAGGTTGACAAATTGAAGGCCAACGGGTTCATCCGTGAGTCTTTCTATCCTGTGTGGGTATCAAACCCAGTACTCGTGTCGAAGCCAAACGGGAAGTGGAGGACTTGCGTCGATTTCACGAATTTGAATAAAGCTTGTCCTAAGGACAGCTTCCCACTCCCCAGGATAGATCAGTTAGTAGACGCAACAGCGGGGCATGAGTTACTAAGTTTTATGGACGCCTACTCGGGATACAACCAAATCCCAATGAACCCTGCAGATGAGGAACACACGTCATTCATTACGGACAAAGGGCTCTACTGTTATAAGGTGATGCCCTTCGGGCTCAAAAATGCGGGAGCCACCTATCAAAGGCTGGTGAATAAAATGTTCGCAAATCAGATAGGGAGGAATATGGAAGTGTATGTGGATGACATGCTGGTGAAGACCAAAATAGCTGCAGAACTCAACAAAGACCTTGGTGAGATGTTTGACACGCTCAGGAAATATCGAATGAAACTGAACCCAGCCAAATACACCTTCGGGGTATCCTCAGGAAAATTCTTGGGCTTCATGGTCAACTCCAGAGGAATCGAGGCCAACCCCGACAAGATAAAGGCGCTCATAGAAATGTGCACGCTGAAGAATAAGAAGGAGGTACAATGCCTAACAGGAAGGGTGGCGGCCCTTAACAGGTTCATCTCGAGGTCCACCGACAAGTGCCTCCCATTCTTTGACATCCTCAAAGGGAGCAAAAAGTTCGCTTGGGATGAAAGATGTGAGGAAGCCTTTGTCAGGTTGAAAGAGCACCTGGGGAAGCCGCCCCTGTTAGCAAAGCCAGAGAAGGGCGAGAAGCTGTACCTATACTTGGCGGTGTCGGAGCATGCCATCAGCGCAGCCTTAGTTAAGGGAGAGAAGAAGCAACAACAGCCCGTATACTATATCAGCAAGCGTCTGGTGGACGCAGAGAGCCGGTATCCAGAGATCGAAAAACTGGCCTATGCGCTAGTAGTGGCGTCGAGGAAGTTGAAGCCTTACTTCCATGCGCATACGATTGATGTCTTAACGGATAGTCCTTTGAGACAAGTCTTACATAAGCCAGAGACCTCAGGGAGGCTAATGAAATGGTCGATTGAGCTAAGTCAGTTTGATATTGTCTACACCCCAAGGGCCTCCATAAATGGGCAGGTGCTGGCAGATTTCATAGTAGAATTCACCCATCAGCCGAATGAAGGACAGAGTGAAGGAGGGGCGCAGCCTGTTGTGGAGGATGAACTGGGAAATGTAGAGAAGTGGAGTTTGCATGTTGATGGGGCGTCAAATGAAGGAGGATCAGGAGCGGGCATCATGATGACTGGGCCCGAGGGACACAGAATGTACTGCGCAATCCGGTTTGGGTTCGAGGCCTCCAATAATGAGGCGGAGTACGAGGCGCTCTTAGCTGGCCTGCGCCTAGCCCAGGAATTGAAAGTAACGCGCCTCCATATTTTCAGTGACTCGCAATTGGTGGTATGCCAAATAAAGGGGGAGTACCAGGCAAGGGGGCCCAAGATGGCAGCATATTTAGAGAAGGTGAAGGGCTACCTGGGGCGAATGGTGGCATATACTATAGAGCAAATCCCCAGAGAAAAGAACACCCATGCCGATGCACTTGCAAAGCTGGCATCCACCAAGGATGGTGACGTCTTGGAATCAATACCCGTGGAGTACTTGCCAAAGCCCAGCATCGGAGGCATAGATGTGCACATGATCAGCGTCCCAAAGAAATCATGGACCGAACCAATCAAGAAGTACCTGGAGGAAGGAGTCTTGCCTGCGGATAAAAACGAATCTCGGAGGTTGGTGTACAAGGCCGCGAGGTACGCCTTGGTAGATGGGGTCCTTTACAAAAGAGGATTCTCCATGCCTCTCCTGCGGTGTGTGGAAGGAGAGGAGGCGTTGAAGGTGTTACAAGAGATCCATGAGGGAGAGTGCGGCAACCACGAAAGTGGACCCGCCACGGCTAGGAAGGCCGTAAGACAAGGATACTATTGGCCTTCCATGGAGAAAGACGCGCAGGAATTTGCCACGAAATGTGACAAGTGCCAGAGGCACTCCAATTACCCTCGAAGACCCCCAAGCGAATTGACCAGCATGCTCAGCCCTTGGCCCTTCACCATCTGGGGGATAGACCTAATCGGCGCTCTTCCTACAGGTAGAGGTGGAGCAAAGTACGCGGTGGTGGCAGTAGATTATTTCACCAAGTGGGTAGAAGCGGAACCCCTTGTGAAAATAACCGCTAAGCACATCATCTCTTTTGTCAACAAACTCATTGTGTGCCGGTATGGGGTACCCTACAAAATTATTTCCGACAATGGTACCCAATTTGAAGGAGGAGCCTTCGATGAATATTGTAAGAAAAGAGGTATAAGGAGGAGCTTCTCCGCAGTGGTACACCCCCAGGCCAATGGGCAAGTGGAGGCCATCAACAGGGTCCTAAAGAAGAACCTAAAGACAAAGCTGGAGAAGATGAAAGGAGCCTGGGCAGATGAGCTACCAAATGTGCTGTGGGCTTACAGAACCACCCCACGCACGACGACTGGGGAGTCCCCATTCTCCTTGGCCTATGGATGCGAGGCTGTGCTCCCAGTCGAAATGCGAGTCATATCCCACAGGGTGCAGGCGTATGAAGACGAAGCCAACCACACAGCCCTGACCGAAAGCTTAGACCTCCTGGAGGAAAAGAGAGAAAAAGCCCAGATGAGGGTGGCCGTATACCAGCAACGCGCCGCAAGGTACTACAATTCGAGGGTGCGAGAGAGAACTTTCAGAGTCGGCGACCTGGTGCTGAGGAAGGTGCTCCCAAACACACGAGACCCAGGTGCAGGAGTGCTGGGGGCAAATTGGGAGGGACCCTACCAAGTCGCTCAGTGCATCCCCCCAAACACTTACAAGCTGGCGCGCATGGACGACACCATCGTACCCCGGGCATGGAACGCGGAACACCTGAGGAAGTACTACCAGTAAGACACCCGTGCCCACGGATAAAAGCACAAGTGTAGCACGCTGCCTTGATATGGTAGGAAGAAATCAAAGAGGTTACCTAGATAACCTCCTAAGTAGGCGTGAGCCATTTTATTTTGTTTTATGTGAAAATCACCTATGTACCGTTGCAACTACGTGTATGAAACCATTATGTTACGAATATAATGAATGAAACCACGTATTATAAGTAAAACTGTCAGCCTCTTCGTGTGTTATTTTTTCTTCAATACCAGGGCATCAGCCAAAGTGTCCGCCGAAATAAATTTCACCAAACACTTGGGGGGCAGGACAGGGGGCGATAACACAGCTAGCAAGGGAGGCCTAAAAAAGACCCTCTGATAAGGGATCTTGGAAAGGACCCCTCGCCCTCCTAAAAAAGAGGCTCCTAAAAAAGACCCTCTGATAAGGGATCTTGAAAAGGGCCCTCGATTAGGAGTAGCCTAAAAACGACCCCCTATGCATCAGGAGGACCCGAGAAGGACCGTAGCCCTAAAAAGGACCGTTCAATGGGAGTTCCTAGGAGGACCCCTTATATCGGGGCCCTAGACGAAGTTCCTAAACATAGAAAGTAGTAAAAAGACCTTGCAAGGCCTCCCCTGAGTTTATGAGGATTAGCTACCCTCGTGAACATCAAGGAGGCCAAAAGGCCTTACGAAAGAAAAATATATATATAGTGACAACACTAATAAGTCTGGAGCGGCCACCAAGCCGCCCAGCCAAAAAGGGTCCCAAAAGAGACCCTTGCCGAAATAGTACTATGCAAAAGGACGAGAGGGACGCCTCTCGCAAAGAAATAATAAGCGCGCGCAAGAAAAACCCAAAAGGATAGCTAAGACCCAAGGGGTCAAAATATCCTTAAAAAAACCGCCAAGAGGCACCAAAAGAGGTCCCAGTGAACCCTCTCACATGGGATCCAAAGGACCTCCAGCCTGACAAATAAAAGAAGGGAACCAACTAAACCGCGTCATACAGGCATAAAAGGGCCTCAAATGCAGTAGAACAAGAAATAAACAACAACATCACATGTATTCATACATAAAAAAGAAAGGAGTTCTCAAGACAATACAAGGGTTACTGACAGAAAAGTAGCACTAGTAATGACGTTACAAAATAAAAAAAAAAACAAAAAAAGGAGCGAAACTAGTTCAAGGCCTCCTGTAGTGGGCACTCCACCAGGCCGCTCGGGCAACAGCTTGCTCGCCAAAAGAGGAGAAGTCGAAGTTGGGATCCTGCTTCCACACATTGTAAAGAGCCCGGTCTATAGACTTGCGCTCGATTACAGCCCTCTCCGCCTCCAAGGAAGCGACTTTCTCCTGAGCCGACTGTAGTTCAGTCCTAAGGGCCTCAACTTCAGTCCCCTGTCGAACAACCATCTCATGCGACCCGGATGCAGCGATCTTGGCCTCCTTGAGCTCGCGCTCCAAACACTTAGCCTTGCCCTTCAGCACCTTGATCTTAGCTTTCAGCTGCTCATTCTTCGAGTCCGACTTGGTGTACTTAGTCCGGGCTTTTGACAATTGGACCTTGGTTGCGCTAAGCTCATTTTCGAGCTCCTGGACCTGGACTATGAGGCCGTCCCTCTCAGTGGTAGATGCGGAAAGGATGCCAGTTGAGTCAGCATGTCGAAGAGACACGATATAGACCTGCACAAGAAAACCAATGGCATCAGCAATAAGTAACAAAAAGAAGAACACAGGTGCATCTATGCATAATACTAATCAACGCAAAGTGAAAAGCCTCACCCAGGCCGCAGCACGCCTTAGCATCTCCCCGAGCTCTGATTGAGTCACGTTCCCTAGGCCCCTCCAGTCGGAGACAGGGAGACTCTCAGCTATTGGAACGAAACGCTGCCCATAAACTGAGGCCATCCTGGTCACCCAAGCCTCTGCCCCCACGCTAGGAGCATCTGGTTGGACTGGGACAGACGACCCACTCGCCGAGGCAGGAGGAGGCGCAGCAGAAGAGAAAAATTGAGACTCTGGTGCATCGGCAGGGAGCTCCGCGAGCCCGATGAAATCAGCAGCCGGTATGCCGAGATCATGATGAATTGGAGGGAAGGCATCGCCGCCACCGCGACCAGGAGAGGCGTAGCATCCTGCCGCGGCCTGCGGGCCTAGAGGGTGAAAGGCCGTGTCCTGGTCATGGGAGTCATGAGGAGGATGTCCCCTGGGGGACAGGGGGGCATCCTCCATCTCCATCTCAGCCTCATCTTCGTGCAGTGATGGCCCAGCCGGCGTAGCCACAACCTTCTTAGACCCGGTGATTGACCATAGGAACTTGGGGTTAGAAACCGGAGACAATTGGTGGCGATTGAGATTCGTCATGGTAAATAGGACTGCTGCTTTCTTCAGGGCAGGGTCTGCTGCAATGAGTCTGTTTATCGCCTCCGCCTCCGACCCGATGACCGAGGGATCAGCAAATTGCCCTGCAAGAACCGCACCAATATCAGTACAAGCGAGAGTGCAAAACGGTGAGTTCTAATAAGAAAAAGAAAAAGACCTGGATACTTACTAGGTTCAGCGCGAAAGCCTTCACGAACTGAAAGAGGCCCCTGTACCCAGAAAAACTCCTGTTTCCAGGACCCTGGGTTAGACACTGAGCCATCTATCAAGGGTAGCTCACTATTGGCCTTCTGCAAGTAATAGAAGCCCTTGGAATTGTGCACCCCAATAAGGTTGTACAAGGAATGCACCTCTTGCGCCGTCGGGGCGCGTTGCTCATTATTCTTGAACCAAAGAAAGAGGCAACTTAAAGTCAACCAACTGTTGGGCGACAGTTGGAGAGGGGCCAAATCAAAATAGTTGAGAACCGCCACAAAGAACGGGTGTAGAGGAACGGTGCCACCCGCCTTCATAATCTGCTCACTCAAAGCCACAAAGCCCTTCTCAGGGCGGTCGGCCCGGCAGGTCTCCTGAGGAACATGCAGGGCGTATTCTGGAGGAGTTCGGTAGCGCTTCACGATGATCTTCAGTTTTTTCGAAGACATATGGGACACTAGGCTGGACGCCAGTAGGGGGGCGTCGTCTTCTTCCTGGACGGACACCTGTCTGCGTACCTTCGACATATCTGCAAAATCAAAAGAAACATGTGAGGAAGAGGCAGAGCACTTAACCCTCCATTTTCTCTTCCTAGCAAAGGTTTTCCATCGAGGGAGCGATGGCGGAAGCGCTAAGCCAGGATCAACGGAGACTAGGGGCTGAGGAGAGGAGTTGATAGCCCCGTGATCGTCATCAGGCGAAGGGGGAGTGGGAGGTTCTGGCGGAATGTGTCCCTCCATAAACTCTAACTCCCACCGCAATTCAAAAAGAGCCGTCCTAAGACGCGCTATATGGTCGCTAAGGCCCGGGGGTGAAGGTCCTCCGTCTCCCCTCGACACCGAGTCAATTTCGCTCTCTACCACCCAAATTTTATGCCTAAGATCAGCCATGCACTCGAGGTGGCGAATGCGGGCCTGCCGCAAAGACTCATAGTCCTGGTAAGGGCTGCCCTCAGGGGACTCAGGATCTGAAGACAGGTCGATAAACTCAGCCCTCGAGGGTATGTTGGACGGGCCCTCACTGGCCATGAAACCGCTTCCCAACAGCAAAAAGGGGGTCACGTTTAAACAAGGGGAAGACTACAAAACACAAAGGAACAGGCTTAATACCCCTAGGTGCAAACGCCCTAAATGGACTACTACAAGGTACATGTATAAAAAGAAAGAGGAGGGGCGCGCGTGTGGTCAAAACAAGCTCGGGCTAACATACCCCATCCCAAGTGTTGTTGGTCTGAATCCGATGAAATAAGTAAATAAACAGGAGAAGAAAAGAAAATATACCTCAAGCAATTGAAAGAACGAAGTCGGAGTCCAAGGAAGGTTGGGAGGCGAAAAGCACCAAAGCGTTGAAAATGCGCGTCTGCAAGAGTTAATCAGAAAAGTGTGTTAGCCCAAAAATGTACACACCAAGAAATTAGCTAAAAAAAAATAAATAAATAAAAATAAAAAAAAATATGAATGATGATGATGAAAAATGGAAAAGTGATGAAATTGTAGAGAAAGTGTGGTTGTGGGGGGTTGAACCCTTTACCTTTTGGAAGGAGCAAGGGTCTAACTACCACTAAGCCAAGGAGGTAAGATGTAAAATATTAAGCTGTAACGCCCTACTTCCTTAGAGTCGTTACTAAGTGAGTTTTTAAGACAAAACAGTGTGCAATGGACTCGCTAACCGAGGTTTTGAAACAAAAGTGTGACTAATTAAAAGTTAAGGCTGTAATCTTTGAAAATGCGTCATTTCATTAAAACTTCTATTATTAAACATTTGGGATCCCAAAATAAGGTTTGAAAACTATTTACATCTTGAAATAAGTTCACAGTTGATAAATCATAAAATCGTAGATTATTACAGCCATTTTCAAATAAACCCCCAACCAAAGCAGTCGGGCAGGCCAAACATGTACGCGCCGCTTCACGCTCTCCGTACTCATGGTTGGTTGATTCAGTCATTGCCCTTACCTGCAACACAGAGCACCCGTGAGCCGAAGCCCAGCAAGAAAACTCATGCAGAACATAAACATATGCAATGTATACAGTTTATCATAACAGATAATCCACAAATAAACAAGTCAATCATTAGACTAAGCAAACACGGCCATGCCGCCCCAGGACCCTTACCAAAGCCCTGGGGTATCGGTTCTCACCGCGAGGATAACTCATGTATCCCTTGGGTCCCACCCTGAATATATATCATAACACATGAATCCACCGGGCCCCGCCCTGATTATAGCATCCCATGTGCTAGGTGTTACTTTCGGCCCACGGCCGCCCCGGCTTACGCCGTACTTCGGCCCACGGCCGCCCCGGCTTACGCCGTACTCGGCCCACGGCCGCCCCGGCTTACGCCGTACTCGGCCCTCGGCCGCCCCGGCTTACGCCGTACTCGGCCCTCGGCCGCCCCGGCTTACGCCGTACTCGGCCCTTGCCGCTCATTTCATCATAATCACACATATAGTACATTTGAAATAATCATTCACACACATCATGATTCATTTAAGGTTAAACAATTGCACATAATACAATCTGGGGCCATGCCCTAACCTCGGGTGTTATAGTTTTCTTACCTGCATTCCGAGCCTCCTGATGCACTAGAGCCACGAGCACGGTCCTCAAGCACGAGCCTCACCAACAACCTAGTCACAACACACAAGAAACATCCCTCAATACTAATCAACCCAAAACCACTTCCCGGGACCAATCCCGCACTCTCGGGACCTCTAAAACCTTAAAACAACATCCCAGAGACATCCCCCGAAGCCCCGAAGCAAAGGCCTAAAATTGCCTAAAAATGCCATCCTGAAATTTGCCTTGTGCCGCGGCACAACTTTCTTGTGCCGCGGCACCCAGAAACCAGAGGCTCCCCGCCGCGGCAAGCAAAACCCGTGCCGCGGCACGCCCTCGCAGACCCAGAATTCTGGGTTTTTCCTTCGCGTTTTCCCGAGCTTCAACCTCTCCAAATCCTCCTAAACCAATACCTAAACCCCAAAACTCAAATCCAAACTTCATATGAACATTCTATCAACCTACAAACACTAGAATCAAGATCCAAAACACACTCATACCCAAAATTCAACCCTTGATTTCTAACTTCAGAAAAACTCAAACCAAGGCATGAAACTAACTCAAGCTTTAGATCCACAACTCAAAACAGAAATCAAACTTAAATATGCACAAGATCCTTACCTCAAATGGAGAATCCACTCAAAAGCTCCCTAGATCCTCCTCCCAAGTTCCCACTTCAGCCCTTCACCCTTCTTCTTCTTTTCTCTTCACTTGCCCTAGCTCTTCTTTCTCCCCCTCTTTCTTCTCTTCAATTTCTATCAATGCCACAAGTGACCCCAAATGCCCAAACCGTACCCCCTTAGATCACAGCTGAAATTTTCATAATCCCCTTGCCAAAAGACCAAATTACCCCTTCCTATTCATCTTTCCAATCTAAACCTTCAAGGGCACTTAAGTCATTACTCTTCTATTTCATTTCTACCATTTTCTTTCTAAAACTTGTTACTCACAGCAGTAACTAATGGTTACCCAGGTTACTAAATCTCCAATAACCATTACCCGCTAAACCTCAACTTAACCATAAAATCCCCGAGGTACCCCTAGGCTCCTCCCGAGCCGGGTACAAAAATCCCGTTGTGACATCTAAGTTAACTAGCTCTCTAGGACCGTCTCGGCACGTGCATCACAATAAAACAACCACACCCACGTGGTACAATTCACAGAATACAATTATCACATATCAATACAGTTATGCCCAACATGGCCAAAATTACAATTATGCCCTTCTAACACGATCCGGGCCTACATGCATACTAGTAAACATAGCCATGCATCTCAGTTAAACAAATAGCCAAATAACATGCTTTAAATCATAATCATGCATTTAATTCATAAAATCACACATAAATCCCAGCCTGCCCTCCTGGCACACTAATCAAGGCCCTTAAGCCTTATTAGCGAATTTGGGTCGTTACAACTATCCCCTCCTCATAAAAATTTCGTCCTCGAAATTTATCCAAACACACCAGTCAATAAACCCGCAGTTTTGACCATAACTTCCAAGGTCCACCGCCTTTACTTTACTTTTCAACAACACTCATACAGGAGTAACAATCTTGCCCATCAAGATTTTGTCTAATAGCCATGCTCCCGATAGCTTCTTGCTTACCCCGCAACCCTTCTGAAACTTCAGGGTCTGCCTAGATTACAATTACTAATTCATTGTCTTCTCGATAGCCAATAAATTGACCAATTCATCACCTCTACTAGGTGGGATCAGCTTATAGGCCCCGCTGGCCTAACCCTTAGTACAACTTCTGAATTTCATGTTGAAATAAGAGTCAGAACTCTCCCTTCTTTCTCTGAACACCTTACAGATCCTCGTCTGCTATTACGTAGAGCTACAAATCTTTCCTTCCGGAACTTTATTTCCTCAACATTTAACAATTTACCTGCTCTTTATTCTTTCGAATATGCAGACACTCCTGCCTTAAGGATTCCAACAACCTCTCTGGCATTCTCTCTAAACCAAAGCCAACCCATAGTATTCATTATGCGTTACATTAATAAGACACCAACAACTGCCACCGTGACTAACTCGTCAGGGATTACACTTCCCCTTAATACCTCAAGTATTCGCCTACTCAGCGCTTAATTCTTTAAGATCTTTAATAACTTTCAGACTGCCAATTCACTTGCAATCAACTGACAATTCCAGGTTCCCACTCTGTTCTTTTCGTTCTCTAAGTCCATTCCAAAATTTAGACTACTAAAGGGTCTCAATTCGATATCATCGACGCTCCATCCTGAAGCGAGTTCACTCGACCCAACCAACATTAACTCAAACAACCGAGTCAAACTTTTCATGTACAAATACCTTACTTAAGGTCTAATGTGGTCTATTCCCATGATACACTACCACATCACCTAACCCCTCAGGGTCCAAAGGAAAACGCTATATTCCGGCACCCGCTCGACCCTCCCGGTACGACGTACCCTAGGAGGTGGAATGATGTCCATTCAGAATTCTCATTCATAACCCGAATCTAATTGGATCCTTCGTCCATTTCTGGTATTCCAACTTGTACCACCTTAGCAGGGTCCTTCTCTGCTTCAACCAAAGCCGACACTTCGGGTTCCATAGCTCAGTGACACTCACCAGCTAATCATACCTGCTAACGTTACGCCAATCTCAGTCGTTGCCTTATATCCTCCATCGCAATCTATGGCATTATTCCCTGACTGATACTCGCCTCACAGTTAGGGGCTCCGCCTCTAATTAAATTTCTCCTCGTCCAATCGAGAATTCAAACACTGATCATCAGTCTGTTACTTTTCACCACAACTGGGTCTCAACATTAACCTTCTTACTAATACCCACAACTCAAGTACCTCATCATAGACCAAGTCCTTTATGCCACCACTCTTAACTTAGCCATAACACACACACATTCCAGCATTCCCAGATATTAATCAATTCTTACCTTGTCTTCTGAATTTCTTTCTGATTCGACACATTCAGTCCGTCTAACCTCAAGTTTTACTGTTCTCCTCATCTCTGATGTAGTTGTCTCCGGAGGTGCTTGTGCAATAGATGACGCGCTTACCAGTCTTGTTATGCCTTCAATTCTTCGGACGTTCTTCATTAGCTTCTTTGCGGCTTCAGATCAAATCTCCTCATGCCTGACCTTTCACCTTGTAGCTCTAATCTGAGTATTCCTGACGACGCTCAAACTAACACTCCGTAGAACCTTACCTGAGACTCTGCCTTCTGGGTACAAACGTCTTTCGCATAGTCACTTGCTCACCATTTCCGTCTGGGAGTAATCCACATGTACTGCTCGTGAACTTGAAGGGGACTTGCCCACACCGTTCATGCATTCTCTGTCTAAAGAACTTACCTGTGCTGCTGTAGCTTGAACCATTCCAGAATCTTTGTTACCAACTCCTCACACTCTAGCCGGCGCAAACTAGACAATCCACAAAATGTCTCTATCCTTGGTTTCCAACTGGCAATAACCATGTCGTAGATCAACTCTTGGGGACATCGTCCCATCTTGTATCCAACATTGTACTTTTCGTCCTAACCCGACGATACTAGCAATCCTCGCAGTATAACACACTAGCTATACCAGGCTCAGATTCCTTCGATTGCTCCAATAGACTTTTCTGTCGGCCAAAACCGTCTTTTACGACATTCCTTATACCAACCCTATCTGTAGTCTGACCTTGGAGTATTCCCTAAATCTTCCTTTGCATACCCACATAATTTTCCCACTGATCAGCTCCGTCTCCTTTACGTACTCCAGATGACATCCTCAACAATCCATCTGCCAGAGTTTCTAATTCCTTCTCAATAAGTATCACTATCCTCAGCCTCTCGAATGGCACCATAGAGGCACCCTCTCCATGTCCATCACCCTCTCGGAGCATTCGCAACACCGAATCCTTCCAGTTCGCTACATGACCAAAGCATAAGCTCGTCAGATGCATACTCACCCTTGAGGACTCGGCCTCGAACTTTGAATGTATCGCTGCACTCTGGTTCTCCGTTCCCTCACCATGGGAAATCCATCCCAACATCTCGAGTCCTTCTACGTAGAAGTCATGCCCTCACCTGACCTCCTCTCAGGTGGCATCCTCTTCCTCATATGCATACCAATTAACCTCCTGGTTCCTGTCGCCATCTCGATATCTACCTTTTCAATCAGGCTTCTTTCAAATCTCAAATTATGTGCCCAAGCACTGTCTGGGGTCCTTCTACCTCAACAATCGTGAATCCAACCTTGCTGCGTTCTATCAAATAACAGTACCATCCTTTCACCCAGACCTCTCCCCTTTCTTGGCAATTCCAGAAGCCACAACCCTATCCGGGGTTCTTTCAACTTGATTATCACGAATCTATCTTTGCTAATTCCATCAAAGGAAGCACCGCCCTTGCGGCTCTAGCACTCATGCTCTATACATCAACCATCAGTTCCTCAAACAATATGGCCTTCTCCGCCATCCACATGCAGACCAAAAACTCTTTCCTCAAAGCAGCCCAAATGCCTTAGGTTATTCCAGATCTCATGCCCTTAAATGGGTCGTCATCCAATTCCGGATACATCCATCAGTATAACTTCCTGAAATGGACTACCCGCTTTACCAAACCCATTGATCTACGCTGTTGTTACCCCTAACAGTCCAAACCAGACTCACACATTTGCCCGCCTCCACGGTTCTAATCATGCCTTTAAAATCTCTTCTAACCATTCATCCACTAGGTTCTTTCCAACCCATTAAGCCAGTACCTCCGCCCGAGTACCAAATCCAGGCATCTCCCTGCCTCAATATTTAACACAACCCTCTAATCAGGATCTCTCATCCTCTTAACCAAGGGTGGAATTAACTCTGCTCATCTATTGATAAATTCCTTGCCAACTCGAACTCTCCTCAAAAACCGAGGTTAACACCCTTTAAGCCTTTCATGTAATACCCTTATCTGTCCATACCTCATAGTAGACCAACACTGGCCACCTTACTGTTAAAACATCGAAATCAGCTATTTCCCCAGAGAAATCCGCTGCTCTTCTATCCCGTCTCAACTAACAACTCCACAGCTACCCACACACTAGTGACCCTCTGCTGCTACACTCAGGGGTAACTGGAGATTTCAACTCCAACTTATATCTAAAACCCCCCCTTTCAATACAATATCAGGTCCCCAAACCCTTCTAGGAACCCACAACACAATTCCACCTGTCAAAACTGACCCAACACTTGAACTCTGGGGTTCTTCCTCTGAACCAAACCACCACTAGGTCCAAATATCCACAGGTATAATGCACACCCAAGCATATACTAGCTCAAATCCACAATGATGTACATTTAGCTACCAGATTCAATCATCACTAAGTATATCCAGGTCTCAACATGCTTCATACAAGCAAATAAACGGATAAACTTATGAATTTAATTCAGAAAATTAACCACATACACTCAATATTCAAACCATTATGCCAATATTCATCCACATGCATAATAGTATTATTCAGCATGCATCAATCTCAACATGCAATACTAAAGGGCTCAGCCCAACAGCATCTTCTGCATATGTCAACTCATTTCTCATGCTCCATATAGATAAGCAGGCAAACAGGGCATTCAAACATATATTCAGACATGTCAATTAATCATACCAACCAACCCTGAGTCGAGCTTGTCACTGACAGCGAGCGTACATGTTCGGTCGATCTCCAGAACCAATAAACCTTGGCTCGCTCTGATACCAAGTTGTAACGCCCTACTTCCTTAGAGCCGTTACTAAGTGAGTTTTTAAGACAAAACAGTGTGCAATGGACTCGCTAACCGAGGTTTTGAAACAAAAGTGTGACTAATTAAAAGTTAAGGCTGTAATCTTTGAAAATGCGTCATTTCATTAAAACTTCTATTATTAAACATTTGGGATCCCAAAATAAGGTTTGAAAACTATTTACATCTTGAAATAAGTTCACAGTTGATAAATCATAAAATCGTAGATTATTACAGCCATTTTCAAATAAACCCCCAACCAAAGCAGTCGGGCAGGCCAAACATGTACGCGCCGCTTCACGCTCTCCGTACTCATGGTTGGTTGATTCAGTCATTGCCCTTACCTGCAACACAGAGCACCCGTGAGCCGAAGCCCAGCAAGAAAACTCATGCAGAACATAAACATATGCAATGTATACAGTTTATCATAACAGATAATCCACAAATAAACAAGTCAATCATTAGACTAAGCAAACACGGCCATGCCGCCCCAGGACCCTTACCAAAGCCCTGGGGTATCGGTTCTCACCGCGAGGATAACTCATGTATCCCTTGGGTCCCACCCTGAATATATATCATAACACATGATCCACCGGGCCCCGCCCTGATTATAGCATCCCATGTGCTAGGTGTTACTTTCGGCCCACGGCCGCCCCGGCTTACGCCGTACTTCGGCCCACGGCCGCCCCGGCTTACGCCGTACTCGGCCCACGGCCGCCCCGGCTTACGCCGTACTCGGCCCTCGGCCGCCCCGGCTTACGCCGTACTCGGCCCTCGGCCGCCCCGGCTTACGCCGTACTCGGCCCTTGCCGCTCATTTCATCATAATCACACATATAGTACATTTGAAATAATCATTCACACACATCATGATTCATTTAAGGTTAAACAATTGCACATAATACAATCTGGGGCCATGCCCTAACCTCGGGTGTTATAGTTTTCTTACCTGCATTCCGAGCCTCCTGATGCACTAGAGCCACGAGCACGGTCCTCAAGCACGAGCCTCACCAACAACCTAGTCACAACACACAAGAAACATCCCTCAATACTAATCAACCCAAAACCACTTCCCGGGACCAATCCCGCACTCTCAGGACCTCTAAAACCTTAAAACAACATCCCGGAGACATCCCCCGAAGCCCCGAAGCAAAGGCCTAAAATTGCCTAAAAATGCCATCCTGAAATTTGCCTTGTGCCGCGGCACCCAGAAACCAGAGGCTCCCCGCCGCGGCAAGCAAAACTCGTGCCGCGGCACGCCCTCGCAGACCCAGAATTCTGGGTTTTTCCTTCGCGTTTTCCCGAGCTTCAACCTCTCCAAATCCTCCTAAACCAATACCTAAACCCCAAAACTCAAATCCAAACTTCATATGAACATTCTATCAACCTACAAACACTAGAATCAAGATCCAAAACACACTCATACCCAAAATTCAACCCTTGATTTCTAACTTCAGAAAAACTCAAACCAAGGCATGAAACTAACTCAAGCTTTAGATCCACAACTCAAAACAGAAATCAAACTTAAATATGCACAAGATCCTTACCTCAAATGGAGAATCCACTCAAAAGCTCCCTAGATCCTCCTCCCAAGTTCCCACTTCAGCCCTTCACCCTTCTTCTTCTTTTCTCTTCACTTGCCCTAGCTCTTCTTTCTCCCCCTCTTTCTTCTCTTCAATTTCTATCAATGCCACAAGTGACCCCAAATGCCCAAACCGTACCCCCTTAGATCACAGCTGAAATTTTCATAATCCCCTTGCCAAAAGACCAAATTACCCCTTCCTATTAATCTTTCCAATCTAAACCTTCAAGGGCACTTAAGTCATTACTCTTCTATTTCATTTCTACCATTTTCTTTCTAAAACTTGTTACTCACAGCAGTAACTAATGGTTACCCAGGTTACTAAATCTCCAATAACCATTACCCGCTAAACCTCAACTTAACCATAAAATCCCCGAGGTACCCCTAGGCTCCTCCCGAGCCGGGTACAAAAATCCCGTTGTGACATCTAAGTTAACTAGCTCTCTAGGACCGTCTCGGCACGTGCATCACAATAAAACAACCACACCCACGTGGTACAATTCACAGAATACAATTATCACATATCAATACAGTTATGCCCAACATGGCCAAAATTACAATTATGCCCTTCTAACACGATCCGGGCCTACATGCATACTAGTAAACATAGCCATGCATCTCAGTTAAACAAATAGCCAAATAACATGCTTTAAATCATAATCATGCATTTAATTCATAAAATCACACATAAATCCCAGCCTGCCCTCCTGGCACACTAATCAAGGCCCTTAAGCCTTATTAGCGAATTTGGGTCGTTACATAAGCCATGCATGACGGCCTATTTATAGGAACCCAGATGAATAGTCTACAAGAGCACCTAAAGGCCCTCTCCTAGACTAGGGGGGGCAAGTGTTGATGCTCATAATCTCATCAAGAGAAAATATAAGGCCGTCTAAGGCGTCCCATGCGCGAGGCCATGGGGGGTCGCGAGGCCGTCTAAGGCGTCCCATGCGCGAGGCCATGGGGGGTCGCGAGGCCGTCTAAGGCGTCCCATGCGCGAGGCCATGAGGGGCCGTGAGGCCGTCTACGACGCCCCATGCGCGAGGCCAAGAGGGGGCCGCGAGGCCGTCTAAGGCGCCCCATGCGCGAGGCCATGAGGGGGTCGCGAGGCCGTCTAAGGCGTCCCATGCACGAGGCCATGAGGGGCCGCGAGGCCGTCTACGGCGTCCCATGCGCGAGGCCAAGAGGGGGTCGCGAGGCCGTCTAAGGCGCCCCATGCGCGAGGCCATGGGGGGTCGCGAGGCCGTCTAAGGCGTCCCATGCGCGAGGCCATGAGGGGCCGCGAGGCCGTCTACGACGCCCCATGCGCGAGGCCAAGAGGGGGTCGCGAGGCCGTCTAAGGCGCCCCATGCGCGAGGCCATGAGGGGCCACGAGGCCGTCTACGGCGTCCCATGCGCGAGGCCAAGAGGGGGTCGCGAGGCCGTCTAAGGCGCCCCATGCGCGAGGCCATGAGGGGGTCGCGAGGCCGTCTAAGGCGTCCCATGCGCGAGGCCATGAGGGGCCGCGAGGCCGTCTACGGCGCCCCATGCGCGAGGCCAAGAGGGGGTCGCGAGGCCGTCTAAGGCGCCCCATGCGCGAGGCCATGAGGGGGTCGCGAGGCCGTCTAAGGCGTCCCATGCGCGAGGCCATGGGGGGTCGCGAGGCCGTCTAAGGCGTCCCATGCGCGAGGCCATGGGGGGTCGCGAGGCCGTCTAAGGCGTCCCATGCACGAGGCCATGAGGGGCCGCGAGGCCGTCTACGACGCCCCATGCGCGAGGCCAAGAGGGGGTCGCGAGGCCGTCTAAGGCGCCCCATGCGCGAGGCCATGAGGGGGTCGCGAGGCCGTCTAAGACACCCCATGACTTAACGTGTATGGGCCCAAGACCCCTACTCAATGCCACGGCCAATACGGACGCCGAAGATCCCCTTTTTCACACTTCAAAGTCCCTATGCTTAGTGCGAGCCAAAGGAGACATGTTTGTACGACCAGGTACCAGGTACGGATGCCAGTACCAGTGAGGATCGTGGTCCGTACGTCTACGGCCATAGGTCAGAGCCGACACCACTACCTCCTGCGCCAACACGCCTGCTTCCACGCCTCAGGAAGGGGTACAGACAAGTAGTGGAGACATCCTCCTGACACCTGCTCCTGTACGGGATGTACAGCCACAACCTCTGAAGCCACTTCCCTAGTACAGTACATTTGTACCTCTTGGTCCCCTGGACCACTATGTACCTAAGGCCGTTAGAGCCTACTATAAATTGAATTCCAAGGCCACCTGAGGGGGGGTTGGAAATTTTACTGTAACAGAGACATTAGTGTGAATGAGATACTGAATTCTCCATTGTTGTTATTCCATTGTTCTTGAGTCATTGTTCAAGTTTTCATAGCTTTCGAAATAGCAATTTCAATTCAATAATTTTTCCAACTTAACTTCGTTGACGAGTTCTCACCGTCAACACCATTGTTCTATATGCCCATAGGACTTGAGGCAACTCCTCTGGCCATCTCCCCTTTACTTCTTCTAGC
This sequence comes from Humulus lupulus, assembly GCF_963169125.1. NCBI lineage: Eukaryota > Viridiplantae > Streptophyta > Magnoliopsida > Rosales > Cannabaceae > Humulus > Humulus lupulus. The sequence goes on from NC_084798.1 coordinate 70,785,088, forward strand.
CTTTTCTTCATAGAACTTTTTAAAGTTTTGTTAACTGCTTCGACCTGGCCATTTTCTTGGGGATGGGCCACAGAGAAGAAACTTTTTACTATCCCATTCTTTTCGCAAAAGTGTGTAAACAAATCACCGTTGAACTGGGTCCCATTATCCGATACATTCTTCCTGGGCATCCCATATCTACAGATGATGTTTTTCACTACGAAATCTAGGACTTTCTTCTAGGTGATGGTTGCTAAGGGTTCGACTTCGGTCCATTTTGTGAAATAGTCAACAATGACTACAACATATCTTACTCCACCTTTTCCAGTTGGCAAGGAGCCTATGAGGTCAATTCCCCATATCGCAAATGGCCACGGGGAGCTCATCATGGTAAGCTCGGTGGGTAGAGTTCGCGGTATCGAAGCAAGCCATTGACACTTATCACATCGTTTGACATACTCGAATGAGTCTGCCTTGACTGTTGGCTAGAAGTATCCTTGCCTAATCACCTTTTTTGACAAGCTATGCCCCCCGGTGTGGTCTCCGCAAAATCTTTCATGGATTTCTTCCAAAATCTTCTTTGCCTCGGGGGGAGTTACAGACCTAAGTAATGGCATAAAGTATCCCCTTTAGTATAATTTTCCCTCCAAAATGGTATATCTTTGTATTTTGTACATAATCTTTCTAGCCTCGTTCTGGTCTGCTGGGAGACTTCTTGTTTTGAGGTAGTCAACTATCGGCGTCATCCAGGTGGATTGCAAGTCAATCATGTTTACATCCTCTTCCTCAGGCTTGGTTATGCTCGAGGTAGGTAGGAATTCTACTGGGACCACGTTGAGTGTGTCAGCTTCGTTGGTTGTGGCAAGCCTGGCCAATGCATCTGCATTTGAATTTTGTTCTTGGGTAACTTGTTCTATAGCGTAGAACTCAAACCCCCCAAATGCTTCTTTAACTTTCTCCAGTTAAGCTGCCATTTTTATGCCACGAGCCTGATATTCACCCAGGACCTAGTTAACAACCAATTGTGAGTTGCTATAGCAATGAATGACTTTTTCTTTGAGCTCAGTGGCTACTCAAAGACGTACTAACGCCTCATATTCAGCCTCATTGTTCGATTCCTCAAAGCCAATACTTAGTGCCGAGTGCAAGCGATTTCCCATTGGGTTGATTAAAATGATCCTTGCCCGCGATCCATTTTAATTGGAGGACCCATCGACGTAAAGTCTGCACAACTAACGGGTCGGGGTTATGACTTCCTCATTGGAGATGCCTATGCATTCGACAATAAAATATGCCAAAGCTTGTCCTTTGATCGTTGTTATTGGATGATAGGTAATCTTGAACTGTCTGAACTCAACAGCCCATTTCAATAATCTCACAGATGCTTTAGGCTTGGATAATACTAGCCTCAATGGATGATCGGTCAACACATGGATAGGATGTGCTTGGAAATAGGGTCAGAGCTTTTGAGATGCGTGCATTAAGCTTAAAGCCAGTTTCTCCATTAGTGGGTACCTCGATTCTGCCCCCAGTAACCTCTTACTAACGTAGTATACAGGCTTTTGTACTTTCTTGTCCTCCTGGCCAAGTACTACACTAATGGCATGCTCGGTTGTGGTGAGGTATAAGTGTAAGACTTCTCCTCCGATTGGTTTTGACAACATCAGTGGCTTGGCGAGGTGATTCTTAAGATTTTAAAACGCGAGTTCACACTCGTCTGACCATTCAAACTTCTTGCCCCCTCTCAAGAGATTAAAGAATGAAAGACGCTGGTCTATAGATTTCGAGATAAACCTACTTAAGGCCGCCATTCGTCCAGTTAAGCTCTAAACATCTTTATGTTTTTGAGGTGAGGGGGCATGTAAATTAACACTTTGATCTTGTCAGGATTAGCCTCTATACCCCGAGCATTCACTATGAATCCAAGAAACTTCCCCAAGGATACTTCGAATGAGCATTTTTGTGGGTTGAGTCCCATATTGTATTTCCAGAGTACAATAAAACATCTACCAAGATCGTCTACATGGTTATTGTTATGTTTGGACTTGACTAACATGTCATCCACATAAACTTCCATGTTATTCCCTAACTACTCAACGAATATCCTATTTACCAATCTTTGGTATGTGGCTCCAGCATTTTTGAGCCCAAAAGGCATTACGTTGTAGCAATACAAGCCCTTTTCAGTCACAAAGCTCGTATGTTCTTGGTCAGGTGCATGTATGGCTATTTGGTTATATCCAAAATAAACATCCATGAATGACATGATGTCGTGGCTTGCAATGGCATCTACGAGCTGGTTGATTCGAGGCAAGGGAAAGCAATCCTTGGGGCATGCCTTGTTGAGGTTTGAATAGTTGATGCAGGTTCGCCATTTTTCGTTGGGCTTCAGGACCAGCACAGGGTTGGCTATCCAATCAGAATAGAAAGCATCTCGGATAAACCAAATTTCTTTTATCCTTTCGCCTCCTCTTTTAGGGCTTTCTTTCTATCGTCATCCAGAAGCCTCATTTTTTATTGCTTTGGGGGGAAGCTCTTATCTATGTTGAGTTCATGGCTCATAACACTCGGACTAATCCCTACTATATCCAAGTGCGACCATGCAAACACATCCTGGTTTTCTTTCAAAAAGCAAGTTAATTGTTATTTTGCATTTTTGGAAAGATTTTCCCTAATTTGACCACCATCATGGTATCTTTCTCATCGAGCTTTACTTCTTCAAGCTCCTCCAATGGTTCGAGATCGACCCTCTCTTCAACCCTAGGGTCGATCTCTTCTTCTATCTCGAAGATGAATTCGTCCATCTCCCGAATAACTACAAGTGCTTGTGCACTTGTTTGGTTCTTCCCTATCATGGAAATGCTATAGCATTCCAGTGCAGTGAGCTGGTCTCCCTTCAGCATCCCGATGCCACTAGATGTTGGGAACTTGACGGCCAAATGCCTAACACACGACACTGCCCCCAGCCCAATCAGGATTGGTCTCCCGAGAAATACGTTGTAGGCCGACGGGGTGTCCACCACCACGAACTCCATCATCTTGGTTACCATGACTGGATAGTCTCCCAAGGTTACAGGGAGCTCGATGGATCCCGTACAAGCAATCCCTTCCCCTGAAAATCCATACAACGTTGTTGCACAGGCTTTCAAATCTTGAAGCGTGAGTCCCATCTTTTCTAGAGTGGTCTTATAAAGAATATTAACATAGCTCCCATTATCTATTAAGACTCTGCGCACCCTTTTGTTCTCGAGCTGAAGTGTGATGAGCAAGGGATTATTATGGGGAAACTGGACATGTGAGCCATCCTCTTCTGTAAAAGTAATGGGTTGAGATTCAACCAGTTTTTGCTTTGGAGCTCGTGGTTCAGGTTTGTAGGGAGAACCGTCTCTAGTCTTAAGCTTGTTTACATATCTCTTTTGGGCATTTCTGCCACCTCCAGCAAGGTGCAGTCCCCCAAAGATGGTTACTACATCCTCCCCATCTATTGGGGGAGGTCGATCATCCTCCCTTGCTCGAGAATTGTTATTCTGCTAGGTAGGTTGCACAGACGCTTCCCTTTGACAAGACGATGCTTGATTGATATTTTGGTTTCTTACATATTGTCCGAAATATCCTCTCGATGCCAAGCCTTCGATCTTGTCTTTTAGCTATGGGTACTCATCCGTGGTATGTCCGACGTCCCGGTGGAATCTGTAGTACTTGTTGGAGTCTCTCTTTGAATTCTGATTTCTCATTGGGCCAGGTCGTCTAAATGGGACCTAATTCTCATTTGCGAGGAAGATATTTTCTTGAGTCTCATCGAGCTCGGTGTTAACCGTATAAATGGAGAAATACTTGTCTCCATTCTTCCTTTTCCCCCCGTCTACCTCAAAGTTATTCCCTTCATTTTTCTTCCTTTTTGAAGGGCTATCTCCTGAGGATCGTGGCGTCGATGGGGTAGCTGAGGTCGAGGCTGAGTTAATATTCGTCGTTGTAGTTATGGGCTGAGGGGTTAGTTTTAATGTTGACCTCGCCTCCTAGGCCCTTTTGTTGAACTAGGTTATTGTCCTTATCGGTTTTTTCTGCATATCATCCCAAAGGGGACTCCTTGGTATTATACCTGCTTGTACAACCATAAGGTGACCACTGTCGTCGACGTTGCGGGCTCATGCCACCTCTATATTAAACCTCACGAGGTAACTTTTCAATTATTCTCCCAGCTGCTGTCTGTCATTGGTTAAGGTCGAGGCCTCGGGCTTGACGCCTACCATGGCCTTGAACTGTTTTTTGAATTCCTCTGCTGATTGATCCCAAGATGAGATCGAATGTCTTCTGAATTTTTTGAACCAATTTTTTGCTGGTCTTATCAAAGTGGTTGGAAATAACATACACATGAGTTCGTAACCAACGTTGCTGGCTCGCATAATGGTATTGAATGTGCTCAAGTGGCTGTATGGGTCTGAGTTCCCATAAAATGAAGCTACGTGGGGTATCTTGAACCCATGAGGGAATGGCGTATTGGAAATATGTGGAGTGAAAGGCTCGAGCTCTTCATCGGAGTCATCAGCCTTGTCCCTGGTCCTTTCATCATGAAGGAGCTTGAATGCTCTTTCGATATGGTTAATTCTCTCATGGACCAAGTCTACTGGAGGCTGAGCTTGTGCGTGGAGGAGCTGGTTATTGTTTATAAAAACTCCAACTCCCTATCCTGGCATAGGGTTATACTAATTCCCATATGCCAGCTGTACAAGTTTCTTTTGGTTGTTCAAATAATCGCGCAAATCGGGGTTTGCGGGATTGGCCTGCCCCCGGTTCTGGTTCAGATGATCTTGAAGATCAGGATTATTGCCATGATTCTCAGTATTCCTGGGTTCGGTATCATATACGCTTACAGACCTAGTGAGGTCTAAGCTCCCACTCAGAAAACTAACGTTTCTTTCTTGTTGATGGGCTCAGTGGTGACAAGGTGGATCTTCCACCGGCCTTCTTGATCCAGTTGTTTGTAATCTTGACATGTGGCTTCCCGTTGGTTGGGCAGTCCTATGTCCTTAAGTCACCTCTCGCTCACCCTCGTGTCCAGGTTAGGTTCGACGGTTCCCATCTCGGTTGCCACTGCGAGATGGCCTTTGTGGTGCGGGCTCCCCTGCCTGGTTTCTATGAGGAGTTGGTTGGGGTGCCTCTCGGAGTGGTGAGGGGTGTCTTATAGGACATGGAAGATGCCTAATATGAGATGGTGGTGGCCTCCCATTGTTGGGCCTGGAAGGCCCAAAATTGGCCCGGACTAGTTCTAGGTTATTCCTGATAGATTCAGGGTTAGAGCTCCGAGCTGCTGGGGGAGCTCAGTTATTCCCTATTCCTACAGTTACCTCCACAGTTGGGTTGCCAGTTGTATTGGTTTGAGTATTCCCTTTAGGGCGTTCATCGTCAATGTTTGTACTGGGCCTTGGCTAAGCCTGCTGAGTGCCTTGTTCGGCCCTCCTAGCGGCCGTTCTCCTGCGGGTACATCCTCAGGGCCTTCGGGGTGGTGCCTGGACCTCAGCGGCATGTCTGGCCAATTCTTCATTGTGCCTTGTGGCCTCTGCCAAGTGTTTGCGTAGTTGGTGATTCTCCAGTTCCACGATGGGGATATATCTCTCAGGATTATAATAGAGGTCCTTGTCAGACCTGTGAGTAGGCGGCCCCTGGGAGTTAGAGGATGCACTCCCCTCGTTTGGGTCGTGGTCTACCATTGGTTGCTTCCCAGGTCTTCGTGGGTAATCTCCAGTGTGAGGAGTTTGCTCCTCAAGTATTTAGGGCAATGGTCGCCCACCAACACCTGGGTTGTTCGCGACGGCTATTGGTAATTCAAGAGGTTATTGACTAAACAATCCAAAGATTTGCTTAATGCTCTCAATGAAAGCACCAAACCGTTGACGCCATTTTTCGTCAACTTAAATCTGAAGAGCACTAAACAAATATTTAAGAAATAAGGAAAGAACAGTAGGATTTTTACGTGGTTCAACAATTTAAATCTGCCTAGTCCACAAGTTAATATTAATAATTCATGATACTCTCTCAAAGCTTTTTCAAAGCAATTCAACATAGTATTCTCAGTACAATATTGTGTGTCCACAAATGAAATTCCCTAGGCTATTTATAGACCTGTTTGACAAAATATTTTCCCCTTATTTCAGGAAGTTACAATCAATCATTCAAATTTGAAATAAATACAAATAAATGCATTAATTACATAATATCTCATGATAATTGGGATTTAATATCAGATAACAACGGATCCCTAAGGATAGGGATCTCCTAATAGTTGTCATGTACAAAACGTGTTGCTGACCTCGAACACAAAGTTTGTGTACCTTTCGAGATCAACCAACACTTCGAGCTCGTTATTCTAGTCAGTCTCCTCCTTACTCAGTGATTTGATCGAGCTCAATCTTCGGAGACCAACATCTTCGTGCTTGCAACTAAGGCTTGAATAACACCTATATGCATTGGAGAGGATTTGTTCTTTCGTGCTTGATGCTTAAGCTCGAGCCTTCTGAACTTGTGCTCGATCACCAACAAGAACAAGTCATGAATCATGCAAATTTATACAAGTGTCTAGCCACTTCTTGTCATTTTCGAGTTTACGCTTTACGAGCCTACATTTCGAGGCACATTTATGACTTCCGAAATTTGGGTGTAACATATTAATTTGTACAATTATTTATTTATTTAATTTTATTTAAGTTTAAGTCATGTTTACAATCTACCGTTAAATATAAGAATATTATGTTAATTTTAACGGGAAAAAATAAAAAACCGTTAAAATCAAGAATTTTCATTATCTACACACTTTTTATATAGAAGAGATATAGTAGTTATATATATATTAATATATATAGCTTTTATATCTATGCTTATCAATATATATAGTTTTTATATTAATATATATAAGGGATAATTGCAGCATAAGTACCCAATGTTTGGGTTTTGTACGCGGCATAGACCCAATGTTTATTTTTAGTGGAAATAGTACCCAAAGTCAGTAAAAGTGTAATTCCGTCAGCCTCCTCCGTTAGGTCTCCGTTTTGTGATGACTGGACCAACATGTGTCACTCCATGATTGGTCCAACTCAATAATATTTTAAAAATAATTATGCTTTGGACCAATAAAAATGTGACACATGTTTGCCTAATCAGATCATTAACAGACCTAACGGAGGAGACTGACGGAATTACACTTTTACTGACTTTGGGTACTATTGCCACTAAAAATAAACATTGGGTCTATGCCGCGTACAAAACCCAAACATTGGGTACTTATGCCGCAATTATCCCTATATATAATTCATTTTAATTATATTAATAAAAATTCACTAAACTTCATATTATATTAAACATATAATATATAATCTTTTGTTATCACTAGCAAATTCAAAAACTAGAACAAACATAAACTTAAACAAAAATTATTTATTTAATTATTTAAAATATGATATTTTTAAGATATTTTATGATAATTTAAATAATTAAATCATATTTATATAAAAATAATAAAGGCATACACATCATTTTTTTTTATCTTATAAATTTGTGTGATAGTTTGTTTTTTATCAAGTGATTGAAGCTCTTTTTCTTCATCAAATCCACCAAAGGACATTGCGAGATATATTAGAAACTAAAAATAGTTTATGCATATATACTATTGTCTACACTGTCACTGTCACTGTTTCTATTCTTATTTTATTTCTAATATTAATTTATTTTTAAATATTCTTGTATTTTGTATATATGTCATGTAGCCATGTAAATATATATCTATGTCAACGTTGTGTTTAGAAGTCATATATGTGTAGAGATTATATACCTATTGGTAACTTGCTATACCAAGTCACTATGTTGCCACATCATCATAATTGTTAGTACCCATCTTTGGGTAGTAAACATTGAGAAGTCTTCCATTTATATATACTATACAACTATAATTCATTCTATTATATATATATTTTTTAAAAATCAGTGAACCAGTTTTTATTAAAATTATAGATAATGTTTACAACTTTAAAACTAAGCAAAACGTGTATTACACGTTGCTTCTATCTAGTATATCTATATATATATAAATGTTGACACTCTGCAGGGTACGACCACGATCATAAGCACCATGTCACCTTGATTGCAGCATGTCAAAGAGCACTACCCGACTACCATTACCAGTGAAGCCCTACAATGTGATTGTAGTGTCAAAGAGAGAAAGGGACATTTTGTTTGTGTATTTCCAATGTAACAGTTACATGGCACTATGTAATTATTTATACTCCTAAAAATCCCGAGAGACATCACCTACGGAAGGTGGTTCACTTGTTCAATCTAAGAAATACAAAAAATAAAGCAAGCTTTTGTCCCTTATTTCCTTCATTGCTCTTAACTATTCTTCATCATTATTTTATCACTTCATCTTATATTATTATCTAGAAATCACTTAATTACCATTTGCACTTTGTTATCTAGACTTTAATATCCTTGATTTAGTTATGGATTTCCTTGTGTTAACATTTTGGGTGCCGCATGTGAGAAGTTTTTCAAGAAGTTTTCCGAAAATATTATATTCACAAAAGAAGAACCTATATATATAAATGGTGAGACACTCATCTTGTTTATGAGATGCTAACATTGTGTTGGACGACCACTAGTTGAGAGCCACAAGAAGGGAGCCTCCAACTAGGAAGTTATGCCAGTGGATGACCCCAAACCTTCAACTGGTGGGAAAGGAAAGGTGAGTACACAAGTGTTGATGCAACAATCTTGATCTTTCTATTTCTGGAAGTACCCTCCTATAATTCGTCGACTCTCTGATCTTCTTCGACCAAGCTGGGATCTCCGATGATCGTAGAACCGCCTAGAAGTACCTGCAAGAAAGACACTCTGATGCTTAAGTCATTCCCTTAATCAATCATCTTAGCTAATATTTATACAACAAAGTAATGGAAAGGAAATTGTAAGAAGAACACCCTGATAGGTCATTGGAGTAACCAAATTTCCCGCCAGGATGCCCTCGTTTAAACCTGAACTGCAGAGGTCAGATGAGCAATTTACTTCTGTCCTTTTGCTTCTGATCTGGTGAAACACTCTGTTTTGCTAAGCTTGAAAAGGGAAATACATTTGGGTCGAATATTTTGGGCTCAAAAATTTCCCCTCAGCGCAGGACTCAGATCCACAATAACAACGGTTTATGCAAGTCTAGGACCGTCTCCTTGAATTCCCATAATTTCACCCAAATATCGAGACTTTTTACAAAATTAATCAACAACACCATCATCATGTAATTTGACACATGTCGTATCCCATTTAATTAACATGTAAGCCTTTGTGGCGCTTGCTTGCAGTCGATTCATATTCTCAAAAGATTACTCTTTCAGCCACTCCTCCTCTCTCCAAATTTTCCCATTTGCTTCAAGATTTTCCAAGAAAGGAATAGAAATTTTACTAGTTTATGCTTTCTGAATCAATTCTTGTCAGACTTCAGAGAATGTCTTCTCGTGAATCATCAAACTTGGTATACCGAAGTGGGTACCAGTCGACTCTCGACCGCATTCGATCGTCCTGTGATGTTCCCGATAACGTTGCAATTTGAATGCTCTCCGATTTGGAAATTAGAGACTGGAGATTAAAGGATGTGGTTAAACTAGGAGAAATTGTAATGAGCTCAAAGCACATCGAGTGGCTTCACTTTCCTCTTCCTGCCGAACTGGTTCAAATCGTGTCTACATCGAGGGCTCATGTCTCTCAATTTCTACCAAATGTCGTACAAGACATTGTCAGGGCCCAAATGATAGGTTCCCTACGCGGTGTTGACATTTATAAAGAGAACATGTATGCCTCTTTTACCAAGTCCAACAACAGAGTTGTGGAGAACATGCCCTGGAAGACTTTTTATCTTTCTCTGAAGAAAGAGCAGACATTTTTCACCGACTTTGATAGCTTGCATAGGAATTAGCAGAAATACTTCTTCGCCGTGGGCGAGGAGTGGTACCCTAGTTATTTGCCAAAGAACATTTTTTGTCTTGCGAGATCCTTCATCGCATGTTCATTTTTTTAGCATTTTTCTTTTAAATAAATATCGATTTTTGCTTTTTCTATTCTCCTATCACAAGGCCATAAATATTCTTAAGTAATTAAAACAATGATTTTGCATGTTTTGACTGTACCGCGTGTTGCAGATTTCCTGTGGCCTCATGTCAGCATGAGTTCCAGTAGACAGGCCTTCCTTATGGAGAAGAGACTTCTCCATGAATCAAAGGACACCGCTATTAGCATCAGAGGGATTCTCAGCCTACACTGCATGCAAATTATGACTCGCCTCTGTTTTCATAACATAGTTGATCAAAACGTCGTTTGAATCAGAAATCTATGGGGTGACAAACCTGAGGGTGAGCTCATGGATCTGAGTGTTAAGTGTCCAAAGGATTTTTCAAAGAGATCCCATGTCTCCTACACTCTCGAATTGAATGAGGCTGAATACGAGAGAGAGTGTTATGAGACCTACAGAGCGTGTGCAAAATGTCAGGCCGCTTCGGAGTTTAGAGCCAGAGGAAGCTCATAACCATCCCACTCCTCAGGTGCCTCTCCCGAAAAATCATCTCATGCCCCATCACGCATGTCATTCGCTTAAAGAAGGGGTCATCATAATCTTCAGAGGCTTTGGACGTACAACCTCTACAACAAGTACCACTGTCTGAGGATGGTCGTAGGAAGTGAAAGACTCGTGAGGATACCCCAGAAAATGACTCTTATGATGGCAAAGCCATTGCTGCTAAATCCAAAGTGTCCAGGGCTTCTGTTTATAACCCCGCGAAAACCTCTTCGATGATTCCTGCCCTGGCTCCTGCAAAGTTTTCATTTGGGAAGGATTTGTCACCTCCGAGTGGGATGTCAGGCCAGGCGCCTTCCGCTTCTCTAAAGAATTTAACTTCTTCCTCTTCTGCTTAAGGATCCTTACAAAAGGATGCCTCTAATGTTATAAGGTTGCCTAAGGCGAGCTCCTGAAGTGAGTCCACTTTAGAAGTCATGCCTTCGATTGTCAAGACATCAGCGGCATTGTTCCCAAGCGTGAAAGTTTTAACATAGGTGCCTCTCTGTGCTAAAACTTCGGGTGAGGTGCCTGTGAAAGTTCATCCTTCCAGTATGCCCCAAACCTCTGTAGCTACAAAGACCACTACTCCCTTTCTTCCCATGCACCAACCCTCATCATACCAATTCAATGAGTTCTGAAGGGAGGCGCTCTGCTTCTCGCATGAGGTGTTTCTTAGAAAATGCCTTTGGTGAGGATGATAGTGCCACTGGCAATCCATCCCGCTTAATCAATGTAAATCAAGCCATCACCACTGTGCTTTAGGACTTGAATCCTGGAGGTTCTGATGCCACGGTCAACGCTGCTCTCCAAAGATTAAAACCTGCCTAAGCCCTAGGCGACCAGACTGGACCGAATGTTGTACTATCCAGTTCTTGTCCGCTTCCCTTGCTTCCTCAAAATCCAAGTCCAGAAGCCAAAACGAGTAAGTCAGAGATCGTTGCTCATAAAGCAGTAGGGCCACATTTCTAGAAGAGGGAACATCGTCATCTTAAGAGCCTCTATCCTAGCCTGAGGGTCTGTCCGAACTGTTCATATTAGGCTTTATTTCTCCCAAACACATTTTCGGACCAGCTTGGTTCTTCTACAGTGCAAACACCTTCATTTTTGCCTTGAGAAATTAGTGAGGATGGAGATGAACTGCTAGTTTCTCATCCTCTTGTCCCATAGTTTCTCGATTTGAGGCTCACCGTGATTGCTTCTGATAGTACAGTTATAGCCTCATCAGTAGGTGAGGTACTGGCTGCCCCTATAGCATATGTGGCAGAAGTCGCTGACATAGATTCAATTGTTAGAAGTGAGCTATGTACATGGCCTATAAGTGCTCCCGTAAGGGTTAGATGCGATAGAGGCAGGGGTAGGTTCTTCGGTAGAGTTGTTGGAAGAGATGTTGCGTATTAGTCATCCGCACTTGCCTTTGGGGATGTTCGAGCAAGGGGATTTGCTACAACAAGAATCAAACCATATCTAGATGGTAAGTCCTATTAGTTGTGTACTTGCAACATTGGTTAGATTGGTGTGTTGTTTGTTAACTTTTGTATAACATCTTTTTGTATTTCACAGAGTTATCTTTGCGCACCTGCAGCGAGGCAGGAATACACAACGAAAATGTTGAGCAATGCAAAGTTAGCTGAACATGAAGTTGTGATTGAAAGAGAATTCGAAGAGAAGAAGAAGGCTGAGGAAAATTGTCGTGCTTTAACAGAGATCGTAAAGAAGTTGGAAGCAGAATTAGAAGAGGCTAAAGCGAAGGTTGCATCCATTGGGGTGAAGTTGAAGGAGTTTGTTTGTCTTGAGGTGGAGCGGGACAAACTGAAGAAGGATTTGGTGGCGATGACAAATAATTGAATGGAGAAAAAAATGTTTTGTCAGAAGTAAGAGGAGAGGTTGGAGAAGGTCATCAATGATTTACAGGATGATGTTGTTAATTCCCAAATAGAAAAGAATGATGCACTGGGTAGAAATAAGGACTTGAAAAAGGAGGTGGAGAGGTTGGAACTGGCAGTTAGTGACTTGCAGAAGCAGAAGATGGAGGTAGCGCTGTCATTGGGTAATAGTAAGAATGAGGCATAGAAGAAGCTAGTGTAGAGTGGACAATGTGTAACATAGTTGAAGAATGTTATTTTCGTGGATAACCTAAACTTTATAGTGTACTTTTATTGATTCAACATCGACTACGTAGTATGTTCTTAATTTGTTATGCTCATTTTGTGCAAGAAGTAGAGGAGATGAAGGTGGAAACAACCAGATTGTGTATTAAGGACCTAGATATCACATAATGAAAATTCATTAGAATAGCTGAGGTCCACATGGCTAAATATTTAGATATGGCACTACGCAATAAAAAGCAAACGCCTGATGAAAAGTGGGCGAAGCTCGAGAGGTACTACAAAAGTGTCAACGTTAAAATAAGAGAATGGTGTTAGGATTAATGTCCTAAAAGCATGTAAATACATTTTATTGATTTAAATAAAAGTATAATTTTATTATATTTAAATGATATAATTAATGTTTGAATTAGTTATGTAATAATATCAAGAAAATTCCTTATTTATTCATGAGAATATGATCGTATATTAGTACGACATAATTAAAATTATATATAATGAATAAAATTGCTAGTAACATATTAAAGTAAGGAATCTTTGATGAGTGGTTACTAGTGCGGTTTACTAAACATACTGGATGCGAGTGATCTAGATTCAGATTACTGATGTGGACAGACATCTTAGTAAAGGTGTTGTACATAATAGACATTATATATGACAAGACCAATGAGAATTAATTATCTTTATAAACTTTCCAATTGACATAAAGATTTAATTCTAATCATAATAGATGATCATTTGTAGATCAGTATAAATCCCGAGTATTCATCAACTCCTGTTTGTGTTTATTGGATCTTTTGATTCACTCGTTAATGTTTCTTAGTATAATGAGGCTAATGAATTTTTTTTAGGAGATTCAATATCATGAATGGTTTGGAACATGATTTACAATAATAGAATCCATACTTTCCTAATGGATCGAATATTGGTTCCCTTAAGGGTTAATTCTGGAACTAAATAGTTATTGAGCTCAAATCTATAATTTGATTATATATTAATTATTATCTAGTGAATTAATGTCACTTAAGGATCAAGAGGTAATTAGAAGGGTAAAATGGTAATATTTACTAGCTCTAATTAACTGTAACGCCCCAATTTCCTTAATATGGCTTAGTGCCTAGATTAGGGAGTTGGGAGGCAATAGTTGAGTTAATTGTGTGCTTATGTGTCATAATCATGTTATTATGTGAAATGTATTATAATATGATCATGCTTGCATGTTTAAGTGTATTAAATATGCATGTTGGCCCGTTTCTTATTAGAAGGGTATTTTTGTAATTTTGACCCACTGAGGGTATAATTGTAAATATGTGTGATTTATAATTGTGACCACATTATTATGTAGATATATTTGAGTTACTTGGCATGAGGCAATCCCAGGGAGCAAGTTCGCGGAAAAGTCACAACGGGGTAAAATACCCGGCTTGGGTGAGCTTAGGGGTATTTTGGTAATTCAGTAAATTACCGGGAATTATAGAGTAACGGGAATTAATTGATGAATATTAATTTGGTAGATTATTTGGGATTATATGAGATAATTTGAGATTAGCGGGAATTATGCCAAATGACAATTTAGCCCTTAGAGGTAACCTTTGAGGTTAAATGGGACAAAGGGCATTCTGGTCATTTGACCACATGGGTTAACTAACTAGGCCAACAGATGAGCTTAGGCTCATTCACGTTCAAGACATTGCTATCGGGTTTTGGGAGCTTTTGGAAGCTTGAAAGGAGTGTGCCTAGAGATCAAGTGTGGAAGCCAATTCTTGGTGAAGATTAGAGCCAAATCTTGTGGAGTAGCAGCTGAAGATTGGGATTAGAGATTGCTAGGGCCATCATCAACCTCAAAGAATTTGAATTGAGAGGCGAGACCCCTATTTTTGGTGTTCTTGAACTTCTTTTGATTTTGAATCCTAGTTTGAGTTTCTAAGGGTGTTTGTGGTGAGTTGGTTAGTGGGTTTTGTTGCTTAGGCCTAGTATAATGTTCCTGTGGCCGGATTCCTGTTAGAAACTCTAATTGGGGTCTAAAATTGTAGAGAAATCGCAGAGTTTTCAAATTGGGGAAGAACACCATATTCTGGGCAGATTTTTGGTTTCTGGTGACCTAGCGCGACCGCGCTAGTGTCCCAGAAAGGGGGAAATTGGAATCCAATTCGGGTCTCGAGTTGTGGGGCGTGACCAAGCCAATGGCCTAGAAGTCCCAATTTTTTTGTGGGTGCGATCGCGCTAGGGGCCCGAAATGCTGAAATGCTGATTTTAAGGGCTAGGCTTGGAGGCTCGGGAATTCGATTTAGGAGCCCACTTGGGGGCTTGGGGGATATTTCTAGCACCCCATTATTTGGGAACAATGGTTTTAAGTGTTAGAGTTCAATTTGGAACTCACGTTCTTGGATTAATTCCTAATGAACATATACTTGTGTTGTGACTAGGGTTTCTGCCTGGCTCGGGTCAGGGATTGCACTTGGGGTCTTTTCATTGTTCACACGAGGATCGAGGTAAGAAAACTACACCAGATGCGTGAGATACGTGATTAGGGCTTGGCCCAGTTGTTAATTTTAAATAGAATCACGACTTGGCCCAGCTGTTAAATGTAAATAGGATTGGGGCTTGGCCCGACTACCAAATGAAAATATGATTTAAAGGCTTGGCCCAGTTGTTAGATGTGAATATGATTGGGGCTCGGGCCCCTGTTAATGAGCATGATTATAATTATGTATGTGAATATTTTATTAAGTATTCTGGAATGAGGCGTGTTTGTTTATATGATGATAGCACTATATATACATGATTATTCTGGATAAGAAGCTCGACTTATAAGCTGTGGTCGACACTATGCGCGCAGAACACATCCTTTTATAGCTAGGACACCTTGGGAGTGTATTATGCACTTGACTGGCTCGGAAGCCACTTGAATAAATAGAAGTGTGATATGCACTTGTGTGACCCTGTAGTCGCTTACTTGCACATTGTGGTTGCTTGGTTTCAGTTATTATGGTTAAGCATGCTGTTATATTCTGTTGATTATCTGAATCTGTTAAATATGTTTTCTTGTTGAGCCTTGGTTCATGGGTGCTATGTGGTGCATGTAAGGGAATTGAGAAACTTGGGCAACCATGAGTTGGAGAGCGTTAGAGGTGATGTGTACATATGCAGTCTACTCAACCGCCACGATTGAGATATTGTAGGGGAACTAGGGTTGGACCCTGTTTTGCCGCTTAGGTCGGCTTATTTTTTAATCCTTGAGTTGTAAACAATTTTTAAACTTGTATTTTGGGATCCCATGTAAAGATTAAAGTATTCTTTAAATTGAAATGTTTATTCCTTGACCAAGATTTTGAATACGTGAACCATTAATTGCTTAATCATATGTTTTAGTCCAAATCAATCGTTTAGTGAGTTCAGTACTAATTTAAACCCACGCCATAACGGTCCTTGATTAGTAGGGCGTTACATTAACGAACTAATAAATGGAGGACAGAACTACATTTATTGATTATATCAATGGACTACATGAGAAAACTCCGTAAATATAATTCAATAAATACTTAGAGTGAAATTCCATATTTATAGTGGAGTAATCATGGAATTAATAAATAAGATTATTAAATTAAAGAGTTTAGTTAATAATCTGGTTTATTGGAGCTTCGTATTATAGGTCCATAGTCCCCACATAACCTCTGTCCTACACTGTCAAGGGTAAGGATGTCAAAAGAAAGATTTGTAGAGAGAATGACTTAGTTGCAAAGGAATTAATATTCTAGGACAAAGAAAAAATTTTGGGATAATTATGGGCAATTGATTAATTATTTAACTATATAGTTTTTATTTCAAAAATATATATGTTACAATAAATATTAATCATGTCTGGATTAATATGAAAGAGAGATTAAAAATTATCTTATTTATAATAAGATATTTATTTATTTATTTAAAACTGATATTTAAGAAAAAGCTAATTTTCATTTAACTTATATTTATTTTGGGATAAATATATTGCCTTAAATATTAATTAAACAAACAAATGAGAAAATTAGGGATAACTCTAATGGTGTGGTCAACACACTCACTATGCAGTGAGTGTGGCGCCACACACAGGGTTTTCCTATCCCCGGATTTGAATTTTGAATTTTAAAATTATTTGTTTAATGAGTTATTAAATAATTATTTTTAAGTATGATTTAAAATTAATTAATTAAGTTAATTTTCTTAAAAAAAAAACTGAAAGAGCGATACTTTCAGGAATAAGTTGTTTTAAACAATTAAAAAATTTAGACTGTCAGACTCTCTCTCTTAAAAGAAAGCGATAGTTTTTCCTAAACCTGAAAAACTATTCAACACATATTCTCTCAATCAAACCTCTCGGACATGCCCACACACATCCTTGTATGTTTAAGGATTGGTGTGGAAGATCAAAGTGTGAGCTTTTAGAATTTGGATAGCAAGATTCTTGATTTATTAAAAAAGATTCGTAGATTCTTGATAGGCTTCAAGAAGTAATCTGTAGAGTCCAAGAACTTTACTTAGCTAGTTAGATAGTAGTAGTAATATTAATAGCTAGTAGTAGTTGTAGTATGTTTATGACTGTGGATTTTGGTTCAAGTCGGGACTTAGTTGGACACTCGTAGCAACACTTGTAGATTTTATAAGTTTAACCTATAGTTTAAGAATATTAATTATAACCTAAGGTTTGATTAATATGACTGATTATGAAGATGATATTTATTATACTATAAGGTTTAGATAAACCCAATAAGATAATGACACTTGTCATGTGTATGTTTAATGAAAAATTAAGTATTTGTGAGGAATAGTTTATTAAAAGTAATATTTGAAAATCCCAGAGTCTGCCAACAGCTTTGAAATCGTTATAGGACTCAGTCAAAGTTGTTTACTCAATTCAAATTAGGCTTAAAAAGTGTAATTACATGTATAATATTTCAGCGTATGCCGATATATCGCAGCTCTAGGGGGTGATATATCGCCACGCGGTGATACGAAAAACACGTAACTTCGCACGACCATTTCGACGAGCCTTGAAAATATGAGCTCAGGCGATATATCGCCTATGGTAGGCGATATATCGGCTCTAGGGCTGCATTTTCAAATGATTTTGAAACCGAGCTCATTTTATTCCATAAACCTCTTGATAAGCCAGAATCTTTTTGACCGAATCTTTAGCCTCTGCTGAACGAATATTCAAATGTTTTTCATTTAAAAAGTCATTATTTTTATTCAAGTTAAATGATGATCTTTTCATTCTTGAACTCTATAAATATGACCTAGTACCTAGCCATTACTTCATTCTTCAAGCTGAGTTCAGAGTCTACTAGCTGCTAGGTTTACTTTAGAGTGTTAAACACTTGGGTTAGGATTATAAGCTTTATCATTATAAGCTTATCAAACACCTGGGAAGTAAGATTTATAGTGTATTTCAGTTTCAAGGTATAGTTTGGTTATAAAACAATCAAAGGTATTCCTATTCCTAGTTCATCTCTGTATATTTCCTTAGTTTTTTTCTTATAGTTTTTCTCTACTCAAATCCTAACTCAGTATTTTTTATTCTTGGTTAGGCATCTAAGTTCTTTGAACTTGAGGTTCTTGTTGGTAAGTATCTTCTCGATGGTTTAGTTCATTCTTTTCATCTCTTTTTTTTTTAGAATACTCACCTCTCTATTAATGGTTTTTAGGAGTGTTCCAAAATCCTGACCTTGTTCTCATCATCCCGATATTTTGGTAAGGAAAATAGGATAGTTCCTATGTGATATGTGCTATGTTTATATAATATGTTATGATTATGCTATAGTATGATTTATATGTTATGATATATGTATGTTTTGGGGCGTATAGTTGTTACATAACAAACCCTAACACTTTTATGTTTTGGGCTTATAGTTGTGATATAGCAAACCCCAACACTTTTATGTTTTTGGGGCTTATAGTTGCTTAACTAGCAAACCTTATTGTAGTTTGAGGCTTATAGTTGCTTAGTTAGCAAACCCCAATAGTTACCATGTACATGGATTAAAATTATGATATATGTGTTATAGTATATGATATATGTTCATAGTTTATGTGTATGATTATGTTTCATGCTTGTAGTAGATTTTCCTTGCTGGGCATTAGGCTCATTCATTTATGTTTTATATGTGCAGGAAAATAGTTATGGGGACGGGAAGATTCTTGGAGGCTTGGGAATGTGTATTAAGGAAGAATGGATTCGGTGGACTGCGGGAACGATTCGAGGATGAAGTTGTTTTTAGTCATTTCAATCATATTTTCTATGTATTTTTCCGCATCTGAGTTGTAACAAATTTTAAGATTTAAAGTTATGTTTATTTTAATATTTTCAAAACAATGGGATCCCATATCCTAAATGAATTTTATGTATGTTTACCTTTGCTTTACAATTTATAATAAAGTTATGGTTATTTCATATGTATGTTTTCTTAAGATTAGTGTATGTGTATAATAGTTTTTAATGGTCCAAGGTCTAGAATAGTTGGGTCATTACATAATCTCTAATCTATTTCTATGTAATTTAATATATCTATATATGTATGGTCCTGACTGGTATTAATAAATTTTTAAAAAGACCAATTTCGCTACGTAACTCCGATTTACACTTTTAATATCAACAATTGGTACCAGAGCATATTAAATGTTGTGAGTTTCTTGCTTTTGTTATATGCATGTTGATATGTATCTTTAATGGATGGATATGTTATTTGAATGTATAGTTGAATGATGTGTGACAGTCAGTATCCTGTGATCCGTAGGGAGAAAGACCAGGTAAAGTTGTGTAAACCCACACTGCCTGGCGACGGTCAAGTGCGATGATTCTAAGACTGTGTAGGTATGAGACTACACAATTGAAGAAGGTTTAAATGGATTGATGGGTACTACCTATATCAACAAGATGCATCTTCTTTTCGGTGGCCCATCACTATAGAACTCCAAAGTTAAGCGTGCTTGACCTGGAGTAGTCTCAAGATGGGTGACCTCCTGGGAAGTTTTCCCAAGAAGCGTGTGAGTGAGGACAAAGCATGCTAGAAAGACTCGTGTTGGTTTGTAGGGCTAGTCGTCATTCCAGGAAGTAGCCATAGTGACGTGGGATGTTACATAATGCATCGTTAATTATATGGTGCTATTGGGTTAGGAACTTGAATTTCTAGATCTTGTGTAAGCAATAAAGGGCATAACATTTTTGTAAATTTTATTTTTGAAATATGTATTTTAAAAATTTGTACACAACGAAGAGAAAGGAGACGTGCCTATGGCCCAAGCTCTAGTCGCAAGCACCAGCACCAACAGACCTGCGTCTGTGCCCTCGCGCCTGTAGCACGTGCCCATTACGCCTACGTGCCTGTGCCTGCTACCTGCACCCCTGGTCTGTGTGTTTGCATGCCTAGCCATGCCATAGCCTAATTGAACCTAGCCGCGAGTCACCCGAGCCCTTTGGCTCTACCTTGTGCCGCCGACCCTAGTGATCTAGGGCACCACTCTTGGTGCCCAAGTTAGATCCTATTTCGGTACAATTAATCATTTATTTAATTAATTTTTAAATTGTTTGAATTTAAAAGATTAATTATCTTATTTTATTTTTTTTAGAAAAATCAAATATATTTTAGTTGGTTAAGATTTTATCTTAATTTTAAATAATTATTTGAATTTGCTTATTTAATTATTTAAATTCAACTAAATCAAAAATTCCTAAAGATTAGTTGGCATAGCGAATTCCTAAAGATTAGCAAGAAAACCTATAGGATAGGAGAAGCATTCTTGGAGTCTTGAAAACAACATAAAGGCTAATTTTGTAATTTTTTTTTTCAAAGGTAGTAAACTTAGAAATACCCAAGAGTATTCAGTTCGTCATTTATTGTTTATTTATTTAAATAAATTTTAAACAATGTTTGATTGATAACATGATCATGCATTAGTCGATTACATGTCATTCACTAAACCCCACACATTTGTTCATTAATCATGCATCTTTTAGAAACATAATTATTTAGGATTGTCCTAATTGTTTATGTGAATTGTTTTGGAGAAATCAATTGCATGTAAACTACTAAGTATTAAATTAGTTAAAACTTGGTAACTCACACCATAATAAAGACAATAGTTTTTATAGGCCTTTAACATAACCAACATTATTTAAAAAGTGTTTTAGTAAAGTTAGATGAATGTAATGGGTAATTATTTAGGTCACATTAATTGTAGAAACATGCTTTTTTGTACTTAAATTTATTTTGTAATTAATTACATTCATAGGGTTATTAATAAGCTAGTGATTAATGGAATTAATTTATTAGTTTAATAAAACACATTATTTCTAAAATAGTAAGTGGGAGAAGGTGAACATCTCAATGTGACATATGGTCTCCATTATAAGTACAACACCATGATATATGAATAGGGTCTCAAGGCGGTTTTGTTTCCGTCACCATAAGGAAGGCTTGTAGACATATTAATGTCAAGGTTTACTTCTTATGAAGATAGGAAAGAGTGATCTATTTTAGGCTTGACCAACCCTAATGCGATACTCTCTAAGTTAAGTCATGAATTCTTAAATAATGGGTTACACTTACAAAGATGCAATTAAGTTTTTGCGGTGGATAATTGCATCTTGACAAAACCAGCAGTACTTTTTAAAAAAAAAAGAGAAATAAAGAGTTATTTTAAGTTTTAAATAATAAAGATAAGATTGTCTTATAAGCTATCTGAATTTAACTTAACCGACCCTAAGATGACTTTTTATTTGTTGGGTAGTTTTATCGTGGAATAGTAAATGTTAGTTTATGTGTTTTAATTGATTGCATTCATGCATCATATTTACTTTCCAAAGTATTGATATTTTTTCAAATAGTAATATTATTGTATTTTATTCAAGAATGTCTAACGGTGGAAATCCTATAACTGCTTTAATTTCATTTGCAAAATTTAATGGTTAAAATTTTATAAGATGGAAATTGAATCTGAATCTGATGTTAATCTGTGAGAACCATATATTTTTCCTAACTGAGGAATGTCTTGAAGAGTACGCTGCCAATGTCCCGAAGAATATTCGAGAGAAATATGATGCTTGGATTCAATCCAACAATAAGGCTATGTGTTACATGCTTGTGAGCATGAATCATGTTCTGAGAACAAAGCATGAACCCATGGAAACTGTTTTTGAGATAATGGAATCTCTACAGGCCATGTTTGTCCAGCAATCTGATCAAAGTAGACATGAGGCTACTAGAACCTACATGACTACTAAGATGAAGAAAGGTGTTTTTGGCGTGAACATTTCTTGAGCATGATTAATGTAATGCATGAAGCAGAAATACCCGAGGTCGTCATTGATGAGAGTACACAGAAATACACATGCCAAGCTGCCACGAATCCATCCCGCCTTCCAAGTTTATTTTCCTACAACATCTAAAATAAATGGAATGAGCCTAATTCCCAGCAAGGGAAATCTACTAAAATGTAATGACCCAACTAATTCTAAGACAATGGACCATTAAAACTACTAGACTTAGCTACTATTTTTGAGAAAACATACATAAGAAATATCCACAACTTTATTAAAAAATCCAAAGTAAATATTGAAATACATAAATGCGGGGTATGGGATCCCATTGTTTTAAAATAAAACATAACTTTAAACTAAAGGAAATTGTTTACAAAACTAAATGCGGAAAATACATAAAACATAATTTAAAGAGACTAAAATAACGTCGTCCTCCAATCGTTCACGCATTCCATCGAATCCCGTCATCCTTAATACACAAACCAAGCTGCCAAGAATCATTCCGCCACCATAACTATTTTCCTGCATACATAAAAATAAAGGAATGGGCCTAATGCCTAGCAAGGAATAATCTACTAGCACATATAGCATAAAACATAAACATAAGACTACAAAACATATGCTATAAAACATGCAATATAATGGCCATCATACTTCTTGGGGCTTGCTAGCTAAGCAATCATATGCCCATAAATTTACGGGGCTTAGTTATCTAAACAAGTCATAAATTTATGGGGCTCGTTATCTAAACAATCATATGCCCAGGGAATAAATTATTGGGACTTGTTATCTAAACAAGTTATATATTTGTTATCTAAACAAATTATGTGATTGTTATCTAAGCAATTCATATAGTAAAACAACTAAAAACATATCATACATATAACATAAACATATATCAAACATAAAAGCATACAAAATCTATCCTATTTTCCTTACCAACACCGGGATTTTTGAGAACAAGGACGGGATTTAGAACACTCCTAAAACCGACAATAAGAATGTGAGTATTTCTAAAGAAAGAGATGATAAAGAAATGAACTAAACCACCAGGAAGAAACTTATCGAAAAGAAACCTTAAGTTCAAAGAACTTAAATACCTAACCAAGAATGGAAACAACAAGTTAGGATTTGAGTAAAGAAAACTAAAGGAAACTAAGAAACCATACAGAAATGAACTTAAGATTAGGAATACCTTTTAATATACTAGCATTAAACTACACCTTGATATTGAAAACACACTATAAATCTCACTTCCCAAGTGTTTATAAAGCTTAAGAAGATAAATCTTTAATCCCAACCCAAGTGTTTATCACTCCATAGTAACCCTAGCAGCTTGAAGGCTCTAAACACAGCTTGAAGAATGAGAAAAATGGCTGGGTACTAGGTCCTATTTACAGAGTTCAAGGAGTGAACTATCTCCTTTTAGCTTGAATAAAAATAATGAGTATTAATTGAAAAATATTTGAATATTCGTTCAACAGGTGCTGAAGACTCGGTCAAAACGTTCAGAGGCTAGTCAAGAGGTTGGGGAATGAATCAAGCTCGGTTTTAACAACGTTTTAAATTATGGCCCTAGGGCCGATATATCCCCCATCATAGGTGATATATCGCCTGGGCCTACATTCCAAGTGCTCGTCATTTCGTTTGTGCAAAGTTGACGTGTTTTTCGTATTCCCCTTGTGGCGATACATCGGCTCTTATGCTGCGATATATCGACATACGTGAATATATTAAACACATAATTGCACCTTTTCAGCATAATTTGAATTGATTAATCAGGTTTGACTGAGTAATACGAGATTCTAGCAAGTTCTGGAAGAGTCTAGAGCTTCTAGAAACTTTTATTTTTGAATTATCCACTTAAAATGCTTAAAACCTCAAATAAACAAGATTGTGACAAATGTCATGCTCTTAATGGTCTTGGAAGATTCTCGAGCTTTCTTGAACTTTCTTTTATTTAAAATATAATTAAATCCTTAAATAAACATGCACACGACAAGTGTCATGATCTTATTAATTCTATCTAAACCTTATAGTATAATAAATGACATCTTTATAATCAACTATATTAATCAAACCTTATGTTACAATTAATATTCTTAAACTATAGGTTAAACTTATAAAATCTATAAGTGTTGCTACGAGTGTTCAACTAAGTCCCGACTTAAACCAAAATCCACAGTAACTATCATACTATAACTGCTACTAGCTACTACTACTACTACTACTACTACTACTACTACTACTACTACTACTACTACTACTACTATCTAACTAGCTAAGTAAATTTACAAGTCATATAAATTTACAGTTGGTATCAGAGCAACGGTTCATTCGCATGAAGTTCTCCTTGATACACGCGCTCAAGCTCCGAATCTAACTGCCAATGTAAGTTTTTATGTTATAGTTATTATGTTTATATGTATAGCTAACGCTTTAGCCTTATGTTATCAGTTAAGAATGAATGGAGAATTAACTTATGAGGATATCTAAGCCATTAAGGCCTTGAAAAGAATTAGAGAGGTAAGAAACACCGTAGGAGTGCTAGAAAGAATCACTCAGAGATTACTCCTATTCCACAGGGAGATAGGTCACCTCCAAGAAACTAAGCAAATCATGATGAGAGCTACGGAGCAATATGTTTTAGTGATTATACTTTTTAAAGATTATCCTATTGTAATTGCAGCCTTAGAAGACATATGGGAGACGATAGATGATGAAGATGAATTACAAGTAGCTATGAGATATTATTTTCTCATACTTAGGTTCACCTCTAAGATGGAGTTCCGATTCACAAATGAGCAAAAACATAGAATCTTTACGAATCTTCCTCGATGGCATTTTGAGGCTCAAGATAATGATGACTATGAAGAGATAGATGATGATATGTTCGATGAAGGATCAGATGTAGAAGATCTCGATTTTTAGAATAGATTACTTTCTTTATTTATTTATTATTTGTTTTCTTTTATGATTGTAAATAGTGAAAACTATTTTTCCAAATTAATATCATTATTATTTTGATGACATGTATGAGTTTGATTTTCTTTTGCAATCATAATAAATAATAAATTTAATAAATAATGACTAAGTTCGGTGAGGGTGGATGCAAATCAATGAACTGGGTTCTATATTGAGAGTTAGGGGGCCATAGTAGTGGGAACGATTTTACTGATCCCAGCCCTCCCTCAATATGGTTAACTTTGGAACAACGATGAGTTTCGAGCCTGAGAATTTAGTCATATAGGATGATTAGAAACAGACTTAGAAATTAATAAAGATGGCTTACTTTTCTAAGTTTAGAAATACACCCTAATTAAAAGAAGGCTTATATAATTATTTTCATAAAAAAGTCCTAATAAATAGGTTCAAGTTATGTTTGCTTAAATTAAGTTTTTTCCTTAGAGCCTATTAGCGTAAGTTCTAACATGTTTTTCTCAATTGTTAGAACTCCACTGAAGATGTCGCTCAGAAGGTCTGCTCACACCAATGCCAATGCCTCCAACAACGCTCCTGAGAGCAATGAAACCCCTCCAATTTGCAGAAGGGGAGTGCGTGCTACTGCCAACCGAAGTGCACCGCCGCCGGTTTACAACACTGCAGAAGTCGCCAGACTACGACAACAAGCTCAAGAATTACTGCAGCAATAGCGACAACAGGCTTAGCCTCAGACTTAGCATCTGCCTCCGCCACAACTACAGCCGTAGCAAATGGCTCTAGCACCCCAACAAGGTGGTCCATATGGGGGATGACCAATGGCGAACTATGCGCCATACCCAGCTCAGCACATGGAGCCAATTTATGAGTGGTTTCGTAAGCAACACGCTCCAAACTTTGAAGGGACAACAAACCCCTTTGAGGCTGAAGAATGGCTCAGAAAGGTGGAGCCGATCCTAGCACACATGAATCTCGGCAACGCGGACCACATATCCTGCGTTTCGTCTCTGCTCAAGAAAGATGCTAGAATATGGTGGGACTTAGTTCAACAGACTCAAGATGTCGCCACCATGACCTAGACCAGATTTGTGGAGTTGTTCCACAAAAAGTACTACAATTCGGCAGTCATCGCTTCAAGGGTCGAGGATCTTGCTGGTTTGAAGCAAGGGAACTTATCAGTAGCAGAATATGCTCGGCAGTTTGACCAATTAGCCAAGTTTTCACCAGAAATGGTTCCAACTAATTTTTTGAGGGTGACCAAGTTCGTTAGAGGAATTCGACCAAAGATTGAGCTAGGGGTTAAGTTAGCGAACCTAGGAAATACTACCTATGCTTATGTTCTAGAAACGATAATAGAAGTAGAAAGGCTTCAGGCAAACGTTAGTAAAGAGGAGAGTAAGCCTGACCCTAAACAGCAGAGTCAACCTCAGAATGGTCAGAACCACAACTACAACAGTAATCAGTCCAGCAACAATAATGGTTAGAAAAGAAAGCATCCTGACAACAAGCAGTCCGACAATGATAAAAGGGCACGGACGAACAATGGAGGTAATAGGCCGGGTTATGTAGAATACCTGCACTGCTCTAATTTCCAAAAGAAACATCCTGGTGAATGTCGTGCAAACATCAAGGGATGCTTCAACTGTGGTCAGGAAGGTCACCAAAAGAGGCAATGTCCCTAGCTCAAGCCAGAGGGAAAAAGGGAAGACAAGATGGTTCCTGCCAGGGTTTTTGCCTTAACCCAAGTTGAAGCTGATGCTAGCAATAAAGTAGTTACAAGTCAGGTTTATATCCTCAATAATGTATGTTTTGTATTATTTGATTTGGGAGCCACTCACTCGTATATCTCGTTAGGAATGATAGAGAAATTAGACAAACCTTGTGAAAGATTTAGAACTAGGTTTGTAACAGAGTTGCCTTCGGGCAAAGTAGTCCTATCATCACGGATAGTACGAGGCGTACTGATCAAGATTGAGGAAGTAGAACTAGAAGGAGACCTGATAGAACTGGAGACCAAAGACTTCGACGTGATACTAGGCATGGACTAGCTAGCAAGGCATGACGCAACCATCAACTGCAAACGCAAGAAAGTGATATTCGAGACTCCCGTCCTTGGGCATATAATTGTTTAGATAACGAGCCCCATAAATTTATATGACTTGTTCAGATAACTAAGCCCCGTAAATTTATGGGCATATAATTGCTTAGCTAGCAAGCCCCAAAAAGTATGATGGCCATTATACTTCATGTTTTATAGCATATGTTTTGTAGTCTTATGTTTATGATTTATGCTATATGTGCTAGTAGACAAATATCATAAATCATAAGACTATATCATAACACATATACTGTAAAACATATGAGGTAAAAACGTATATCATATAGAACTACAATATTAATGGCCATTAGCTCATTATCGTAGCATGTGATAAAACCATCTAGCTCTGCAGTCTACTAATTGAGGTAGGTTAGATCATAAAATAGTATATGATAACCCATCTAAGTCCTCAGTCTACTAATCGAGGTAGGGTAAATCATAACTCTAAACCACGATAATGATAAAAATCTTGGGGTTTGCTATCTAAGCAACTATAAGCCCCAAGTGACTATAAAACATATTCATACATATATACATAGCACATAACAGATCATTGCATATAAACATATCATAACACATATAATCTAACATATTTTCTGTACCAAAACTAGGATATCGGAGACAAGAACAGGATTGGAAAACTCCTCAAATCAACAATAAGAATCATGAGTTTCTAAAGAAATGGAGATGAAAAGGAGATCTAAACCATCAAGAGAGAAACTTAACGAAGGAACTTAAGTTTCAAGGACTTAAATACCTAACCAAGAAGTCATAAAATGAAGTTAGGATCTGAAACAAAATGAAAGAAAATAAAATAACTATGATGGATTTAACTTGAGCATAAGAATACCTTGAATGGACTATAACTTCGATCTACACCTCAATACTGTAATGTCACTCTATCTTACTTCCCAAGTGTTTATAATGCTTAGATTGGAAAGCTTTTAATTCCCAAACCCTAGTGTTTTCTCTCTAGAATAAACTTAGCAACTTGGAGCCTCTAAAGAATGCTTGAATGGTGAATGAAATGGCTGAATACTAGTTCTTATTTATAGAGTTCAAGGAGTGAAACTAAACCCTTTTAAAATGAATAAATAAATGAATATAAATTGAATATATTTGAATTTTTGGTTCAACAGATGCCCAGAACTCGGTCAACAACGTTTAAAAGCAAATCTAGGTGGTTGAGGGCTGTTTCTAATTTAAATCCACAAATTTTAAAAAATGGCTCGAGGAGCTAATATATCACCTACCCTAGGTGATATATCACCCCTACCTATGTCCTGAGCTTCCGTGGTTTCATTCATGCGAAGTCGACATGTTTTCTGTTTCTTCTGTAGGCGACATATCGGTCCCTATAGCTGCGATATATCAGCATACGCTGATATTTTAAACACGTTTTTGCACACATTCAGCATATTTGAAGTTTGTTAAAACAAATTTGGCTGAGTAAAATGTGATCCTAACAGCTGCTGGAAGGCTGTAGAGCTTCTAGATTCATCCATTATTAATTAATTCATCTAAAATCCTTAAATCCTTAAATAAACAAGCATGTGACAAGTGTCATGCTCTTAATTATTCTATCTAAACCTTAGGTTATAATAAATAATATTTCTAGGACCAACTATATTAATCAAACCTTATGTTATAATTAATATTTTTAAACTGTAGGTTAAACTTATAAAATTCATAAGTATTTCTATGAGTTTCCAAATAAATCCCGGCTTGAACCAATATCCACTAAAACTAAAATACTATAGGTACTATTATTACTACTACTATCTAGCTAAGTAAAATTCTGAGACGCTACAGATTTCCTATCCCTGGGTTTTGAATTTCGAATTTCAATATTATTTGTTTAATCAATTATTTACTTATTCTTTTTAAATATGATTTAAACTTAAATAATTAAAAAGGATATAACTGATCAATTTTATTTTAAATAAAGATGAATTAATTAAGTTAATTATCTTTATAAAACTAAAAGAACGATACTTTCAGGAATAAGTTGTTTTAAAAAATTAAAAA
The DNA here is from genome assembly GCF_963169125.1 of Humulus lupulus. Taxonomy (NCBI): domain Eukaryota; kingdom Viridiplantae; phylum Streptophyta; class Magnoliopsida; order Rosales; family Cannabaceae; genus Humulus; species Humulus lupulus. Next base: position 70,814,121 of record NC_084798.1, read on the forward strand.
GTTTAGACTGTCAGACTCCTCTGAAAAGAAAGCGATAGTTTTCCTAAACCAAAAAAAACTATTCAATACATCTTCTCTCAATCAAACCTCTCTAGATCTCATGTGTTGAGTACATGTAGGAAGTTCTAAATCAACCTTGTGATTCCTATGTACCCACACACGTCCTTGTGTGTTTGATGATTGGTCTGGAAGATCAAGGTGTGAGCTTTTAGAAGTTGAATATAGGAAGATCGTTGATTTTATAAATAAAGATTCATGGATTCTTGATAGGCTTGAAGAGGCAATCTATAATATATTTTTATGTGATTTAATAAATCTATATATGTATGATCCTGGCTATTATTAATAAATTTTTAAAAAGACTCATTTCGTTGTGTAACTCTGATTTACACTTTTAATACTAACAAATACGATGTGGAAAACTATCTTGGTCAGCTTGGTGACTTGATGATAGAATATTCGCAAGATCATCTGGAGAAGCTGATGCACAAGAATGATGCCTTGGGGTCATTGTATCTCGAGAATGGCGAACCTGTTGAAGAGGGGGATGCAGCAGAGGAGGCGTCCTCTATGAAGGATGTAAGCGGTTAGTCAGAGGGCCAGGTGGTACAAGAGACTGTATCTGGTGAAAAAGAGACAGTAACAGAGGTGAGGACGATTCCTGATGTTACAAAGAATGCAACCAGAGATGACGAGCAAGGTGCCTGAAAATAAACATGTTATTGAGATGCAACTATCTATGTGTACTGTAATTTTTGCAAGACAGGTGGATTATATTTTGAAAATGTAAATAACAATTTACGCTTTAATATATTAATGGCTGTCTATGATTAAGTGCTTTTGCATAAGTTTGGTTTGCTTATGTTAATTGTGACAGTCAGAATCCTGTGATCTATAAGGGGAAAGACCGGGCAAAAGTTGTGCAATCCCACACCGCCTGGGGAAGGTCAAGTGTGATGATTCTAAGACTGTATAGGTATGGGACTACATAATTGAAGATGGCTTAAATGGATTGATGGGTACTACCTATGCCAACAAGATGCATCTTCTTTTCGATAGACCATCACTTGAGAACTCCAAAGTTAAGTGTGCTTGACTTGAAGCAATCTGGTGATGGGTGACCTCTTGGGAAGTTTTCTCAGGAAGCGTGCGAGTGAGGGAAAAGCACGCTAGAAAGACTCATGTTGGTTTGTAGGGCCATTCATCATTCCAGGAAGCATCCATAGTGATGTAGGGCGTTACAAATGGTATCAGAGCCCAGACCCAGCCAAAAGTGTGGCCGACAAGGCCGTCAGGCCCGTAAGGAAGGGTGATTGTAACTGTCAGAATCCTGTGATCTGTAAGGGGAAAGACCGGGTAAAATCTGTGCAATCCCACACCTCCTAGGGAAGGTCAAGTGTGATGACTCTAAGACTGTGTAGGTATGGGACTACACAGTAGAAGATGGCTTAAATGGATTGATGGGTACTACCTATGCCAACAAGATGCATCTTCTTTTTGGTAGCCCATCACTTGAGAACCCGAAAATTAAGCGTGCTTTACCTGGAGCAATCTGGTGATGGGTGACTGTAACACCCTGGATAGCCAAGATCGTTACACTGTGTGTTTACAAAAGTGCTAGACTTGCTAATCAAGTCGTTAAGTTGAAAACGTGTTATTGAAACTAATGTGGAACTAGGGTTAAAAGATTTTGGTCTTAAAAGTAGCATTTCTTATAAATAAAACATTTTCTGTTTACACGGGATCCCAAAATTAATAGAATTAAAACCATTTACAAAAGATTCGAGGTTTAATTACAGCATTAGCCATACTAAGGCAAAATAGACAGTTAAGCAATCCCTGTCCTGATTCACTCCTCGGCCATGGCGACCGAATAGCTGACTATGTACATTCCGCCCCGCAGCCCTCCACCTCAGGGTTGGTCCAACTTGCCTTTGCCTTTACATGTACCACATAGCACCCATGAACCAAGGCCCAGCAAGAAAACACAATAACAGAGCATAAGCAATCAACAGACAATCCAACATCTCATATCACATAGGCATCTCAATCATATAAGCATTCATGATAATCAAGAATTTAGCATACTAGACATATCAACTCATATCAATCACCAATTTACAAATGATAACTAGGGTTAGCGCCCTTAGGCCGCACCCTCTGTTTATCCCACTGACTCCGGCTCGCTTAAACCGAGCTCAGTGAATATAAAGCTGTCCTTGGCTACTAGTGGCCAAGCCGCGCCCTGTGCCCAAATATTGTGTACGACACCCTTAAGTCGTCTATCACATGTCCCATGGCATAATACCATCATTGACATTATATAAATATCGGGAGCACTTAGTCACATCACAAACATATAACCGGGTGCAGTTTTCTTACCTTTAGATTCGCTAGCTTTGTTTACTTGATCTTTGAGCATGATCCCCCTTGAGCCCTAGCACGCACCTAGTCACAACCATAGGTCAAATTCATCACCAAACCTCAAGTCCAAAACCTAGCCTCAGAACTAATCCCGAGCCCTCGGGAAGCTCTAATTCCACCTAACGGGGTGGTGGAATCGAAACCCGAACCCCTAGGCAAAAGCCCTTAAAAATAACTCTAAAACGCATTTCTGGATGCAGAGTAGCGCTACAGCGCTCTTTGGAGGGCGCTACAAGCAGATTCAGCGCCCACAGGCTAGCGCTGTAGCGCTAGTCAGCAGCACCCCTGCATTTTCCCTTCCTGGGATTTCCTCGAGCCAACCCTTACCAAAACTTTTCCAATCTTCAACCAAACTTAAAAACAAGCTTATCAACACACTCTACTCATCCCAAGCACCCTAAATACACAAAACTCAGTCACATGCACCCCTAATCTCAAAATTCACCATGGTTGAACCTCAAACTCAGAAACTTCAGCACAACAGTCAAAACCTCAGAATTTAAAGCTTAGAATTTCATACCTTCAATGGGGATTCGACCTTAGGTTTGCCTCTACACCTCCTTGACTTACTCCTCCTCAAACCCTTGGCTTGAATTCCCTAGGATTCCCATCAAATTCAGCTTAGACACCTTAGTTCAAAACCAAAACCAGAAACTAAAGAAACTTCAAAGTCTTACCTCAACTGAATGGTTTGTTCTTTCTAAACCCTTGCCAAATCTTCAAGCCAGACCAAGAACTCTTGCCTCAAGCTTATTCTGGCTTCCCCTGGGTTTCTGCTCCAAAATACCTCAAGAGTTGATGAAGAAAACCTAGACCGACATTGACAAAATGGCCTGCTCTTCTTTCCCTTTTCTTTCCCTTCTTTTCTTTCTTTCCTTTTCTTTCTTTTCTCAGACTTCTACTTCATTCTACAAACTCCACTAAACATAAAGCCTCAGTTATGCCTATCTCTGTATGCCAAATGTCCACAATACCCTCCCCTTTATTCTAAATCCTTTAATCCACTTAGGGGCATTTTGGTCATTTCACCCAATTCCCGCTAACTTCCCGATACCTAATTAATCACCAATTATATTCCTCGATGTCAAAATAGACCCCAATTTATTCTCTAAATTCCCATTTATACCTTAGGCTCGCCCCGAGCCGAGTATAAATCCCCGCCGTGACTTTTTCTCTAACCTGCTCACTAGGATCGTCTCGAATCACAGATCACAAATATATTCACATAATAATGTGGTCTCAACAATTATCACATATATATACAGTTATGCCCTCAATGGCCAAATTTACAATTATGCCATTTCTAACCTAATCAGGGCCTACATGCATACTAATACACATAGTCATGCAATCTCAGATATTCAAATAGTCATATAACATACTTTAAATCATTAAATCACATATATTCCAATTATGCCCTCCCAGCACACTAATCAAGGCCCTTAAGTCTTATTAGTAAATTTGGTTCGTTACAACTATGGCCTCCTAATGAGAATTTCGTCCTCGAAATTTACCTGAATAACTCGGGATACTGATCCCGCATCGCTGACTCAAGCTCCCAGGTCGCTTCCCAACCCTACTATTCCTCCACAACACCTTGACAAGAGGAATCGTCTTATTCCGCAATACTTTATCTTTCTGATCGAAGATGTGAACTGGTTGCTCTTCATAAGCCAAATATGTCTGTAACTATAAGTCTTCATATCTCAACACATGAGTCACATCTGAGACGTACTTCCGAAGCATAGAAACATGGAATACGTCATGAACTCCAGACAACGATGGTGGCAAGGCTAATATGTAAGCCACCTGACCAATCATTTCCAGGATCTCAAATGGTCCAATGAATCTAGGGCTTAGTTTGCCCTTTTTTCCAAACCTCCTCACCCCTCGCAGAGGTGAAACTCGAAGGAACACATGGTCCCCAACCTGGAACTCCACGTCCCTATGCTTAGGATCAGCGTAGCTTTTCTGTCTACTCTGAGAAGCGAGCATTCTAGCTCGGATCTTCTCTATAGCTTCACTTGTTGTAACGCCCTTGTTACCCCAGAACAGTTACGGTGAACGATGGACCGGAAAGTTGACCCGCTACCCGAGTCCTTTGGTCAAAAACGTGCTCTAAGTGTAATTAACAGGTTAAGGTATAAAACCAATAAAAAGGAAGTGGATATTTTCATTACAAACTGCTCTGCAGAGCAGATCAAAACGTTTACAAGTTGTTTTCAGTACAAAATGGTCATTATTGTTTTAAATTTACAATCCCGCCGACCTAAGCGGCAAAAATAGGGTAAACCCCCTAGTTCCTCTGAGAACTCCTTGGCCGTGGCGGTCAAGCGGCCGCATATGTACACATCACCACCTAAGCTCTCCACTCAAGGCTAGGTGAGTTTTTCTTTTCTTTTACCTGCACCACATAGCACCCATGAGCCAAAGCCCAACAAGAAAACATAGCATTATATGTAAACATTATCAAATGATTATCATTATAATCACACTGAGCATAAAGCTTTCAAACAAATGAGTGAACATCACATGAGGCCCTGATAAACAATACTGAGTGACTGACAAGCAAGTCACTAATTCAAATGGAAGAGTGGCTGCTAGGTAAGCCACTAGCCTTCAATAGGTTCTGATAAACCATACTGAGTGACTGACAAGCTTGTCACTGTTTCAAGTGGGAGAGTGGCTGCTAGGTAAGCCACTAGCCTCCAAGCGCTTATTTCATTCATCGACCCTCGGGGTCAGTCTGGCATTAATGCTCTTTGAGTCATTCAATGCTGATAGTTGATTAGATCTAATCTTTGTTGGCTTGCGTTAACATGCTAAGGCCGCCCTGACTAATGAGTCAGCGCAGTGTGACCGGTGCCCAGTACTACTGCCGAACCTGACTAATAAGTCACAGCTTCACAGTTGATACTAGCACCTTTGCCAAATCTGACTAATGAGTCAGTACCATGCACAGGTGAGCAACATATGCTAGGCATTCTATATTCAATCCATGTCCATATTTACACAACCAACATGCCTCATGAATATCCATGCATGTCACACTCGGGGTGCAGTTTTCTTACCTCTGGTTCGAGCTAGAATGAATAAAAGAACGACCCCTGAGAACGATCAACCTTTTGGTCTTTTAGCGGTTAACTGGTCATAACCAAATATGGGATTCCATCAATAAAATGAATAATAAAAGGTTCCCAAACCAAAACCTAACCTCCGAGACATCAAACACTACTCAACCGAGTAATAGGTTCCCAGAGGCCTTAGGCTTGAATCCCCATGCTAGAAACTCCATTTTGGCCAAAATGCCACTAAGGGTCGCGGCCCTCCTTGGCCATGCCGCGGCCCGCCCCTCAAACAGAGGTGCCCAAACTCAGCATCCTCCAAGGGTCGCGGCTCTCCCTGGCCATGCCGCGGCGCAACCTCCAGTTCAGCCAAAACCCCTGTTTTTCTTCCCTCGCGTTTTCTCTTGGAACCAACCCTTCAAACCCAGTTTAAACACCACCAAAACCTCCAATACAATCCCTAAACTTGTTCTATATCACACCCTTAGCAAAACCCAAGACAAACCCCAATTAAAACTTCCATCAATTCCAACAATCCTCCATAAAAAACACAAGCTGAAAACTAACACTAAAACAGGGTATAACCAGAAAGTTAATGGATAAAACTCACCTCAAATCCGAGCTTAGACTTCCTCCAATGGCTGAACCAAGTCTACAACCTCAGCCCCTTAATTTCCTAGCTTGATTCCACACTTTGAGCTCAAAAACTCCAAAGAAGAAACAAGGGAAAGTGATGTACGGGAAAGGTAATTCTTGCTCTGTTTTTTTTTTCTGTTCTGTTTCTACAGCCATCCAAAGCCATATAAATCCAACCCAAATGACTAAAATCCCCCTAGGTCTTTAAAAGTTTCTAAAGCCTTCCCAAGGGAAAAGTTGGTACTTTCGAATCTATACCGTTAATCATAATTAATGCTTCCCAATTCCCGCTAATCTCAATATTCTCAAGCACCAATAATTCACATCCCGTTACCCTTTAATGCCCGGTAACATTCTAATCATTAAAAACACCCAGAGACTCACCCCGAGCCCCGAGCTTAAGCCTGTTATGACCAAACCGATAATTAACATACCATGATCGTCTCATGCCGAATGGCTCGAACAAACCCACATCATAATGTGGTCTCAAAATATATCACCAACATGCATCCAAATAAACAATTTACCCTCAACAGGCCAAATTACCATCACACCCCTGTAGTTAAAAATATGGACTCACATGCATGCATTTCACATCATATTATAATATAATCAACATATACATGCATTTTATCAATTAATAACATAATTAAGCAAGTATGGCCCTCCCGGCCTACTATTCACGCCGTTAAACCATATTAGGGAATTCGGGGCATTACACTTGTTCTCTGTACCATGTCTGGTCCCAAGTATTTCCTCTCACCCATCTCATCCCAATGAATGGGTGATCTACACTTCCTCCCATACAACATCTCATAGGGAGCTACTCCAATCGTTGACTGATAACTATTGTTATATGAAAATTCAATCAACAGAAGGTACTTACTCCATGAACCTTCAAAGTCAATCATACACGCTCTGAGCATATCCTCCAACACCTGAATCGTCCTCTCAGACTGTCCGTTGGTCTGAGGATGAAAGGCTGTACTGAACTTCAACTGAGTTCCCAAAGCTTTCTGCAAACCACTCCAAAACTTGGAAGTGAAGATAGGATCCTGGTCTAACACTATAGACTTAGGAACCCCATGGAGACGTACGATCTCCCTCACATACAACTCAGCATACTGATCCACAGTATATGTCGATCTCACTGGAAGAAAATGGGCTGACTTGGTGTACCTGTCCACTATCACTCACACCGAGTCATGAAGCCCCACCATCCTGGGTAAACCTCCCACAAAGTCCATAGTAATGTCCTCCCATTTCCACTCGGGAATACCCAAAGGCTGAAGCAACCCTGCTGGTCGCTGATGCTTAGCTTTCACCTGCTGACAGGTTAAACATCTGGCTACGTACTCCACCACATCCTTCTTCATCCTGAGCCACCAATATAACGTCCATAAATCCTGGTACATCTTCGTGGTACCCAGATGAAGTGAGTACAACGTCGTATGAGACTCATCTAGTATCTCACGTCTGATCCCCTCATCAGCTGGAACACATATCCGTCTCTGATACCGAAGCAAACCAACCTCAGATATAGAATAGTCCTTAGCTACTCCCACTAAGACATCCTCCCTAATCCCCTGTAACTGAGCATCTGCCAACTGTCCTCCTCTAATCCGCTCTAGCAGGGTCGATTGCAGAGTAATATTGGCCAACCAGCCTACCACCAACTCTATCCCTGCTCTAAGCATCTCATCAGCTAACTCCCTTGAGATCTAAATAGAACTATATAACTGACCTGGACCTCTCCGGCTCAATGCATCTTCCACCACATTGGCTTTCCCCGGATGGTAAAGAATGTCACAATCATAGTCCTTTACCAACTCCAGCCAACACCTCTGTCTCATGTTCAGGTCCTTCTGTGTAAAGAAATACTTTAGACTCTTATGGTCAGTGTATACCTCACACTTCTCCCCATACAAATAATGTCGCCAAATCTTCAGTGCGAATACCACTGCCGATAACTCCAAGTCATGGGTAGGATACCACTGCTCATACTCCTTCAGCTGTCGTGATGCATATGCTATAACCTTCTCATTCTGCATCAACACACAGCCTAATCCCAACCTTGATGCATCACAGTAAACAACAAACTTCCATTCCCCCGAAGGAAGACTCAACACAGGCGCTGTAATAAGCCGTCGCTTCAGCTTTTGAAAACTGTCTTCGCACTTGTCTGACCAGATAAACTTCAAATTCTTCCGTGTCAATTCTGTCATCAGTGCCGCTATCTTCAAGAAGCCCTCTACAAACCGTCTGTAGTAACCTGCCAAACCAAGAAAACTCTGCACCTCCGAGGCATTCCTTGGCCTCGGCCAATCCCTAACTGCCTCTACCTTAGATGGATCCACCTTAATCCCATCTGCACCCACTATATGTCCAAGGAATGTCACTTCTGCTAGCCAAAATTCACACTTCTTAAACTTGGCATACAACTGATGCTCCCTCAACCTCTGTAGAACCTGTCAAAGATGAAGCTCGTGCTCTGCCTCTGAACTGGAATACACCAAGATGTCGTCGATGAAGACAATAACAAACTGATCCAGAAAGTCCTTGAACACCCTGTTCATTAGATCCATAAAGGCTGCTAGGGCATTGGTCAAACCAAATGACATGACCAAAAAATCATAGTGCCCATACCGCGTTCGGAAGGCCGTCTTCGGTATGTCCTCATCCTTGATCCTCAGCTGGTGATGACCAGATCGAAGATCAATCTTTGAGAACACCGTCTTACCCTGCAGCTGATCGAACAAGTTGTCAATCCTTGGTAGAGGATACTTATTCTTGATAGTCAACTTATTCAATTCTCTGTAGTCTATGCACATTCTCAAAGTCCCGTCCTTCTTCTTCACAAACAAAACTGGAGCACCCCATGGTGAGTAACTAGGCCTGATGAACCCCGAATCCAGAAGCTCCTGCAGCTGTATCTTCAATTCTTTCAGTTCTGCTGGTCCCATCCTATATGGTTCCCTCGACACTGGCTCTGTCCCTGACGCCAACTCAATAACAAAATAAATCTCTCTACGCGGCGACAACCCTAGCAAATCCTCAGGAAACACATCCAAGAACTCGCAAACCAGTCTGGTCTTCTTCGGTCCTACTGGTGAAACCCTGGTGGTATCAAACCTTGAAACACAATACTCACTAGGCCTACACAGTCTATCAATCACCCTACTAGAAACAAATGAGTGTGTAGCACCAGAGTCAATCAATACAGTAAAAGGAGTGCCAACACTAGAAAGCTGACCTGTCACTACCAAGGGACTAGCCTCGGCCTCCGCCTGCGTCAGGGTGAACACTCAAGATGGAGTCAAGCTGTCCACCTTCCCCGCATCTCCCATCTTCACTGTCGGGCAATTTTTCTGAGGTGTCCCACAACCCCACACACATAACAAGCTTTAGCTCGACACTCGCTCGGATGGCGTCTTCTACACCTTGTGCACTCAGGATAAGTCTTCCATGCATCACCGCCTCCCTGACGGCTTCTCTGAGTACCCCGACCTTTCCTATCAGGACCAAGAGCGATCGAAGCATTAGGAGTCTTCCTCTTCAAATTACTGGGGCCTCCGCCCCTACCAGAACCAGAATATGAAGGCACCGCCCTACGGCCCTCCCTCCTCACTGCGCTCTCTCTCCATATCTTATTCTCCACTTCCTCAGCAATAAGAGCCTTCTCTACAGCCTGGGCATAAGTTGTCCCTCCAGGAACTATTGTAATCCTCACATCACGGGCAATCATAGCATTAAGCCCTCTAATGAATCTGTCTTGCCTAGCTGCATCAGTAGGCACAAGATCTGATGCAAATTTCGCAAGTCTGTCAAACTTCAGGGCATACTCTGTAACTGTCATACTGCCCTGAACTAACCCCACAAACTCATTCACTTTCGCTGTCCTGATGGCAACATTATAATACTTCTGACTGAACAAGTCCTTAAATCATTCCCAAGTCAAAGTAGTAACATCTCTGGTCTGTGATGCCACCTCCTACCAGATTCGGGCATCCTCTCTCAGCATATACGTGGCACAGGCCACTCTGTCATGTCCCTCTACCCTCATAAAATCAAGAATGGTAGTAATCATAGTGATCCACTACTCAGCCTTCAATGGATCTGGTCCTCCCTCAAAGACCGGGGGCTGCTGCTTCCTGAATCGCTCATACAACGGTTCCCACTTGTTTCCAACCTCAACTGGCTGCACAACAGGTACCACTGCAGGTGGCACAATGGGGGCAACACTTGTAGAGTCCAAGAACTTTACTTAGCTAGTTAGATAGTAGTATAATAGTTATAGTAGTAGTATTTTTATGACTGTGGACTTTGGTTCAGACCGAAATTTATTTGGACACTCATAGTAGCACTTGTAGATTTTCTAAGTTTAACCTATAGTTTAAGAATATTAATTTTAACCTAAGGTCTGATTAATATGACTGATATTGGTGGTGATAAATATTATATTATAAGGTTTAGATAGACACAATAAGAAAGTAACACTTGTCATGTGTATGTTTAATGATAATTAAGTATTTTTGAGGAATAAGTTTATTAAGAGTAATATTTGAATATCCTAGGGTCTATCAACAGCTTTGAAAACGTTAGGGGACTTAGTCAAGGCTGTTTACTCAATTCAAATTAAGCTAAAATTGTGAAATTTCGTGTTTAAATATTCAGCGTATGCCGATATATCGCAGCTATAGGGGGCGATATATCGCAGTACGGGGATACGAAAAACACGAAACTTCGCACGATTGCCTCGGGCATGCTGGCCCAGGCGATATATCGCCTCCTTCAGTGTATTTTTTGAAAGTTTTCAAAAATGTTCTCATTCAAATCCTTAACCTCTTGATAAGTCCAGCATCTTTCTGAACGAGTCTTCAGCCTCTGCTGAACGATAATTCAAACATTTTTCACTTAAAAAGCCATTATTTTTATTCAAGTTAAATGAAGATTTTTTCATTCTTGAACTCTATAAATAGGACCTAGTACCCATCCATTTATTCATTCATCAAGCTAAGTTCAGAGGCTGCAAGTTGCTAGGTTATTGTGAGAGTGTAAACACTTGGGTTGGGAATTATAAGCTTAATCATTATAAGCTTACCAAACACTTGGGAAGTAAGGTTTATAACACATTTCAGTTCAAGGTTTAGATTGGTCATAAAAGCATTCAAGGTATTCCAAAACTCTAGTTCATTTGGTATTATTTTCTTCAAGTTCTTATAGTTTTCTACTCAGCCCCTAACTTTATTCTTTATTCTTGGATAGGAAATCTAAGTTCTTGAACATAAGGTTTTTGGTAAGTATATTCTTGATGGTATAGTTCTTTCATCACTTCATCTCATTCTCTTCAGTATACTCACCCTTCCATGTATGTTTTTAGGAGTGTTCCAAAGTCCCAAATCTGTTCTCATATCCCGATATTTTTGGTAAGGAAAATAGGTAAGGATTCTATATGTTATGTTATGTGTTATTTTATAATATATGTGTTATGATTAACCTATGATTTATGTGATGTTATGTTTGTTTGTAGAGTTGGGCATATGACCTGTATAACTAACAAGCCCCAATAAATTTATGGGCATATGACTTGCTTAGCTAGCAAGCCCCACAAATCTAATGGGCATATGACTTGTTTGTTTATGGGACCCCAAGTAATAATGGCCATTATAGTATGTATGTGACATATGTGTTATGATATGTTTTATGTTACATTATGAAATTTATGTATATGGTTTATGTGTTAGATTTTCCTTGCTGGGCATTAGGCTCACTCCTTTTATGTTTATATGTGCAGGAAAATAGCTTTGATGGCGGGAAAAGTTCTTGGTAGTTTGGGCATGTGTATTGAGGCGGAATGGAATCGAAGGGCCGAGAGTTCGATTCGAGGATGAAGTTTCTTTACTTATGGTTTTATGTGTATTTTTTCCGCACTTTATTATGCACAATTATGTTATGATTTGATTTTAAAACAATGGGATCCCATATCCTACTTTAAATTTTAAGTAAGTTTAACATTTATTTTTACAAGTTTTTAATAAAGTTATGATCATTTCACTTGTAAATTTTATTAAGGATTAATGTCTATGGATAGTTTTCGTTAATGGTCCAAAGTCTAGAATAGTTGGGTCATTACAACACTCCCAGATGGAGCTTGCTACCGCAAAATTCGAATCTGTTCATCTTGGCTCTGCAGCCGAGCCTACATGTCTGCCATAAGCTGCTGCCAATTCTCAGGGACTGGCGGAGGGGTCTGGCCCTGATCATCATCTCTATTTGCGGACCTGCCGGCTAGTCGCGTAGATTTTCTTGGACGCATAATTATCCAAGTCAATCTGCAATCAACGACTCGGCAATTAGACTATGATGACAGAGTAATAATTCTTTCATGATCCATCACTGAAACTCCAATCATTCACAGGCAATCAATTTCATAACAATTTATCCAAATATTCATCCGTACATTCATTCACATGCATAGCAGTGCTGATAAGCAGGCCTCAATAACATCATGCAATAGTCAAGGGCCAGGCCTTATTAGTATCTCATGCTCCCTATTAATCAAACAGATATCAACAGTCATATCTCATTCAAATCATTTAAGCACATAATCATGTGTACACAATTACCAAACCCTGAGTCGAGCTTATCTTTCACGGTGAATGTACATGTTCAGCCAGTCTTCAGGAACCCATAAACCTAGGACACTCTGATACCAAGTTGTAACAACCTGGATAGCCAAGACCGTTACACTGTGTGTTTACAAAAGTGCTAGACTTGCTAATCAAGTCGTTAAGTTGAAAACGTGTTATTGAAACTAATGTGGAACTAGGGTTAAAAGATTTTGGTCTTAAAAGCAGCATTTCTTATAAATAAAACATTTTCTATTTACACGGGATCCCAAAATTAATAGAATTAAAACCATTTACAAAAGATTCGAGGTTTAATTACAGTATTAGCCATACTAAGGAAAAATAGACAGTTAAGCAATCCCTGTCCTGATTCACTCCTCGGCCATGGCGACCGAACAGCTGACTATGTACATTCTGCCCCGCAGCCCTCCACCTTAGGGTTGGTTCAACTTGCCTTTGCCTTTACCTGCACCACGTAGCACCCGTGAGCCAAGGCCCAGCAAGAAACACAATAACAGAGCATAAGCAATCAACAGACAATTCAACACCTCATATCACATAGGCATGTTCTCAATCATATAAGCATTCATGATAATCGATTATTCAACATACTAGACATATCAACTCATATCAATCACCAATTTACAAATGATAACTAGGGTTAGGGGCATTTTGGTCATTTCACCCAATTCCCGCTAATTCCTCAAGTGTCTCTAATAATTTCTGCTTACTTCCCGATACCTAATTAATCACCAATTATATTCCTCGATGTCAAAATAGACCCCAATTTATTCTCTAAATTCCCATTTATACCCTAGGCTCGCCCCGAGCCGGGTATAAATCCCCGCCGTGACTTTTTCGCTAACCTACTCACTAGGATCGTCTCAAATCACAGATCACAAATATATCCACATAATAATGTGGTCTCAACAATTATCACATATATATACAGTTATGCCCTCAACGACCAAATTTACAATTATGCCCTTTCTAACCTAATCAGGACCTACATGCATACTAATACACATAGTCATGCAATCTCAGATATTCAAATAGTCATATAACATACTTTAAATCATTAAATCACATATATTCCAATTATGCCCTCCCGGCACACTAATCAAGGCCCTTAAGCCTTATTAGTAAATTTGGGTCGTTACAGTGACCTCTTGGGAAGTTTTCCCATGAAGCGTGCGAGTGAGGACAAGGCACGCTGGAAAGACTCGTGTTGGTTTTTAGGGCCAGTCGTCATTCTAGGAAGCAGCCATAGTGACGTAGGGCGTTACATTAATCGTGTAGAATTTCAAAATTTCAGTTCATAGGAATCGTTGGTCTGTTGGGAATATATGACTTTAATCTTTGCAAATCAATAATGAATTATGACAATAATGCAATATTCCAAACTGTAGATGTTGATCAAGATTCAAATTTAAAGTATGTAGGCAATTCTTGATAATCAAAGAAACATGTTCATGATATGAATGTTAATCTTGAATATACTGAACTAAATGATTAAATGATGATAAGATGAATTTAGATACATTTAATCATCAATACTAACAATGAATAACATAATAGAATCACAGAATACAAGATTAGGGTTAGAGATAAAACCTTTGTATCAAGCAACTTGAATCTTCAACTTGGGGAACTTCTAAAGCTCATACACAATATGAATATTGTTGTCCAAAATCTCTATTCCAAGCCTTCCCAATTGCTTGATGCTTCATCTAATTAGAATGAGATTTGGGATTGGACAAGTCTTGAAACACATGCAAGTCAAGCAAGCTTGATGAGTTTCTTGGAGAAAACTTTGGTCTTAGAGAGCTAGAGAGAGAATGAGTTTTAGAGAGAGCGGGTTAGAAAATGTGATCAAGACTTTTCAACTCTAACCCATATATATAGTCTAGGCATCATCATTAGTCTAACCAATAGGATTAGAGCATTTAAAACACATCATTTGGAGCATTTTACCTAAACTTTATGGTCCTAAAAGACCGCCTAGGCAATACGTCGCCTACAAGCAGGCGATGAATTTCCTGCTAGGGCTTTTGAAGCCCTTCGCATTTAGGCGATGCTACGCCACTTAGGGGGTGACGTATCGCCACCCTCTCTGACTTTGGACCACTCCAATGGTCCTAAATTTGCTACAAATGCTACCAAACTTTTTGAGAATGTTTGGATACCTCATTTGTAGTGACCTGAATAATTCTAAGGCCTCGAAAAATTAAAAACTACTAAGACATAGCTACTATTTTGGAAGACATGCATAAAATAATAGAACTTTATTAAAAGTCCAAAATACGGGATCCCATTGTTATTACATAAAAACATAAAGAAAACATAAAACTTTGGTTAATTGTTCAAATACTAAATGCATAAAAAAAATACATAAATTAAAAAGACTCAAAATATAAACTTCATCCTCGATCTTTTCTAGCGATCCATTCATTTCCGTCCTCTCCCAATACACATGCCAAAGCTGCCATGAATCTGTCCTGCCCTCCAAGCTTATTTTCCTAGACCATCTAAAATAAAAAGAAATGAGCCTAATTCCTAACAAGGAAAATCGACTAAAACATATCATAAATCATAAGACTAAAAACATATAAATCATAAAACATATGACGTAGAAACGTATATCATATAAACATAGGACTACAATATTAATGGTCAATAACTCATTACCGTAATATGTGATAAAACCATCGAGGTCCTCTGTCTATTAATCGAGGTAGGTTAGATAACAAAATAGTATATGATAAACCATCTAGGTCCTCTGTCTACTAATCGAGGTAGGTTTAATCATAACTCTAATTTATGATAACGATAAAAATCCTTGGATTCATTCGCTATCTAAGCAACTATATTTCCCAAGTGACTACAACATAGAACATAAACATAACATAACACATACAATCTAACCAATTTTCCTTACCAAAAACTGGGATATTGGAGACAAGAACGGGATTGGAAAACTCCTAAAACAAAATAGTAAGAATCATAAGTTTTCTAAAGAAATGGAGATGAAAAGAAGATCTAAACAATCAAGATAGAAACTTACCGAAAACCTTAAGCTTCAAGAAACTTAAACACCTAACCAAAAGCCATAATAACAAGTTAGGATCTGAAAGAAAATGAATGAAAATAAAATAAAAGAACTATAATGAACTAACTCTGAGGATAAGAATACCTTGGTCCGACTAGAACTTCAATCTACACCTCAATACCAAAATGTCACTCGATCTTACTTTCCAAGTGTTTAGAAAAGCATAGATTGGAAAGCATTTAATCCCTAAACCCTAGTGTTTTCTCTCTAGAATAAACTTAGCAACTTGGAGGCTCTGAAGAATGCTTGAATGATGAATGAAATGGCTGAGTGAAAGGTCCTATTTATAGAGTTCAAGGAGTGAAACTAACCCCTTTTAAAAAGAATAAATAAATGAAAATTAACTGAATAAATTTGAATTTTCTGTTTAACAGATGCCCAGAACTCGGTCAAAGACATTCAGGAGCGAATCAAAGTTGTTGAGGGCTATTTCTAATTCAGTTCCATGATGTTTCAAAAATAGCCTAAATGAGGCGATATATCGCCTGCCCCTATGTCTCGAGCCTCTATGGTTTCATTCGTGCGAAGTCAACATATTTTCTGTATCACCCATAGACGATATATCAGCATACTCTGATATTTTAAAAACGTTTTTGCACACTTTTAGCACACTTTAAGTTTGTTTAAACAACTTTGACTGGGTAAAACCTGATCCTAACAGCTGCTGGAAGGTTCTAGACCTTCTAGATCTATCCTTTATTTATTTATTAATCTAAAATCCATAAATCCTTAATAAGCATGCATGTGACAAGTGTCACGATCTTAATCATTCTATCTAAAACATAGGTTATAATAAATAATATTTCTAAACTATAGGTTAAACTTGTAAAATCCATAACTAATTCTATGAGTTTCCAACTAAATCCCGACTTGAACCAATAATCACGAAAAATAAAAATATACTACTACTGCTACTGCTACTACCACTACTACTAGCTAAGTAAAATTTTGAGACGCTACAATTCTCTCCTACTTAAAAGAATTTCATCCCTAAAATTTACTTACCAAAAAATTCTAGATACCGTGCTCAAATGTCTTTCTCCAACTACCACGTTGCCTCTCATTCTGTATTATTACTCCATACAACCTTGACTATCAAAATACTCTTAGACTGCAATTCCTTCATCCCCTTCTCTAGGATGCTAACTGGTCGTTCCTCGTAACTCGGGTCTTTCTGAAGTGCTAACGTATCATACTTGAGAATGTGAGATGGGTCTGATACATATCTACATAGCATCGAGATGTGAAACATATTGTGGCTATCTGCTAGAGCTGGCAGTAGGGCTAATCTATATGTTACTGGTCCCACCTTGTCCAATATCTCAAAATGACCTATAAATCAGGGAATAAGTTTTCCTTACTTCCCAAACTTCTTCACTCCTTTCATAGGAGATGTTCTTAAGAATACTTGATTTCCGACTTTGAATTCCACATCTCGTTGCTTGGCATCCGCATAACTCTTTTTTCGACTCTGAGCAGCGAGCATATGCTTTCTAATCAGCTCTACTATTTCTTGAGCCTCTTTAACAGCTTCAGGTCCAAGAAGTTATCTTTCTCCTACCTCGTCCCAATGTAACGATGATCGGCACTTCTTTCCACAAAGTAACTCATAGGGTGCCATACCGATAGTTTCCTGGTAGCTATTATTATAGGAGAACTCTATTAGTGGAAAATACTTACTCCACGATCCTCTGAAGCCTAGTACACAAGCGCACAACATATCTTCTAAAATCTGTATGGTACGCTCAAACTGTCCGTCAGTCTAAGGATGAAATATCATGCTGAGACTTAGCTTGGTACCCATGGCTTGCTGCAAGCTTCCCCAAAATCTTGATGTAAACACCGATCCTATATCGGATACTATGGTCTTAGGGATTCCATGCAGTCGCACTATTTCTCGAACATAAATTTCTACGTACTAGTCTGCAGTATACGTAGTCTTAAAAGCAAGGAAGTGAGCTGTCTTGGTGAGTCTATCTACCATAACCCAAGCTGAGTCGTGTTGCTTATTTGTTTGTGGTAATCATGTCACAAAGTCCACGGCTATGTCTTCCCACTTCCATTCTAGAATACTAAGTGATTGTAATAATCCTGAGTGTCGCTGATGTTCCGCCTTTAGTTGCTGGCATATAAGGCATTTGAACACATATTCTGCTACATCTTTCTTCATTCCCGGCCACCAATATAGTGCCTTAAGGTCGTGATTCATCTTGGTCGACCCTAGATGAACTGAGTATGGGGTAGTGTGTGCCTCGTATAAAATCTTCATCTTAATCCCATAGTCATTCGACATGCACACCCAGCCCTTATATCTCAAGAACCCCTATCCTTATATGGAGAAAGATGTAGTCTTGCCTTCTTTGACTGCAACCATATGTGATACTAACGTGTCATCATGCCCTTGCCCGATTCGTATATCCTTTAGTAAACTCGACTGGATGGACAAGTTAGCCATTTGACCCATGACTAGTTCTATTCCGGCCTTAATCAACTCTTGGTGAAGCGACTTTTCAATTTTGGGTAATGCTGCCAGATTTCCATAACTCTTTCAACTTAACGCATCCGCAACTACATTCGCTTTTCTTGGGTGGTATAGGATTTTGCATAAATATTTTACTAGTTCTAACCACCTACACTGCCTTATGTTGAGCTCCCTGTGTGTGAATAAATATTTTAAACTCTTGTGGTGTGTATAAATCTCACCATAAAACAGTGGCGCAATATTTCAATGCGAAGACCACCACTGCCAAATCCATATCGCGTGTTGGATAGCGTTGCTCGTATTCCTTCAGCTTCCTTGAGGCATAGGCCATCACAATATACTACAAACTTGTCATTGGGTGTCGGTAGACAAAGTACTGGTGCTGAGCATAATTTATCCTTGAGCAACTGGAAGCTTTCTTGACATTTATCCGTCTAGTTGAACTTTTGTTGTTTCCGGGTCAGGTTGGTAAGCGAAGTGGCTATCTTAGAAAAGCCTTCTACAAATCTCCCATAATAGCCTACTAGCCCGACAAAACTTCTAACCTCTGATGCATTTTTAGGTCTTGGACAATCCTTCACAACCTCAACTTTAGTTGGGTCTATTGTGACTCCATCCTTGGATGCTATATGGCCGAGGAACGCTACTTGCGATAGCCAAAATTCACATTTCTTGAACTTGGCATAAAGTTAATGTTCCTTTATTTGCAGCATGGTCAATCTTAAATGTTCTTCATGCTCAACTCCATCCTTGGACTACACCAAAATATCGTCAATGAACACTACAACGAATTTGTCCAAGTAATCCTTGAAGACCAGATTCATCAAATCCATGAATGCGGCTGGAGCGTTGGTAAGAACAAAAGACATAACTAGAAACTCATAATTTCTATATCGAGTTCTAAAAGTTGTCTTTGGTATATCCTCTTCTCGTACCTTGAGCTGGTGATAACCGGATCGTAGATCAATCTTTGAAATTATGGTCGCTCCTCGGAGTTGATCAAATAAGTCATCGATCCGGGGTTGCGGGTACTTGTTCTTAATTGTCACCTTTTTCAGGCCAAAGTAATCGATACACATCCACATGCTTCCATCCTTCTTCTTCACAGAGACAATTGGTGCTCCCCATGGAGAATGGCTTGGTTTGATGAAACCCAAGTCTAAGAGTTCTTACAACTATGTTTTCAACTCCTTGAGTTCAGTAGGTGCCATTCGGTATGGTGCCTTTGAGATAGGCTCGATTCCCGGTACTAGTTCGATTGTGAAGTAAATTTCCCGAGTAGGCGGTAACCCTGGTAAGTCGTGAGGAAATATCTCTGGGAATTCCTTTAAAATGTAAACGTCTCCAACCTGTAACGGTATTTCCTGTGCCACATCCATGACGCTTGCTAAGAATGTGTGACATCCTTTCTTTATCATCCTTTAAGCTTTGAGAGATGAGATAAGTGATGTCCGTAGTCTTGAAACCTTTCCCATAAAACATAGTTTCTGACTGTCAGGAGTTTTGAGCATCACTTGCTTATGTTTACAGTCGATGGTTGCGCCATGCCTTGCTAACCAATTCATGCCTAGTATCACATCAAAGTCCTTGATCACTAGCTCTATTAGGTCTCCTTCTAGTTTTGTGCCCTCGACTTTGATCGATACTGCTCGTATTATTCGTGATGATAGAACTAGTTTGCCCGAAGGCAATTCCATAACAATCCTAGTTCTAAATCTTTCACAAGGTTTGTTTAATTTTTCTATCAGTCCTAACAAGATATACGAGTGTGTTGCTCCTGAATCAAACCATGCTAAACATGTATTATTAAGGATAGGAAGTTGACCTGTGAGCACTTTGTTACTAGCTTCGGCTTCTCCCTGGGTCAAGGAAAAAACTTTGGCTATAACCATCTTGTTGTCCTTCTTTTCTTCTGTTTTGAGCTACAGACATTACTTTTTTCGATGACCTTCCTGGCCACAATTGAAACAACTCTTGGTGTTGCACGACGCTCCCCAGGATGTCTTTTCTGGCATTTGGAGCACTGAGGGCATTCCACATAACCCGACCTATTATTACCATGATTAGATCGTGCTCTTGTGTCACCATTAGCTTGCTTATTATCAGGATGCTTTCTTTTCTGCCCATTATTGTTGTGCTGGTGGTTTGTTGTTTCTACCATTTTGAGTCTGATTTTGATGCTTGGGTTTAGACTTGCTGGCCTCCTCCTTACTAACACTGGCTTGGAGTTTTTCCTCCTCTATAACTGTTTCTAGAGCATCGGTGTAAGAAGTGGTTCTAGGGTTGGCAAGCTTGACTCCTAGCTCAATCTTGGGTCTGAGTCCCCTGGTGAACTTGGAAATCCTCAAGAAATCGGTTGGGACCAACTCTGATGCAAACTTGGCTAAACGATCAAATTGTTGAGCGTACTCGACTACTGTTAAATTCCCCTGCTTCAGACTGTCAAACTCTTCCACCCTTGTAGCAATAATAACCGAGTTGTAGTACTTTTTGTGAAACAACTCCACAAATCTAGTCCAAATCATGGTGGGGACATCATGAGTCTGCTATACCAAATCCATCTAGATTCTAGCATCCTTTTTCAGAAGAGAAGAAACACAAGATATGCGATCCTCATTGCCAAGGCTCATGTGTGCTAGAATAGGCTCTACATTCCTAAGCCATTCTTCCGCCTCAAAGGGGTCGATTGCCCCTTCAAAGTTTGGAGCGTGCTACTTATGAAAACGCTCATAGATTGGCTCTGTGTACTAAGCTGGATAAGGCGCATAGCTCACCATTGACCTTCCCACATATGGATATCCTACTTGTTGGGGTGCTTGAGCCGCTAGTTGAGGCTGCGGCTGAGGCTGCGGCTGTTGTCATTGTTGTTGCAGTAGTTCTTCTACTTGTTGATGTAATTGAATAATCTCAGCAATGTTGTCAACTGATTGTGGTGCATATCTATTGGAAGTAACATTGGTAGCACGCATTCCCCTTCTTCGGACTGGAGGGGCTTCATGAGTCTCATTGGCGGTGCTGGGGGCATTTTCGTTCTTGCGTGCAGACCTTTGTAGCGACATCTTCAGCAAAGTTCTAACAGTTAAGAAATCACGTTAGAACTTACCCTAATAGGTTCTAAGGCAAAACTTAGTCTAAGCAAACATAACTCGGACCTATCAGTTATGATTTCTTATGAAAAATTATGTAAGTCATTTTTATAAATTAGGGTGTGTTTTCATACTTAGAACAATAAGCCATCTTTGTTATTTCCTAAGTTTGTTTCTAACCACCCTATATGACATAATTCTCAGGCTCGAAACTCGTCGCTGTTCCAAAGTTAACCATATTGAGGGAGGGCTGGGATCAGTAAAATCGTTCCCACTACTATGGCCCCCTAAACTTTCAATACAGAACCCGGTCCATTGATTTGTATCCATCCTCACCGAACTTAGTCATTATTTACTAAATTTATTCTAAATTTATTATGATTGTAGAAAAAAATCAAACTCATACATGTCATTAAAAAAATAAGTTTATTCATTTGGAAAAATATTTTCACTAATTACAATCATAAAAATAAAAAAAAAATAAAGAAACTATGTCAATAATAAGTAGGATAAATCTCTAAAAATCAGGATCTTCTACATTTTACCCTTCATCTAACATATAATCATCTATTTCTTCATAGTCATCATTACTATGAGCCTCGAAACTACCTTAGGGAATATTCATTAAGATATTCTGCTTTTGTTCATTAGTGAATTGAAACCCAAACTTAGAGGTAAGCTTACGTATAAGAAAATAATATCCATGGCTACCGGTAAATCATCTTCATCATCCATAGTCTCCCATAATTCTTCTAATTTCATAACTACAAAAGGAAAATTCTTAAAAAGCCTAATTACTAAGACATATTGTTCCATGGCTCTCATCATAATTTGCTTAGTGGTTTGAAGGTGAACTATCTCCTTGTGAAATTTGACCAATATCTGAGTGATTCTTTCTAGCACTCCTATTGTATCCCTTGGTTCTATAACCCTTTTTAATGCCTTAATGGCTCGAATATCATGATAGGTCAAAGCTCCATTCATTTTGACTGAAAACATAATGACTAAAACGTTAGCTATTAACATAAACATACCTTTCATAACATAAACACTTACATTGGAGGTTAGATTCAGAGCTTTATTGTGTGTATCAAGGAGAACTGCAAGCATATGAACTGTGGGCTCTGATACCAACTGTAATGACTCGAATAATTCTAAGAACTCGGACCATTAAAAACTACTAAGACATAGCTACTATTTTGGAGGACATGCATAAAATAATAGAACTTTATTAAAAATCCAAAATACTGGATTCCATTGTTATTACATAAAAACATAAACCTTTGGTTAATTGTTCAAATACTAAATGCGGAAAAACAAATATATAAATTAGAAAGACTCAAAATATAAACTTCATCCTCGATCTTTTCCAGCAGTCCATTCATTTCCATCATCTCCCAATACACATGACAAAACTGCTATGAATCCGTCCCACCCTCCAAGCTTATTTTCCGACACCATCTAAACTAGAAAGAAATGAGCCTAATGCCCAACAAGTAAAATCTACTAAAACATGTCATAAATCATAAGACTGAAAACATAAAAATCATCAAACATATGAGATGAAAATGTATATCATATAAACATAGGACTACAATATTAATGGCTATTAACTCATTATCGTAGTATGTGATAAAACCATCTAGGTCATCTGTCTACTAATCGAGGTAGGTTTAATCATAACTCTAATCTATGATAATGATAAAAATCTTGGGATTCATTTGCTATCTAAAATACTATATTTCCCAAGTGACTACAAATTAAAACATATACATATATATATACATAACACATAAACATAACATAACACATACAATATAACCTATTTTCTTTACCAAAAACCGGGATATTGGAGACAAGAACGGGATTGGAAAACTCCTAAAACTGAACCATAAGAATCATAAGTTTTCTAAAGAAATGGAGATGAAAAGAAGATCTAAACAATCAAGATAGAAACTTACTGAAAAACCTTAAGTTTCAAGAAACTTAAACACCTAACCAAAAGCCATAATAACAAGTTAGGATCTGAAAGAAAATGAAAGAAAATAAAATAAAAGAACTATAATGAACTAACTCTAAGGATAAGAATACCTTGGATAGACTAGAACTTCGATCTACACCTAAATACTGAAATGTTACTCTATCTTACTTTCCCAGTGTTTAGAAAAGCTTAGATTGGAAAGCTTTTAATCCCAAAACCCTAGTGTTTTCTCTCTAGAATAAACTTAGCAGCTTGGAGGCTCTGAAGAATGCTTGAATGATGAATGAAATGGCTAAGTGAAAGGTCCTATTTATAGAGTTCAAGGAGTGAAACTAACCCCTTTTAAAAAGAATAAATTAATGAATATTAATTGAATAAATTTGAATTTTATGTTCAATAGATGCCCAGAACTGGGTCAAAAACGTTCATGAGCCAATGTAAGTTGTTGAGGGCTATTTCTATTTCGGTTCCACGGTGTTTCAAAAATACCCTAATAGAGCTGATATATCGCCTACCCCTATGTCCCGAGCCTCCGTGGTTTCGTTCATGCGAAGTCAACGTTTTTTCCGTATCACCCATAGGCAATATATCAACCCCAATAGCTGCGATATATCGGCATACGCTAATATTTCAAACACATTTTTGCACACTTTTAGCACACTTGAACTTTGGTTAAACAACTTTGATAAGGTAAAACATGATCCTAACAGCGGCTGGAAGGTTCTAGACCTTCTAGATCTATCCTTTATTATTTCATTAATCTAAAATCCTTAAATCCTTAATAAACATGCATGTGACAAGTGTCACATTCTTAATCATCTATCTAAACATTAGGTTATAATAAATAATATTTCTAGGAGCAACTATATTAATCAAACCTTATGTTAAAATTCATATTTCTAAACTATAGGTTAAACTTGTAAAATCCATAACTATTTCTATGAGTTTCCAACTAAATCTCGGCCTAAACCAATAATCACAAAAACTAAAAAAAAATACTACAAGCTACTACTGCTACTGCTACTACTATTGCTACTGCTACTACTACTATCTAGCTAAGTAAAATTCTGAGACGCTACATCATTGTATCACTTTAGACCCATAAAAATCACTTTTAGATGCCTTCTACACAATCTCATGTTTTCATTTCTCTTTTAGTGAAAACAGTTAAGTATTTTGCACCTCACATGTAAACAACTTAACCATTATATTTAACCAATCTCCCACTTGGTTAAATATAATCCTCTCTTCTTAGTTTAACAATTTTGGTGCATAAAATGAAGTATCTTTTAATTTTAACTTTATCTTAGTGAAAGTATTACAAAGCCTTATCGAAGTCATTGGTGTCTAAAGATTGAGCCAAGTACTTCTTAATGATAAAACCGGTAACACCACACACACCTCCACTTGACCATTCATTTTCCCACTTTTTTCGCTTAGCACTTATGTGTCCATGTGCCCATCCATTTCATGAACTTTCCGGGGAGAAACTCCAACTCCCATGAGAGGCGTCACCACCTCTAAGTTCACATAGGTGAAGTTCTTACAACATCTTTGCTACCTTTAGAGATACTTTTTGCACACAACTAAACTTCATTAAAATCCTCAGGCTACTCGATAGCAACCAACACTAACAATCCTTGGATGGAACTCATGATTTTGTTAATGTTGAAACAATTCACCCAATAACTTGTTCTTACCCATTGAACTCTTGCCCTTGACGTTCACAAGTTTGGAGTTGGGTTACCATCATTGGTGAATATATTATTTTAGGAGTTTTAGTCCCATCCCTTTTGAAGTAGAACTTACTAACCTCTTTGCAAGAGTTTTTGTAAATGGATCCGCTAAGTTCTCACTTGTCTTAACATATGAGATCGATATGATTCCTCCACGGATCAATTGTGTCTGATACTCATGTCTTAGACTTATATGTCTAGACATCCCATTATATACGCCATTATATGCTCTAGCCAATGTGGTGTGACTATCACATAGTATTGAGATCGTTGATACTTCATCCGCGGAAATCGGGATCTACAACATGAGATCCTTATGCTACTCAGCCTCTTTGCTGGTTGTCGCTAGAGCTATAAATTCGGCCTCCATGGTTGAGTGTGAAATACATGTTTGTTTCTTAGAACCCCAAGAAACCACTCCCCCTCCAAGCATAAACACCCAACCACTTGTGGAGAGATTATCTCCTACACTTGATATCCAACTCACATTGGAATATCCTTCAAGTATCTTTGGGAACTTTGAATATTGGAGGTCTAGTTGCTTGGTCCTTTTAAGGTACCCTAGAACTCTTTCAATCGCTCTCCATTGTTCCATACTTGGAATTCTAGTAAACCTACTTAGTTTACTAATCGCATATGCAATATTCTCCCTTGTACAATGAGTGCCGTACATTAGACTCCCTAATTCACTTGCATACTCAAGTTGAACCACTGCTCTACCATTATTCTTCTCAAGTATTATGCTTGAATCAAATAGTGTATTTGCCTCTTTGATTTTGAGATGACTAAACTTGTCAAGCACTTTCTCAACATAGTGTTCTTGACTTAAGGCATAACCCCCACTATTTCTTCTAACTTTTATATCTAAGATGGTATCAACCTCTCCAAGGTCTTTCATCTTGAAAGTGGAAGATAGAAACCTCTTCGTTTCCATTATGCCTTTCATATCATTACTCAAAATCAAATATCATCAACATATAGACACACCAAGATGACATAGTCATCACAAGTCTTAGAGTATAAGCACTTGTTTACATTATTGTGTCTAAACCCATCCGAAATTATGGCTTTATCAAATTTCTCATGCCATTTTTTCGGTGCTTGCTTTAAACCGTATAATGATTTAACAAGCCTACACACTTTATTTTCATTTCCCTTCAAAACAAAACCCTCCAGTTGTTCCATATAAATCTCCTCATCGAGATATCCATTTAGGAATGTCGTTTTAACATCCACTTGATGAACATAAATGTTATATATTGATGATAAGGCAAATAGTACTGTTATAGTGGTTGTTCTAGCAACCGGTGCATACGTGTCAAAATAATCGACTCCTTCCTTTTGTTTAAACCCTTTGGCAACTAGTCTTGCCTTGAAGGTTTGTAATGTATCATCGGTGCGATATTTCCTCCAAAATACCCACTTGCACCCAATTGGTTTTGAACATTGTGGAAGGTCTACCAATTCTCATGTGTGGTTTGAAATAATTGAATCCATCTCCTTATTTATTGCCTCCTTCCAAAAAACAGAGTCTCTCGAAGACATTACTTCTAGGAATGTTTTGGGATCATCTTCAACTTGAAGAGCCATAGGAAATTTCCATGTGACTTCTTCATGGTTTCCCTCTACTAGGTAGAGTGTCTCCACTTGAGAACATGTCTCATTTGATCCTAATTCTTTAAGCCGTTGGCTTCTTCGAGGCAATATAGGTTGCTCATAAACCTTTGGATCTTTCTCTTTAAGAGATTCTGCAACACTTGTGGGTTCTTGAGAACGGCTATCACAATATAACATATTTTCAAAGAACTCCACTTCTCTTGATTCAATTATCACATTAGACTCCAAGTCTAAGAGCCTATAGGCCTTGCTATTTAAGGCATAACCAACAAATGCACACTTTACGGCCCTTGGACCCAACTTGGTCCTTTCAAGCTTTGTGCTCTTGCAATAATCAAGGCACCCTCACACTTTAAGATAGCCTAAGTTAGGCTTCTTTCCTCTCCATAACTCATGTGGAGACACATTGTTCTTTTTCATAGGAATTCGATTCAATATATGACACGCAGCAAGCAAGGCTTCATCCCACAAATTATAACACAATTTAGCATGTAAAAGCATAGATTAAATCATCTCAAGATAAGTCTTATTCTTCCTTTTAGCTATTCCATTTTGTTGTGGAATGTATGGTGCAGTGCATTCATGTATAATGCCATGTTGCTCACAAAACACATTGAAACCATTTGAAAAGTATTTACCAACTCTATCACTTCTAAGAGTCTTTATTTTCCTTTCCAATTGATTTTCTACTTTAGCTTTATAGATTTTAAATGCATTAAATGCCTCATCCTTACTCTTAAGTAAATACACATAAGTATACCTAGAGCAATCATCTATGAAAGTTATGAAGTATCTATTTCCTCCTTTAGTTAACATGCCATTCAATTCACATAAATCACTATGTATTAAATCTAGCAAGTTTGAACATCTATCAACACTTGGAAAAGGTTTCTTTACCAATTTAGATTTAACACATAATTCACATTTATCATGCTCATTCACATCACCACTAATTAATCCACATTTAACAAATCTTTTAATTGTGTATAACCTATATGAGCAAGTCTATTATGCCAAAAATTAATAGAATTAGAATTAATCACATTGCAAGATTTAGATGTCATATCATTATTGTCCCTATCAAGAGCACAAAGTTTGATCATTCCATCACATGTATAACCATTTCCCACAAAAGTGCCCAACTTAGTCAAAGTAAATTTACAGAATTTAAACTTCATTTTGATACCATATTTACTCAATAGACTTCCACTCATAATTTTTCTAGTCATATCAGGAACATAGAAAACATTAATTAGGGTCACTTTCTTTCCATTTGTGAAGAACACATCACTGCAGCCCCTTCCAAGTACCTTGGATCTCTTTTCATTTCCCATTTAGACTTCAAGTCCCACCTTTGCACTTTCAAAGGATTTGAAAAGAGTTTTATCATAGGTTACATGAATGGTTGCACGAGTATCATACCACCATCCATGTACCTTTCCTTTGGTTGCATTAACTTCACTCAAGGTTGCAATGATCTCAACATCAATTGCATTTGCATGTTCACCTTCTCTTAAGGTTGCATTAGTCTCATCACTACATGCATGAACCATGTCAATTCTCTTTAGGGTTATCATACATTCCTCATCGAATGCATTAAATTCAATTAAGGTCACAAAGATCTCATCATCAATTGTATTGACCTCAATCTCATTATGGTTAATTTTACAATTTCCATATCTCACATGATGATCAATAACTTTACAAACAAAACAAATACAATAATAACCCTTGAATTGTTTATTAACACTCACCATGGTACTCTTAATATAAACAATAATTTTAAACTGACTAAAATATGGCAGCAAACACATTTCATTCAAATTGTTGAAATCTACCCATTTAGAAATAAGTAATTTGATGATACAAATCTCCTTAAGCATGTATTCCCACTGAGTTGTCTCATCCTTTGTTGATGAAGACTTTGAATCCATATCTACATTCATGTAGAGCATTTCCAAATAGAACTTTCTTTGATCTTTCATGGTTACGTGTCTAACACAAACCAAATCTTGAAACAAGGATTTGAAGGTTGTAGAAGATGAACCAATTTCCCTCATTGTTGATTATGCAAAACACAAAATGAAAATAATTAGAATTAGAGATTTTGATTGTAGGGAATATATGGCTTTACTCTTTGCAAATCAATAATGAATTATGATAATAATGCAATATTCCAAACCCTAGATGTTGATCAAGATTCAAATTTAAAGTACGAAGGAAATTCTCGATAATCAAATAAACATGTTCATGATATGAATGTTAATCTTGAATACACTGAACTAAATGATTAAATGATGATAAGATGAATTTAGATACATTTAATCATCAATACTAACAATGAATAACATAATAGAATCCCAAAATACAATGTTAGGGTCAGAGAGATATAACCTTTGTATTGAGCAACTTGAATCTTCAACTTGGGGAACTTTTCAGGCTTATACACAATATGAATATTATTGTCTAAAATCTCTACTCCAAGGCTTCCCAATTACTTGAAGCTTCAACTAAGTAGAATGAGATTTGGGATTGAACAAGCCTTGAAACTCATGCAAGTCAGGCAAGTTTGATGAGTTTCTTGGAGAAAAAATTGGTCTTAGAGAGCTAGAGAGAGAATGAGTTTTAGAGAGAGAGTTGGAAAGTGTGATCAAGACTTTTCAACTCTAATAACCCATATATATAGTGTAGGCATCATCATTAGTCTAACCAATAGGATTAGAGCATTTAAAACACATCATTTGGAGCATTTTATGTAAATTGTATGACCCTAAAAGACCGCCTAGGAAATGCATCACCTGCATGTAGGCGACATATCGCCTGACAGGCGATACGTCACCTACTAGCAGGCGATGCATCGCCTGCTAGGGCTTTTGAAGCCCTTCGCATTTAGGCGATGCTACGCCACTTAGGAGGCGACGTATCGCCAACCTCTCTGACTTTGGACCACTCCAATGGTCCTAAAATTGCTCCAAATGCTACCAAACTTTTTGGGAATATTTGGATACATCATTGTATCACTTTAGATCAATAAAAGTCACTTTTAGATGCCTTCTACACAATCTCTTGTTTTCACTTCTTTTTAAGTGAAAATCGTTAATTGTTTTGCACCTCAACGTGTAAACAACTTAACCATTCTATTTAACCAATCTCAACATGGTCTTGCTATAATAAAATATTGCATAGGTCATTTAGGCCATTTCGGCAAAGGTATACTGGGAGACCATACAGATAGTGGGAGAAGATGCCCAGTTAAGTGATTAAAGGGAAGTGTTAAGTTAAGTTTAATTTGTAGTAAACTGTAGCGTCTAATGGTGTTTATCTTATAGGTGAGCATCGAAATAGGGTGAAAGAACCATATTTGAGGTGCATCTTTGTAGGACTAGGGTGGTTATATTCCACGTGGGCACTAGCAGAACTCGTAAGTAGGGGCATCCCGTACTATATATTGTGTGAGCAATACGGGCTAGGACACCTGAAGTTGGAAAGTGAGATGGATGAGTATCTATGTCGTATTGAATGGGACTAAAGCCATAATTGCATAATGATTTGTGCATAGTAAAACATGTTTTTTTTATTAGGCCCATAAATATATTAAATGTTCAATTAAAATATTATGAAGTGTAATGTAATTTGAAGTATGAAACTGAAGTAGCAAACAACTAAATTTTAAGCAATTTTGAGTACAAAATAGCTTGCTAATTTACAAAAAGTTGTCAGATTACATTTAATTTTCCTTTGATAACTTGGAAGAGTCCATAGCCTTTTATCCTTGCAAATTTGGGCTAAAGCAGATAGGGCATACACGGGAGCTGCTACGGTAGTCCCAGAGCATAGGTGTACCCATAAGTATATGAAAGAGTAGAGGTTGATGCTCTATCAATTGTGAGAGGGTATGACCTAGCCCGCATGCATGCCATGCATGGTACATGGGGCTAGGTGTGGAGGTTGAGCCGAGGCAGATAACAATAGTGCACATATCTTTTCATAGCACTCATACCTTGCACTACATGATTTTGTTTGTTGGGGCAAACCACCTGAAGGAAGGCAAATGATTTTTTTTGGGGGCGGGGGGGGGGGGGGGGGGTTGTTCCCAACAAATATTACTAGAAGTGGAGGCACAACTTGAGTGCTAGAAAAGTTTCTCCCGTTCTGGGATTGCCAAACTAGTCCTGCAGAAGCAAAATTAGGTCCGAAGTGGCAAACCCAAGGGTTGTGGAATAGTAGTCAAGGCAATCTAGACTGTGAATATAGGTTTGGAAGTGGTGGTTGCACCACTTAGCATTCTTCATTCTAAACTGATTGACGGTTAGGCTTAACTTTGACAGAAGGCATTCGGGCAATTGTTGGAGAAGGGGAAGAAGAGGCTAAGGGTGTGAACAACACCACTTTAATTGTGACAGGACAACCATGTTCTGCGTAGTTAGGGCAGACTAGACCGCAAAGTGGCTGGCCCTTGTTCTCTACTGCATTAGGCAGGGTAGATTAGACTGCATGTTGCTTAGTACATTGGAGTGATAAGAAGGGAAATTCAATGCGAGAGTATTCGGCATGGATAGTGAACTGTGAACAAATTTATTTCGCTTTTGATAGAATTGTTAGCCAGGCATAGGAAAATTATTATAACCATATTGGTGTAGGCATGGATGATATGGTTTTATTCTTAAGTATGGGTTATTTAATGTCTGAATGTGGATAGATAAGGCCTAATTTATACTAGGCGTGGTAGGTGGGATATTACCTATGTGAAAAATAAGTGGTCAAGTTAGGTGGAAAATAAGTTAGAAGTGTAGTGACTTGTTATGGAGTTTGAAAAAAAGATGTAAAGAAATTGAAATTGTGTGTAGTAATGTAATGCCTTGGGTAACCAAGACCATTACACTATATGTTTAAAATAGTGCAAGACTTTCTAATCCAGTTGTTGAACATAAATGTATTTCTAAAGTCAACTGACAGGTTAGGGTTAAAATATTTTGTTCATAAAATGGTTGACTTTCATTAAAATAAGAGTTTGAAACATGGGATCCCACAAAATAGTGTTTACAAGGCGCATACAACCCTCAGAAGTTGATATAACTGCTGCCAACCTAAATGGAAAAATACAAATTTTGGATCTAGTCCCTGTAAATCCCTCGGCCATGGTGGTCGAACAGATGTTGATGTACACACCACCCCCAAAGCTCTCCAACTCATGGTTGGTCAAGTTTTCCCTTGCTTTTGCCTACACCAAGTCGCACCCGTGAGCCAAGGCTCGGCAAGAAAAATAAATTCAAAAAGCATAGATAACAACAGAGTGTGCATAGTAAACTTTAGATCCACCAGTTCAATTAACATCAGAAAACAAGTCCTAAACTAGGCAACAATAATAGTTTAACCCAGACATATAAATCAATCATAATACAATTAATTAGGTGTCGGCGCCCTTAGGCCGAACCCTCTAGTTATTTAGCTAACCCCAACTCGCTTAGGCCAAGCTGTGTTCAGTACGCATAACATCAACTCCGGCTCCCTTAGGCTAGGCTTTCACATCATACATGGGATACATATAAGTTGTGAAGCACGCAATTGAAAGCGGCACGTACTAACCTGCCTGTCTAGACATTTCCAATCACAACACATTTATGATCTTGCATATATTCATTTACATGGGATTTCAACCCCAATCACAACTCGGGTGCAGTTTTCTTACTTCGGTTCCCAAGCTGAAGGTATAGAGAAGTCCCGAGCACGATCCTCAATTCTGAGCGTTAACAATAACACTAGTCACAAGCGCAAATGGATGACAACTAAAATCTAATCCAAATAAATGCTTTGGAATAAAATACTAGCTTTCGGGACCTCGAATTCTACTAAACCGGGTAGTAGAATTCGTTCCGAGTGCTTAGGTTTAAGTTCACCGAGCCCAAAGACCCATTTTGGCTAAGGTTGCCTAGGCGGGCCGCAACCTGGCCCTAAGGATCGCAGCACGGCCCCAAGTCAGAGGCACCTACCCCAACTCATAAGGCATGTGGGCCGCGACTTGCCCCTTTAGGCCGCAGCGCGCTAACGAGATAGCAAGCCCCCAAGGCTTCTGAGGTCATGCGGGCCACGACGCCCATGAAGTGGGTTGCGGCGCGCCCCCGTGAACCGAAAAATTCTTGGGTTTTTTCCTGCATTTTTCCCCAAATCAAAGCCACAAAATTCCACTTAAACATATACCCAAGCCAATACTAAGTCTAGAACTCTCAATATCACCTTGCAAATAATACATATAGCCTAAAACACTAGTTAAAACTTCCTTAAATCTCAAATTCAAACACTCCCTTAAGAACCCCTAAGCATGCTCAAATCCCAACCAGAAATTCAACATATTAGAATCTGAAATCTTACCTCAGATAATGGCTTTAATCCTCAACTATTCATTTGCTTGCTCCTAACTTTATTTCCCAAATTCCCTGCTCAATTCCAAGCTTTCCCTTCCAATGCTCTAAAACTCTCAAGGCACAAGAGAGGGAGAGAGAGAACGGGTGAGTAAGAGAGAGGGTGTGCTGAGAAATGTATCTAATGGGTTCTAGTTATTTCCTAGAGTCTCATCTGAGTATATTCTTTAACCAAAAGATCAAAATACCCCGAAAGATAACTCAACCCCTTTGTTTCCCTTAACGGCAAAATGACTATTTGCCTCGTTTCCCGCTAAATCCTCGAGTCATCCTAGAATTTCTAAATTAATCCTGACATGCTCAACTAATTACCACATACTTACCTATTACACGATAAATCCCCAAATATTCACTAAGTTCCCATAATATCCCTAGGCTCACCCCGAGCCAGGTTTAAACCCCGTTGTGACTATTCTGATAATCCGCTCACTAGAATCGCCTCGAGCCGTA
Source organism: Humulus lupulus (assembly GCF_963169125.1). Taxonomy (NCBI): domain Eukaryota; kingdom Viridiplantae; phylum Streptophyta; class Magnoliopsida; order Rosales; family Cannabaceae; genus Humulus; species Humulus lupulus. Next base: position 70,847,755 of record NC_084798.1, read on the forward strand.
TACTGCAAATATATATATATATCTACATAATAATGTGGTCTTAGTCATTTAACACATATAATCACATTTATTCCATAATGAGCCATAAATATAAATTGCCCTTATAAACAGGAACAGGCCCACATACACATTTAATACTCATAAACATGCATATAGATATACTCATATTATCATATAAATCATGCATGCCACATAGTCACGCATTTAATCAATTAATCACACATATATCCAATTATGCCCTCCCAACACGCTAATCAAGGCACTGAACCTTATTAGCATTTTTGGGACGTTACAACTATCCCCTCCTACTGAAAATTTCATCCTCAAAATTTACCTGAATAATTCAGGGTATTGATCCCGCATAGCCCACTCTAGCTCCCAGGTTGCTTCCTCGGCCTTGTTATTCCTCCATAGGACTTTAACTAGAGGAATCTTCTTGTTCTTCAGAACCTTATCCTTCCTATCTAGGATCTGAACTGGTTGCTCCTCATATGACAAATCTGTCTGTAGTTCCAGAACCTCATATCCCAATACATGGGTTGTATCTGAGACGTACTTCTGAATCATTGAGATGTGGAATACATCATGAAATCCTGATAATGGTGGTGGCAGAGCCACTCTGTAGGTTACCTATCTGATCCTCTCCAAGATCTCAAAAGGTCCTACAAATCTAGGGCTCAACTTGCCCTTTTTCCCAAATCTCCTTACCCCTCCCAATGGCGAAACTCGCAGAAACACATGGTCCCCTACCTGGACCCCCACGTCCCTATGCTTGGGATTAGCATAGCTTTTCTGTCTACTCTACGAGGCGAGCATTCGAGCTTGGATCTTCTCAATAGCTTCATTAGTCTTCTGAACCATCTCTGACCCCAAATACTTCCTCTCCCCCATCTCATCCCAATGAATGGGCGATCTACACTTCCTTCCATACAACTTCTCGTATGGAGCTACTCCAATCATTGATTGATAACTATTGTTGTATGAGAACTCAATCAACGGGAGGTAATTACTCCAAGACCCCTCGAAGTCTAGCACACATGCTCTAAGCATGTCCTCCAATATCTGAGTTGTCCTCTCGAACTGCCCGTCTGTCTGAGGATGAAAAGTTGTACTGAACTTCAACTGAGTTCCCATAGCCTTTTGTAAACCACCCCAAAACTTAAAGGTGAATATGAGATCTCGGTCCGATACTATATACTTTGGAACCCCAAGGAGATGTACAATCTCCCTCACATACAGCTTCGCATTTGATCCACAGTATAGGTCGTCCTCACTGGCAGAAAGTGAGCTGACTTGGTGTACTTGTCTACTATCACCCACACCAAGTCATGTTGCCCCATCGTCCTGGGCAGACCTCCTACAAAATCCATGGTAATATCTTCCCACTTTCACTCAGGAATACCCAAAGGCTATAACAACCCCGCTGGCTACTGATGTTCAGCCTTTACCTGCTAACAGGTTAAACACTTGGCTACGTACTCAACCACGTCCTTCTTCATCGTAGGTCACCAATATAAAGTCTGTAGATCCTGGTACATCTTTGTGGTGCCTTGATGGAGTGAGTATGGTGTAGTGTGGGACTCACCAGAATCTCTCGTCTAATACCCATATCCATCAAAACGCTTATCTGATCCTTATACCTCAGCAAACCCATCTCTAACATGGAATAATCCTTAGCCACTCTAGCTAGGACATTCCCTCTAACCTCCTACAATTGTGCATCACCGATCTGACCCTCTCTTATCCTCTCCAAAAAGGTAGACTGTATAGTAATATTGGCAAATTGGCCCACTACCAATTCTATCCTCACTCTAATCATTTCCTCTGCCAATTCCTTCGATATCTGCTTTGAGCTAAACAACTGTCTTGGGCCCCTCCGGTTGAAAGCATCTGCCCCTACATTGGTTTTTCCTGGGTGATAAAGGATGTCACAGTCATAATCCTTCACCAACTCTAGCCAACGTCTCTATCTCATATTTAGGTCCTTCTAGGTGAAGAAATACTTCAAATTCTTATGATCGGTGTATATCTCACACTTCTCTCCATACAAATAATGTCACCATACTTTCAATGCGAATACCACTGCTGCTAGTTCCAAATCATGGGTAGGGTACTGCTGCTCATATTCCTTTAGCTGTAGCAACGCGTAGGCAATAACCTTTCCACTATGCATCAACATGCATCCCAATCCCAATCTCGATGCGTCGCAATACACTACAAACTTGTCCTCATCTGAAGGAAGACTTAGCACCAGAGCGGTAATCAATCGTCGCTTCAATTCCTGGAAACTACCCTCACATTTGTCTGATCATATGAACTTCAGATTCTTCCCCATCAGCTCAGTCAGTGGTGTGTAAATCTTCAAAAATCCTTCCACAAACAGTCTATAATATCCAGCTAATCCAAGGAAACACCGAACCTCTGAGGCATTCATTGGCCTCGGCCATTCCCTAACTGCTTCAACCTTGGGTGGATCCACCTTAATCCCATCTCCATTGACCATATGCCCAAGGAATGTTACCTCCAGTAACCAGAACTCACACTGCTTAAATTTATCATACAACTGATACTCCCTCAATCTGTGCAATACACGTTGGAGATGTTGCTCATGCTCTGCAGAGTATACCAGGATGTCGTCGATGAAGACAATCACAAACTGATCTAAGAAATCATTGAACACCCTGTTCATCAGATCCATAAATGATGTTGGGGCATTGGTCAATCCAAACGACATGACCAAGAACTCATTGTAACGACCCAAAATTAATAATAAGGCTTAAGGGCCTTTATTAGTGTGCGGGGAGGGCATAATTGGTATTTATGTGAATTAATGATAAAATGCATGATTATGTGGCATGCTTGATTTTATGATTATGTGAAAATGATTAAATGCATGATTATGAGTATTAATATACATGTGAGCCCTGTTTAGCTTATAATGGCATATTTGTAATTTTGGCCCGTTGAGGGCATAAATGTAAATATATGTGATAAATTGTTGAGACCACATTATTATGTGGATATATTTGCAGTATATGGATCGAGATGGTCCTAGTGAGCGGTTTGGCGATACAGTCACGGCGAGGATTTATACCCGGCTCGGGGGAGCCTGGGGGTATTTTTGGGAACTTAGAAATTATTTTGGGGATTATTAGACATTGGGTAAATAATTGGTGATTAATTGGATGACAGAATTTAAGTAATAAATATTAGGAACACATGAGGACTCAGTGGGAATTGAGAACAAATGACCATTTTACCCCTAAAGCAATTAAGTGGCTAGTATTATATGGGAGGGCAAAAATGGACTTTTCAAAATAAGGATATGCTCAGATTTATTTGGATAAAGGTAGAACATTTTAGAAACTCCTTCTCAGCTCTCTCTCACTCTCTCACTTGTTCTCATTTTGGAGATTTGAAGCTAAGGAATGAAAAGGCTTGGGATAGAATTTGGAGTTGGTAATCTTTGATTGAATTGGAGAGAAGTTATGCTGGGATTTAGAGCTGGAAACAGAGGAGAATTCAAGAGGAGTAAGCTGAATTGGTTCAAGGATTCAGCTGCGAAACTCAACTCCAATTTGAGGTAAGAGCTTTAGATTTAATCTCTGAGTTTTGAAGAGTTTGTTTAGGTAAATTCCATGTTCTTGAGTAGAATTAGTATAGATTTATAGAGTGTTTGATTTCTGGTGGAATTAAGACAATGATGTTGGTGTTATAACTGAGGTTTTGAGCATTTAAAATTAGTAAATTGTTCTTGAATTTGTGGTTGGATTGGGGTTAAGTGAAAAAGGGATAAGCTGGAAAATTCTGGGTTGATGGATTAGTGTTCTTGGCTAGTAGAAAGAAGAGAAAACCCAAAATTTTATGGGTCGAAGGGGGTGCGCCGTGACCTGGGCAGGGAGCGTCGTGGCGCATGTGGCCCTTATGGCCTGGGATGCTATCTGACTTGGGGGCGCGCCGTGACTTGCCTGGCCAAGTCGCGACCTGCCTCCCCTTTGGCTTGGGAGTTTGCTCTCTGACTTGGGGCAAGTCACGACTTGTTAAGCCAAGTCGTGACCCACCCGGGAGTTCTGATCTTGGAAGTATTTCAACTGTTGTTAGGGCTTGGGGGTTCGATCCTAGGTGCTCACGGCAATTTCTACTACCCGGTTTGGTAGAAATTAAGGTCCCGGAGGCTAGTTTTGTTCCCTAGGTATTTTGTTTCTAATTGGAAGTTGATAGATATCCATGGCTTTTGTGACTAGTTTTATCATCGAGGCTCGAGGCTAAGGACTATGCTCAGAATCAATTCACCTTCTCCGCTCGGAATCAAAGGTAAGAAAACTGCACCCTTTTATGTGGATAAGTTGGGACTAAGAGTTCCCTGTATTTGTATGCAATATTGTATGATGGTATTATGCCATGTGAGTATGAAATAAACGACCAAAGAGTGCCAGAAGTAATATTGGTGCACAAGGACGCGGCTCAGCCACTTGCAGCTGAGGTTAATTAAATAATCACTGAGCTTGGCCTAAGCGAGCCAGAGTCAGTAGGATAAACACTGGGCTCGGCCTAAGTGAGCAGAAGACAGTGACTTAAACAGAGGGTGCGGCCTAAGGGCGTCGACCCTGTATATTGTATGATATGTTTACTGTGGTTAATTTGATAAATATGACATGTTGAATACTTGGAAAATAGATTGTTGATTTGTCAACTGTTATCACTCTTTTATGTGAATGCTATGGACTGCTGAGTATTTGGTGATGTTCTATGAATTATTGATTATCATTATTTGTTGTGTTATGATTTTATGGTTTTCTTGCTAGGCCTCGACTCACGGGTGCTACATGGTGCAGGTAAAAGCAAAGGTATGATGGATTAATCATGAGTTGGAGAGCTCTAGGGGCGAGGTGTACATTGTCAGCTGCTCGGCCGCCACGGTCGAGGGATTGTACAAGGACGGAAACCTAAAATGTGTATTTTGCCATTAGAGTGGCCTCGATTGTTCATAACTTTTGGAAATTTTGTAAATATGTTCTTTAAACCCTGTTTTTGGGATCCCATGTACTGAACATTTATTTTAATGAAAATTATCCGCTTATGACCAAAATCATTTAAACCTAACTTGTTTATGACTTTAGGATCACATTTTCATTTAAATGACTTGATTAGCAAGGCCTGCACTATTTTAAACATACAGTGTAACGATCTTGGTTATCAGGGCATTACACTCATAAAGCTCGTACCTTGTACAGAAGGCCATCTTCGTAATATCCTCATCCTTGATCCTCAGCTGGTGATAACCATTGAAGATCAATCTTTGAGAATATCGTCTTACCCTGCAACTGATCGAAAAAGTCATTTATCCTCAGTAGTGGGTACTTGTTCTTGATGGTAAACTTATTCAACTCCCTATAGTCTATACACATATGTAGATTCCCATCCTTCTTCTTCACAAATAAAACCGGAGCACCCCATGGCGAGAAGCTAGGTCTGATAAATCCCAAATCCAGTAGCTCCTACAATTGTATCTTCAACTCACTTAGCGCTGCCGGAGCCATCCTGTATGGTGCCCTCGACACTGGTTCTGTAAATGGCGCTAACTCAATGATGAACTGAATCTCCCTATGCGGTCCGGCAAATCCTCAAGAAACACATCCAAAAACTCACATACTAGTCTAGTCTCTCCTAGCCCCACTGGTGTAACTCTAGTAGTATCCACCACACTGGCTAGAAAACCTATACAACCTCCCTATAATAGTTCCCTAGCCCTCAACACTCATATCATAGGAATGCAAGGTCTGTGAATAGTACCCAAAAAAAACAAAGGGGTCCTCCCCCTTTGGCTCGAAAGTCACCATCTTTTCCCTACAATCTATAGTGGCCCCATATCTAACTAGCCAATCCATCCCCAAGATCATGTCAAAATCATCCATACCCAACTCAATCAAATCTATCGATAGTTCCTTATTGTCCACCATCACTGGTAGTGCTCTAATCCATCTCCTAGAAACTTCCAGTTTCCCTGTAGGCAGTATAGTCCCAAACCCCGCAGTATAATACTCACTAGGTCTACACAACCTATCAATCACTTTACTAGAAACAAATGAACGTGTAGCACCAGAGTCAATCAATACATTATATGAAGAGCCAGTGCTAGAAAGCTGACCTGTCACTACCGAGGGACTAGCCTCAGCCTCTGTCTGTGTCAAGGCGAACACCCGAGCTGGAGTCAAGCTTTCCACCTTCCCTGGTTCCTCTTTCTTCAAAGTCGGGCAATCTTTCTTGAGGTGTCCAACCACCCCGCACAAGTAACATGTGTTTGCCCTGCATTCGCCCAGATGGTGCTTCCTGAATCTAGCACACTCCGGGTAGCTTCCCCATGTCTCATTGCCTCCCTGGTAGCCACCCTAAACACCCCGACCCGTCCTATCAGCACCAGAAGTGGTCGAGGTGTCAAGGGTCTTCCTCTTCTGATCACTGGGGCCTCTATCCCTACCAGACCCTGTAAGTGGAGGCACTGTCCTGTGAACATCCCAACTCATAGCTTTCTCCCTCCAAATCTTGTTCTCTACCTCCTCAATAGTGAGGGCCTTCACAACCACTTAGGCATAATTTGTCTCCCCAAGTATTGATGTGATCCTCACATCTCAGGCTATCATAGCATTAAGTCCTCTAACAAACCTATCCTGCCTAGCTGCATTTGTAGGCACTAAATCAGGAGCAAATTTTTCTAGCCTGTCAAACTTCAAGGCATAATCAGTAAGTTTCATGCTACCAGGTACCAACCCAATGAACTCATTCACCTTTGTCGACAATACTGCAGTATTTCTGTTTGAACAAGTCTCTAAACCCATCCCAACTCATTGTAGAAACATATCGAGTTTGTGACGCTACCTCCCACCAGATGTGGGCATCATCACGATGCATATAGGTGGCGCATGCCACCCTGTCATTACTTTCCACACTCATGAAGTCCAGGATGGAGGTAATCAAACTCATCCATTGTTCAGCCTTAAATGGATCTGGTCCTCCCTCAAAAGTTGTAGGATGTTGCTTCCTAAATCTTTCATAAAGTGGCTCCCACTTGTTCCAAATCTCAGACGGCTGTACAACTGGTGCCACAACAGGTGGCAAGTTAGGTGCAGCACTCCCTGGAAGAGCCTGCTGCCTTAAAAGGTGAAGCTCTTCCTCTTGACTCTGAAGTCTAGCTTGCATGTCAGCAAGCAACTACTGCAAGTTCTCAGGAACTGGCGGAGGGTTCTAGCCCCGCTCATCATCTTTAGCCTCAACCCCAATATCGACTAGTTGAATTGATTGCCTTGGAAGCATAACTCTCCAAGTTTATCTACAATCAACGACTCGGTTGATCAGGCAATGATAACAGGTTTGTAATCACCTCACGATCCAACGTCGAAACTCAACCAACAACACACAATCATAATGCAAACATGCATTTAAACAATTATTCACATACAGTAGCAATTATAATAAGCACACCTTATCATATTCACATAGTATTCAACGACGAGTCGAGCTTGTCTTTAGCAGCCAGTGTACATGCTCAACCAATCTTCAGGAACCCTTAAACCTAGACTACTCTGATACCAAGTTATAACACCTTGTGTAACCAAGACTGTAACACTATGTGTTTAAAATAGTGCAAGACTTAATAATCAAGTCGTTTGAACATAAATGTGTTTCTAAAGTCAACTGACAGGTTAGGGTTAAAATATTTTGATCATAAAATGGTTGACTTTCATTAAAATAAGAGGTTGATACATGGGATCCCACAAAATAATGTTTACAAGGCAGAGACAACCCTCAAAAGTTAATATAATTACAACTGGCCTAAATTGAAAAATACAAATTTTGGCTCTAGTCCCTATAAATCCCTCGGCCGTGGCGGTCGAGCAGCTGCAAATATACACACTGCCCCCCAAAGCTCTCCAACTCATGGCTGGTCCAGCTTTCCCTTGCATTTACCTGCACTACATAGTACCCGTGAACCAAGGCTCAACAAGAAAACTAAATTCAACAAGCATAGATAACAACAGAGTGCATAGTACACTTTAGATCCACCAGTTCAATTAACAACAGAAAACAAGACCTAAACTAGTCAACAATAATAATTTAACCCATACATATAAATCAATCATAATACAATTAATTAGAGGTCGACGCCCTTAGGCCGAGACCTCTAGTTATTTAGCTAACCCCAACTCGCTTAGGCCAAGCTGCGTTCAGTACGCATAACATCAGCTCCGGCTCCTTTAGGCTAGACTTTCACATCAAACATGGCATACATATAAGTTGCAAAGCACGCAACCGAAAGCGGCACATACTAACCTGTCTATCCAAACATTTCCAATCACAATACATTTATGATCTCACATATATTCATTTACATGGGATCTCGACCTCAATCACAACTCGAGTGCAATTTTCTTACCTCGGTTCCCGAGCTGAAGGTATAAAGCGGTCTCGAGCATGATCCTCAATTCTAAGCCTTAATGGTAACCCTAGTCATAAGCGCAAATGGATAACTATTAAAATCTAATCCAATTAAATGATTTGGAATAAAATACTAGCTTTCGGGAACTCGAATTCTACTAAACCGAGTAGTAAAATTTGTCCCGAGTGCTTAGGTTTAAGTCCACCAAGCCCAAATATCCATTTTGGCTAAGGTTGTCTAGGCGGGCCGCGACCTAGCCCTAAGGGTCGCAGCGCACCCCCAAGTCAGATGCGCCTTCCCTAACTCCTAAGGCATGCGGGCCGCAACTTTCCCCTTTAGGGTCACGGCGCGCTAACGAGACAACAAGCGCCCAAGGCTTCTAAGGTCACGTGGGTCGCGACGCCCATAAAGTGGGTCGCGGCGCGCCCCTGTGAACCCAAAAATCCTTGGGTTTTTTCCAGCATTTTCCCCCAAATCAAAGCCACAAAATTCCACTTAAACATATACCCAAGCCAATACTAAGTTCAGAACTCTCAATATCACTGTATAAACAATACATATAGCCTAAAACACTAGTTCAAACTTACTTAAATCTCAAATTCAGACACTCCCTCAAGATCCCTTAAGAATGCTCAAGTCCCAACCAGAAATTCAACAGATTAGAATATGAAATCTTACCTCAGTTAATGGCTTTAATCCTCAGCTATTCCTTTGCTTGCTCCTAACTTAACTTCCCAAATTCCAAGCTTTCCCTTTCAAAGCTCCAAAACTCTCTAGGCATAAGAGAGGGAGCGAGAGAACGCGAGAATAAGAGAGATAGTGTGTTGTGAAATGTTTCTAATGGGTTCTGGTTATTTTCTAGAGTCTCATCTTAGTAAATTGTTTTACCAAAAGACCAAAATACCCCTAAAGATAACTCAGCCCCTTTGTTTCCCTTAAGGGAAAAATGGTCATTTGCCTCGTTTCCCCACAAATTTCTCAAGTCGTCCTACAAATTCCCAACTAATCCCAACATGCCTAACTAATTACCACATACTTACCCATTACAAGATAAATCCCCAAATATTCACTAAGTTCCCAGAATAACCCTAGGCTCACCTTGAGCCGGGTATTAAACCCCGCTGTGAATATTCCGCTAATCCGCTCACTAGGATAGTCTCGAGCCGTATACTGCAGATATGTATCCACATAATAATGTGGTCTCAGTCATTTAAGACATATAATCACATTTATGCCCACAATGGACCAAAATTACAAATATTCCCTTATAAACACGAACGGGCGCACATGCATATTTAGTACTCATAAACCTGCATATAGATATACTCATATTATCATATAAATCATGTGTACCAAATAGTCACACGTTTAATCAATTAATCACACACATATCCAATTATGTCCTTCCGGCACGCTAATCAAGGCACAAACCTTATTAGCATTTTATGGACGTTACATGTAAGAATTGAGAGACGTGATGGATGTTCACGTGATTTTACTGTATTTACCTGTCATAAAAGATTATGTACATTGGTATAATCTGATACATGTGAATAATAGTTGTTTGCGATTGTGTAAAATAAATGAAACACGTAACTACTGCTCTAAAAGGAATTTGTCTTATTAACTTTCAAATCATAGTACAATTGAATCAACAATAGTAATGTTTTAAAGACATAGAGTTCCCGGTACGTGGTACTTTATGGCCAGAGCATATGTCATTTAGCGTGTAAGAGCCACGTCCTAGTGCTTCTTTTATCTCGACAGGTCCCTCCTAGTTTGGTTCCAGCTTTTTCTGATTACCAGTGACTCGTCAGATGACCCATTCTCCTTTTTTGAAGGACATTAATTAACCCTCTTGTCATAGTAACGCTCGACAACACTCTGATATTTCTCATGCCTGTTTATGCGACCATGCGAAATTTGTCTAGAAGGTCGAGGTTGTGTGACAGTTGTTCATTATTAAGGGTTTGATTAGAGGCTATCTCAGTACGGAGGGTGGGAAGTCCCACTTCTGTTGGAATGATAGCCTCCATTCCATATACCATAGAGAAAGACAATTTACCTGCAGAGGTTCGCTTCGTGGTTCTGTATGCCTATAGAACTTTAGGCAGCTCTTCCAACCAAGCACCTTTTTTGTCCTCCAAGTTGTTTTTTATATTGGCAAATATAACTTTATTAGAGGCTCCTACCTGTCCGTTGCCCCGCGAATATGTGATAGAGGAGAAACTCGGCTTAACACGCATTATATCGCAGGGTTCTTGTACTTTTGCGTTCTGAAAGGGCATTCCGTTATCGATGACTATTTCCCGAGGAATGCCGAACTAGCAGATAATATGCTTCCATATAAAGCTCATGGTGTCCATCTTACTTACTGCTGTGTAAGCCTCTGGTACCACCCATTTGGTGAATTAGTCAGTTGCTAATAGAGCGTAACTCTTTCCTCCTACTACCCTGGGCAGTTCTTCTACTACGTCCATTCCCCACTTAGCAAAAGGCCACGGGGAAACAACTGAATGTAGAACCTGTGCATACTGATGAATGGTTTGGGGAAATTTCAGGCACTTATTGCATTTCATGGTATAATCACATGCCTCTGTCATCATGTAAGGCCAATAATACCCTGTCGTCAATGCCTTGTGGGCCAAACTGGGTCCTCCAGCATGATTGCCACATGTGCCCTCGTGGATCTCTTCTAATAACTTTCCCTCCTCTGTTGGTCGAATGCATCACAAGTATGGTTCGTTGAAGGATCGCCTATAAAGGACGCCATTGATTATAGAGTAGCATTATGCTTTGAGATGAAGTAGCTTGGCCTCTTTCTTTTTAGTGGACAGTTTTGATGTGTCCAGGTATCACATTATGGGGTCTATCCAACATTCAGGCTTTGTTGAAATCAATCAAGCTTGTGGGTGGCCATATATGTGAGTGACCGAAATCTCTGAATGTCGTGTGTACTCGCCCGTGGAGGCCTTTTTGGCTAAGGCATCTGCCTTCTGATTTAGTTCTTGAGGTACTTAGGAGAGTTCAAAGATTATGAATTGAGATTTAATTGTTGTTACTTTGTTTAAGAGGGTGGCCAGAGGAGGCGCTTTAGTGTCGAAATTGCCAGCCACCTATTCTGACATGAGCTTGGGGTCTCCCCTGACCCATATCCGCTTGACACTCATGTTCTGTTCTAATTCTATCCCATGTATTAAAGTTTCATACTTGGCTTTGTTATTGGTAGCATATTGCTCAAGCTACAGATCTTCTTCGACTTTCATTCTAGAGGAAGCTTCCAGAACAAGTCTAATTCCAGAACCACATGAGTTGGAAGCTCCGAGTGCTCATGTTCCATACCCATTATTCTTCAGAGTTCTGTAATTGTGGTGAAGTTTTGGGAGTAAATGACTATATCTCGACTAAGAATTTAGCTAACACTTGTCCCTCTTTTGCTTTCCCATACTGGAATCAAATATTGCATACACCAAGCTCGATCGCCTACTTGGATAACCTACCATAGTGGTTCGAGTTTCCTAATACTTGCTTAAGCGGGTAATCCGTAAACACTATGATGGTGTGTCCTTCAAAATATTGTTTCAGCTTCTTCTTGGCTTTTACTAATGCTAGCACCAGCTTCTCCATCATACTGTATCGATTTTTTGCATCTAGCAACATCTTGTTGCAATAGAACACTGGCTTCTGTTTGCCTTCTTCTTCTCGAAACAAGACAAAACTGACGGCAATGTCGGAGACTGCTAAGAATAAGAACAAGTCTTCATAAGGGATCAGAAAGCTCAATATAGGTGGAGTGCTAAGATAAGTCTTCAATTCATTAAATGTTTGCCTATGTTCTTTACCCCATATTGCATTAGCAGACTTCTTTATGCTTTGGAAGAAGCGCTGGCAGCGATCGGACATACGTGATATAAATCTACTTAGAGTTGCTATCTTGCCAGTTACGGTTTGGACATCACAGACAGTTTTTGGATCTTTAACTTCTGATAACGAGGCAATTTGAATAGGGTTGGCCTCGATGCCTCTTTTACTAACTATATATCCCAAGAATTGTTAAGCTTTCTGAAGCGACTCTGAAAGCACATTTTGCGAGGTTAAGTTTCATTTGATACTTTTCAAGTATGTTGAAGCATTCATTAGATCCTCAACATGTGTGGTGCTAAGCTTGGATTTAACTACCATGTCATCAATGTATACCTCCATATTGTTGCCCAACTGTGCAGATAACAACTTGTTCATCAATTGTTGATATGTAGCTCTTGCATTTTTGAGACCAAAGGGCATGACTTTGTAACAGTACAACCCTCGCTCCATGGTGAATGCGATATGGATTCGCTCTTCTTGTTTCATCATGCTTTTTTTGTATCCATAGTAAGCATTGAGGAAGCTCATTTTTTCATAACCTGTGGTCGCATCAATCATCTAGTCTATCTTTGGGAGTGGATAGCTATCCTTCAGGCAAGCTTTGTTAATATTGGTGTAGTCAATGCATACTCGCTTCTTCCTATTCTCCTTTGGGACCACCATCGGATTGGCAAGCCAACTGAGTATAAACACTCCTCGATCGCGCCTATACTTAATAAGTGTTCCACCTCTTCTTGGATTGCTTTATTTACTTTAGGATCGAACTGCCTTTGCTTCTGCTTGACTGCTGGGAAATATTTGGAGATGTTAAGGCTATAGCACATGACATCGGGGTCAATGCCTGGCATGTCATGCAGAACCCAGGCAAAGGTTTTCATTCGTGTTGCGAAAAAGTCAACCAGCTTCTGTTTCTCTACCTTTGGTAGTTGGGCATTTACCAACAATTTCTTGGATGGATCACTCGGATCTATGCAAACCTCTTCTGGCTCATCGAGTGTCGATTGCGGCTTATCATTCTCCTCTTCATCTTTTTCCTTCTTGAGGTATGCTGGTAACTTTCCCTTTGATTGCTATTTGGTATCAATGTTGTCAGAAAAGGGGATGTCAACATTGTTGATCTCTTTTAAGGTCAAATAGCATTTCTTTGCCTACTTCTGGCATCCTTTGATGTTGATGGTATCCATCGGGAGACTGTCATCACATCACTTAATATGCAAGGTAGAGACAACACCTTACATTACGTGAATCCAACACTGTCCCATTATCACATTATAGCTTATGATAGAATCAATGAATAAGAAGTCAACTTCCAAGCTACATTCTTCGGCAAACACATTTTGCTTGATTGCTCCCTTTGGGTAGACCCTTAGGCTTTTGAACCCCAGAACCGATGGTGTAGAGGGTCTGATGAGACTTTCCTCGAGACCAATCTTTTGAAAAGCCTCCTAAAAGAGGATGTCGATGCCGCTACCTACATCGAATAGATCTCTACCCAGTTGGCATCAGTCCACCTAGAGTTTAATGACTAGGGGGTCATCATGAGGCAGGTGAATCCCACGTAGATCCGTCTCGGTGAAAGTGATTGGAGCCGCGGGATAACATTGCTCCTCTACAGGAATAAAATTGATCGTGTGTCCTAGTGATCGATATCGCTTCACTCTTTCTTCCATTCATTTATGACATTTAGTATTTCTCTCATCCTCTACAAAAGGCTCTGCGGTTCCATGTATCATGGGGACATGTTTTAATAGTTCATGCGCACTTGTGGAACCCATGGTTGTTGGAGCAGGGGCTATAGATGTTACTGGGGCTGATGTGGTGGAAGCAAATTGAATGGTAGAAGTTTCAGCAAAACCCTTGATGTACTGGGTTAATCATCTGTTTCTCATCAGAGCATGGATCTAATTGTGGAGATTGTGGCATTCCAAAATTGTGTGCCCATGGTCCTTATGGAAAATGTAGAATATGTTATTTTCTCTTCGCTCAGGAGGCATGGTGATCTTGTATGTTCTCGCCATATTGGATGATATTTGTTCTCTTCATAAATGACTTCTTATCTCGAAAGAAGTGAATCTTGAAGATTCATAGCTGCCTCTAGGTTTATTGCTTCCCTTCTAAGGAGTTAGCTCGCTTCCCTTCCGTTTGTCCCCTCTTATGGACGAAGGTGAGGGGTTGTCTAGTGGTTGTTTGGAGATGAGTGTTGTCTTCTTTTAGGCACGCTCTAGCATTCTAGTACTCGAAAGACACCTTCTATGCGAAGTTGGATCTCTGCCATGTCATAAGGGGGAGTCAAGGTGAGATTCTCGTGCAGGAGAGTTCCCACAAATTCTTAACAAATAAATTGGCTGCAATTGTAGGGTCTACATCATGGAATTGATGGACCAAGTCAATAAAGTGTTGCAAGTATGGCTTTCAGATGTTCATTCTCTCCATGCTCAATCTGATAAAGATTCACCATGGTTCTTGGAGCTTCGCGATTGGCGTTGTATTGTTGCAAGAAAGCTTTGCTAAAATCACTAAAGTTTTTAATTGATCCTAGTTTAAGTTGTTGGAACCATAATAAGGCTAGCCCAAAGAACGTGGTAGAGAACACTTTGTAATGAATCACCTCGTTGTTGACCTCCAATGCAATTTTCTATTGAAATCGGAATAGGTGACTAGGTGGGTCCTCTTTGCCGTTGAAGGCAGGAAAATAAGGGATAATGAAGTCTTTTGGCGTTGGCTCGTTTAGAATTCATTCAGTGAGTGGAGACTTGTCTATGCCTTTGGTTACCAACTCATTCAAATCTGAGTCGTGCTGGGGTCCTGCCTCAAAGAATTTTTGCATCACTTCACGCATCACTTCCTCCTTCCAAATTTCCAAGAATCTGGTAGAGGGAGTCGGGTTATTAATCGTTGCTCCAGGCTCGGCCCAAGTATTGGATCGCGAGCACCCACGCTCAGTGAGGGTGGGATTGGTTTGTGGTATCTCCATATCTGAATATTTATGAGTATCTTGAGGTTTTGCATGACGATCAGTAGCTTTTTGTTGGTGGCCAATGGGCGACAGTGGCCTTGGGGCCTAGGGTCCTGTCTTGGTACATAGAGTATCATCCTCAGAGGGGCCGATCTGGACAACTGCGATTTCAGACTCGCCTGCATTGGGTTCATTCTTATCATGATTTTTATAAAGCTTGGCGTTCTCCATCCTTAACTCAACGATTTCAGCTTCCATTTTTTCCTTTGCTTCTTTCAACGTTTTGTTGGCTTCATCAGACTGTTGTTGGCTAGCCTCCATCAACTGACACATCTTAACCACTTGTTCGCTAATGTTGACCATTGTCGCAACTATAATAGTCGTCATCGTTGTTCTGTTGGTCTTTGGTGGCATGGCTTTTTCGTTTGTTCAAATTTTGATCTCACGTAACTTTGCGAGGTACACAAATCAATTATTTTTCCACAAAAGGTGCCAAATTGTTGATGCAACAATCTTGATCTTTCTATTTCTGCAAGTACCCTCCTATAATTTGTCGACTCTCCGATCTTCTCCGACCAAGCTGGGATCTCCGATGATCTCTAATGGAACGACAGTTGTAAGAGGTACTCCCTAATTGGTCGTTGGAGTAACCAAATTTCCCACCAGGATGCCCTCATTTACACCCGAACTGTAGAGGCCAGATGAGCGATTTACTTCTGTCCTTTTGCTTCTGATCAGGTGAAATGCTCTGTTTCGCTAAGCCTGAAAAGGGAAAGACTTTTGGGCTGAATATTTTCAGCCCAACAATAAGTATACTCGGTGAGCTCAAACTCCCAAACCCAAAGTTAAGGCCTAAAGATAGAGGAGTTGCACATGAGGAATATGAAACTTAAGACCACCGTAGATGATATGTAAGAAATCATCAAATGCATACTTCAAGAAAAAAGTGAGGCTTCTCATGCCTGCAAGGAAGCTAGCACAATGACTAGTCACTTAATCCAAGGAAGGTAACTCCACCAGAAAAACCACTAAATGAGTAAATCCCAGAAGTACGCAATTGTCGATGAGTGGAAGTCTACGAGCAATGAGATCAGGAAGCTCGTAACCCACAGTCTGTTCCAACGGTGGGGGATGAGCCCTCAAGAAGATCTGATCAGAGGGTCACCCACTAAGGCCAGTGAGCATAGACCCAGTCAATTTGAATACTCGAGCTTAAAAAGAAAGGATCACCTTACACCGGGATGCAAAATCTCCCTTTAGGAAAATTTTTAAAAGGGTGACACTAGAGCTTCTAAAGACCTTCATGACTCCTTGAACAAGAGAAAAGTCAAGTCTCTCACGTTGAGTGCAGCTCGTGAAAAAGAGCTACAAGCATAGATAAGAGTGCTAAAGGCTAAATAGCCAGAGAAAAAGTCCTTGATGAATTTGACGATGAATCACACTTCTCCTATGGCATTCAGGTTGCACCAATGCCTTTGAATTTTAAATAGCTTGAGATAATACTATATGATGGGACCACATATTCTAAGTATCACATTGATGCATTTAATGAATTGATGAAGAGGTTAAGAAAAAAAATCTCTTTACTAATGTTTTATTGTTACCTTGGTTGAGGTGGTGTATCACTACTACAAAATAGGCCATTTATGTTACTTCTTAACTGTCACAAATGATTTTTTGTGTTCGTTTTAAAAAGTGATGTGAAATCTAGTGACGTAAAGCTTGCTAGCATTTGTGACAGTTCACAGTTGACACAAATTTATGATAGTTGGCAATTGATGCAAATGCTAACATTTGTAACAGTTAGCAACTGACGCAAACGTTAACGTTTGTGACAGTTCACAGCTGACACCAACCACCTTAATTTTTTTTAAAAATTAAAATAAAAATCAAATCTCAAAACCAAGATTTAACAACATCATCAACAATTTACAAGTCATAAACACACACACACAAAAAAAACTTTATACAATGAACAACAATTCCCTTACAATTTTTTATAAACTTAGCAATAAAAGCTTAGAACAAAATTATACAACAGAACTCAAAACAAAAAATCTGAGACCCAATATGCCCGAGCCACTGCCTTGCTATCCGATGAACCACCACCACCACCAAGAACCTCTTGCAAAACGAAACCCAAGCAGAGGCAAAAAAAAAAATGCCCAACTTTTAAACAACATTAGAAACCAAAAGAAAAAAGCATAAAAGTCAAGCAAATCACAGAAGAATATAACAATTGGAATGAGAGAGCTTACCCATTCCCGAAGATCCCCTCGATCTAAGATCCTCGAACCCCGACCTTCCCATTCATCCTGAGCCACAGCCTCGATGTTCGTCCTCGAGAGCTTGACCCTCTTGTTCCCCTAGCCTAAGCTCGACGTTTGTCCATGCGAAATAGAGAGAGAGAGAAAGAGAGTTGTTGCCTTGACCGCTGCAACCACAAGGACGACAATCCCACCACTATAAGAAAATGGAGTCTTTACCTACCAATTGTAAGTGTAGGTAAAACTAGCCTAATGGTGGGTAATATGGTTTACCTACCAATATTGAATTGGTAGAGATTGGTAAGTAAGAGTTAGTGGGGAAAGAGTCTTTACCTACACTTATTAACACTGGTAGGTAAAAGAATCAGTGGACCCCACTAAGTTATAAATCAATTGATGAGTCATCAGATGACGTGTTTGATGACATGGCATCCTACGTGTATGCTGACATGGTTTTTGTAGTTTTACGTGTCTGATGACGTGGCATCATACGTGGCATCCTACGTGGCTTTCTGTGTGACATCATATGTAGCATCCTATGCAGTGTCATTTTATTAGCCCACATAGCATTATTTTATTGGTTTGTTACACAATTTATATTTTGTTCAAATTTAATGGTTATGTGTAGGTAAAAGATAATAACAATTATTTATAAATGTTATATATTAGAAAAAAACTAGAAAAAAACCATTCAATAATAAAATGTTTAATGCTAAAATTCTTTATAATGTTCAATACTAAAATAAGTCATACAGTTATCATTTTAAGGTTACCCCTACCAAAATAAAAAAAACTTCATAAAGTTCATTCCTTAGTAAATTAATGTAAATAAACTAAGAATCATCTTGTGACTCCCGAATTGAAATAGATGACGACTCTCTTAAATTTGCATCTGAAGCTTGGTCTGTTGGAGGTGGTGGAGGCAGTGCCATCAAATTGTTATGACGAAGTATATCCACAACTACACTAAGTTGTTCGTTAGTAGCATTAAGGCGAGAAGTTGTATCATTAAGTCATTCAACTAACTCTTCATAAGTTGGTTGATTACCCACAATGACCCTTCCAAGCTTTTCTCATTTGTTCATCAATGCATTTTTTAGTTGTCTCATCATTCAAGTTGATGTCAAAATGTTCCTATAACATAAAACAATATTAATTATAAATATTACAAATATAAATGTAATATTGTAAAATGACTTACCAAAATATAGTGTCGCAATGAAGCTCTCACATCTTCTGGGACAATTCTCCACTCTTTGTAATATTGTGCTTGGGTCTAACAGGTTGATCCTATTCTAAGGAAAACCTATCAAGGTATGCTTCGAGCAAGCATCAGAATGTTAATTTTTTGGCCGTCCAAAACAAAGGCTGGACAGAAGCACAATATTGAATACTTCGGCAAATTTGATTCGGTAAGCCGAACTATCTATCTGAAAGCTAGTTTTATTGTCAGTTAGAAATTACATGTGACTAGTTCACTAAATTAGCTGTGGCAAGCATTTGTTGGGATATTGATGATCAGATGATAATGAACTGGCAGTGAAAAGGGAAAACGGGTACTACCTCACAACCCGTGCAAATTGCAGATTCACTTTCGCGTTGGGTTCTCTCTCACGCAAGATGGGAACTTCATCCAGCTTTGCACCAAACAAAAACTGGAAAAAGAAATAGAAGAACTCTACTCAGAAATCTGTCCCCACACAACCAATATTGGGTGAACAATGCATGGACAGGAAAAGCAATCACATCTTATAGGAAAATAATCAGACATCATGCTTAGTGCTTCAACCATCTTGAAATGACTATTGAATATTTCTGAATGAATTTTTTCTCTGCTCAACCCATGACATCATATTTTTTATGATAAACAGAGGTATTCAAAATAACAAGAATAATAATAGTACCATATTTTCTGCCCCAATTTCTTCAATAATTTCAACTGTTGAACCATCAGCTGTAGCTAAGAGTAGACATCAATTAATAAGAAATTTCATGCTACCAGTTCCTGAGGCCTCATGCCCTGCAGTGCTGCATAGAAACAGTCACGCTCACACAATGTGCATAGGTTCTTAGATAAAATAAAGTTCTGAATGGTCAAGCAATCAAAAACACTTAGTAAAGCATATGATCTCACTAAATGTCTTCAGAAACATATCTCTCATTCTTTCCATATGCCCAAATACACGCGGTACAACCTTCCTCCTGTCACTCTCATTCATATTCTGGAAAGGGAAGAACCAACTATTAGCTACTTACTGGAAAATACTTATACCCCAAAAAGGAAAAAGAAAAAAGAAAAAAAGAGAAGGGAATACATTAGTATACAGATCCAATTAATTGCACCACTTACACTTGTAATAATCATTTATGCAAGTGATCATTAACTGACACAAGATTTAATTATGCGAATTCCAAATGGTGTTAGAATAATGTATTCCCAACAATTAGCATGTAGTGAAAGAAGGAAAAAGAGAGATCCACGGTACTGCAAACAAATCATTTGATAGCTATAGAAAACTATGACCACTTCAATGACACTTAACAATGATAAGAAGAAAGAGGCTTGAAAAGTTGCAGGAAATAAGTATGCATGAGTAAAGGCAGTAACAGGACCTTGTAACTCTAGTATATTGTGTCAAAGTTAAATGATGTCACCTTGATACAATCATATCGATGGATAATGCCGAGGATATTAAGCAACTGTCTTTTGTACTCATGTATTCGCTTGATCTGTACATCAAACATTGCGTCTAAACTGACCTGCATTAAAAATTATATGCATTCAAAATTGTAAAATATTGAAAATTAAAAAAAAATCAAATACAACATACCTCTTGCAATTAGCTACCAATCCAATGTTTTAAGACCAATCAAAATATTAACCTAAACATTATTATTAACATTATAAAAAATAAAAAAGTTAGATGTATATTCCATATCATGTTATTACCCCAAGTCATGTTATTTAAAATTCTATAATCAACTTAATTATTAATTATTTAAAACTTTGGAATGTTGCCTTGTAGGCAACTTATTGGGATAATGAGTTTGCTCACCAATAACTTGACAAAAATTGTATTATGGTTGATAGGGATAATGATATACTACTTCACCAAGCATCAATAGTTATTGGCTTTAGAAAATTCAAACTGAGTAGTGTTGCGAGAAAAGAAGGCTTCAAAGTCCCCAAGCATCAATAGTTATTGGCTTTAAGAAAAGCAAACCTGAGTAGTGTTACGAGAAAAGACGACTTCAAAGTCCTAGCTGGTGTCTCAGGTCCCTCATTCTTTTCTACGTTTTCTGGAATAATTTAGATATTTAAGTCTTTTGGAGTAAAATAGGTGCTTGAGGAAACATTAAAGGCTCCTATATAACATATATACCACCTAAGTTCCCTATGTACTTCTAAAGTGCAGCAACACCCATATTTAACAAAATTAAAAACTCTAGTAAGTTTAGTGTTTAAGATCAGTTTTCCACTAACAAATGAGATCATAAATGTTTATAGAGATTCTTTTGCAACAATTTATGTACAGAAAATGTAAATCATAATATATAGTGGGCTAAATATTTTAGCAGTTATTGCAATTGGGTGTAGATAAATATACAATCAACTAATTTTTATCAAATCAAGTCTTGCTTGTTGAATTAAAGCCATTATAGCATATAAACACAAACTTTGAACCAACTACCACACATCAAGGTGTGTAACCCAATCAGCATATAAACAAAATAGATATGCCAATGTCATACAAAATGATCGCATTTGCTTGAATAGGGCTGAGTTCCCAAATAAAATACAATCTACAGTCCTTTATTAGGGAAGATGCAGACATAATAACTCAAAAAGCTAGATCCCAAACGGAAAAAAAAAAAACAAGAAATCAGACATATAAAAAAAAGAACAATATACATTTGAATGAACTTACAGAGTTGCTGACATAAATGAGATTATGGATAGTCCAAGAGGTCTAAAGAAAAATCCTAACTAGCAACCCCATCACATTCGTATGAACCTACAGAGTTACCTCAATAAATAATGAAGTTATATATAAAAGTGAAGCTAATTCAAATACCCATTGCAGAGATTCCATATTCAAAGTGCTAGGCACATGATTTAATACCCATGGCACACAAATTTGTAGCTGTAAATACCAAAATGAAATTAAAAAATTCGTACACCCATTGCACATATTTGTCTCTGTGAGCCCAGCCTTATTTTCAGATTCTACTATGGGTACAAATATGATCAAACACCATAAACCCATACATAAAAGAAAAATAAAATTTATCATCTTCTCTTGTAGCACTAATATTAAAATCAAATATAAGAAAGAAAGTGTGAGAAGAAATATACAGGTCTTTGATTGGAAAGAAACAAAGAGTCTAAATGCAAAAAGGGAGAGAGGGCTCGACATAGAGTTGCTCTTACCTGAAGACAGTGAGCCACAACACGAGGTGTCTAGGCTTCATCACAGTCATCTAGTAAAGGGCGAGAGACAAAGAGAATGTGTGATGCAACATCATCTCCCTTATATTTTTAAACAATTCGACTATCTGTTTCAAATGCAACATCACAAATCAATGGTAAAGATTTAAAATTAGCAAATAAAAAACTGAGATTGATTAATTATGAACCTTGAATGTAGCAAATCAAATTCAGTCGTGCAAGTGCAGAGGGATTGCGATTGCGATTAAAATAAAAATTGTGCTAGTAAATTAAGAGAGTGGAATTAGTGACATTTTCACAGCGAAGAACCCAAGCCCACCACCACCAATACCAGCCAAAAACTGTGCTTGTATACATATATGCATATATTTATAAATAAATTAAGTTAACAATATTAATAATAAATCAAACTAAATATATATATATATATACCTTAATAGTCAGTCGTGTAAGTGTAGAGGGAGATGGGAGGAGCCGTATCCGATGGAGCTCGGAAGAACCGCAGATGGCTGAACCAGATGACCCAGCAGCCCAAGAAAAAAAAACAGATGATTGAGGAAGAAGAAGAAGAAGTAGCTGAGAAAAATAATTAAAAACAAGAGGTGAGGGAGGGAGAAATACCTCTACCGTGGGTTTGGGTCTCTCCGTTTGGGGTTTCGACGCTAACTGAGGTTTGAGTTTGGGTCTCTCCGTTGGGGTTTCTGCCTTTGGGGTTTGGGGGTTTCCGAGTATGGGTCTCTCCATTGGGGTTTCTGTGTTTGGGGTTTGGGGGGTTTTCGAGTATGGGTCTGAAAATGAAGGAAACAAAATATATTCATGGCACAGAGAGGGAAATGAAATTTTTTTGGCATTTTGTTTTCGCGCGAAACAAAATATATTCATGGCACTTTGTTTTGTATTTTGATATAGAAGCATACACTATGTACTCATACATTAAGGACTCCCAAAGCAAAGCAAGTACTTAAAAATTGTTAATTAAAACACTCATTTT
This sequence comes from Humulus lupulus, assembly GCF_963169125.1. Taxonomy (NCBI): domain Eukaryota; kingdom Viridiplantae; phylum Streptophyta; class Magnoliopsida; order Rosales; family Cannabaceae; genus Humulus; species Humulus lupulus. The sequence continues at coordinate 70,870,717 of NC_084798.1, forward strand.
TTTTTAGCCCAAATTTTTTTAGGACTCGCATATTATTTTAGGACACTCATTGCGAGTCCTAAATTGTATTTTTTCAGGACTCTCAATGAGTGTCCTAAAAACTCCATAAATATTTTTAAGGACTTGCATTTATGTGTGTCCTAAAAAATGTCCTGTAAAGGGTATTTTGTAGTAGTGTTATGATTTTGTTTTTACTGGTAGTTAGAATTAATTTAATTTTAATTTTTGTTTTTGTAATGTTTATTTGTTTTTAAGATTTGTACCCTTTGTTAAAAATAATATGACATGTTAAAAATAAGTAAGATGACATGTAGGATATTTTTAACACATCATCACACAACTCAGCATCATTTTTATTAAAAATTAAAATAATAAGAGGGAAACATTGGCGCCAAATGCAAAAAAAATTCCCTCCAGTATATGTGTAGGGTAACACTCTTTACTTACCCATATTATTAGTAGATAATCATCCTTCTAAAATATTATAATATTGGCAATATTTACCTACTAATAAATCTTACGAATAAATATTGGTGGGTAAAGGTTCCCTTTACCTACTAATATATATTGGTAGGTAAAGATCAGATTTCTTGTAGTGCACCGTTAGAACAACGACAATGACGAGCCCACCGCTAGTTCAAAGAGAGAGTCGGAGAGATCGAGAGATGGAGTAGTGTGAGAGAAGGAAGGAAATCGAGAAGAGGGAGAGAAAGAGAAAGAGACAACTGAGAAGAATGAGGGAAAGAAAGAGGGAAAAAAGGGTTTAGGGTTACAGAAAATGGGCTTCGGCCCATGTTATAATGTTTTTTTGATATGCACATTTGTGTGAGTGGGTTTGTGATAGTGCAAAAGTGACGCAAATGGTATAGTTTGTGACAGTTCTCAACTAACGCAAATTGTGTAGACAAACAACATCAGTGTGATGTTTGACGTCGTTACCACTTTTTTTTTTGTCACCTCCCAACTGATGCAAATGTCGATATATAGGGTCAATGACTACAAAATGGGGTTTTTTCTAGTAGTGTTTAAGGAGGTGTTTGGTATGGGGGTTGGGTTGGGTGGGAGTAGAGTTAGAGTGAGATTAGATTAAGGGAATGTGAAACTCAAGTATTTAAATGATCAAAATTATCATTAAATCAAGTTAAAAAGTGGAACTCACTTGGAAATACAAACTCTTAAGCCATTAAAATAAATTTGTGGAACACGGTTAGACACTACAAAAAATAGGGCCTATACCGAGAACAAATGTCCTCGGTATAACCCCAAATGTCCTCGGTATAACCTATACCGAGACAATGTCGTCGGTAGAAAGTTATCGGTACATCCGCGTCGGTAAAATAAAACTTATACCGACGACATTAAAAATGTTCTCGGTGTACGCTTTACCGAGGACATTGTCCTCGGTAGAAAGTGACAAAAGTCCTCGGTACAACCACCCCCAATTTGTCATCGTACTGGTATATACCGACATCTTAGTGGTATATACCGAGGACAATGTCCTCGGTATAGACTTTTCCCCAATTTTTTTTTATATTTATTTATTTATTTATTTATTTATTTTGAATTAAATATAAAAAAATAGAATAAAATTAAAACACTTATATTAAAGATATAAATAAAAACATAAGAGTATGTTCGCTGAATCAAAATAAAGAATTGTCTTAAACATGATAATGTAATAGTCAATTGTAATAAAATTCATACATAAGTCCTACTGAGTCGGTGCTCCAACATCGGGATCATCGGGTGGTGGTGGGGCAGATTGAGATCCCGGGGTGATACAATGAGTCCGGACATGCTCCTCTAACTGTCGAAGACGCTCTCTCATCTCAGACAACTCTTCATCTCTAGTTTGTGAAGGACGAAAATCAAATGGAGTTCGGTCCCTTATGTTAAGGATACGTCCATATCCTTTCTGGTGGCCCCATCGTTTTCCGAAGACAGTTTGTACCAAAGATATGTCTTCATCTTCAGGCGCACTCGAAACTGGTGTGGAACTCTCAGTATCAGTTGCCTGTGTCTGCTGTGTGTCGCGGTATGCACGCAATTCCTCCTGTGATACAATGTATAATGTAATTAAAATTTTGAAACAATTAAAATTTTGAAAAATGTTTAAAAAAACTTAACGTACCCAAGTATTTTTGGCTATCTCTGTCACCCACCCTGTGCCTGATTTATGGTGAGTATCCATCCAGCTATCCGGGATGGACTCAAGTTGCCCAGTCTCTAAATTGCGCTGTCACGTACATATATTTTTATAAAATTAATAATTAAACGTAAATAAGAAAAATAAACTAAAAAATAATTAATTAACTAACCTTTTTATAGCGTAGGGCTGGGATTGACTGAGAACCTCCATAGCTAAGCTCTTTCAGTTTCCTTCTATTTTCCTTGCTGACCACATAACGTTTCTGCAAAAAGTTATCGTTAGTAATATATTTAATTAAGATAGTTAAGTTTAGCAAGAAATTAATACCGTAATTTCTGGGCGTCGGAAAAATTCAATTGCTTTTTGCCACTGCGTATCCATGCAACCACCATAACGATTTTGTGGCCCATTAATCGTTAAATGCTCTTTAATATCGTACTTCCAGTCAGAATACTTTTTAGCACACGAAGTATCAATGCCTCTCAAGATCCCAGGCATATGCCCTTCTCCATATCTAGCACGCCCAATATCAAACAAATCATCCTAATTTACAAACATTTATTAGTAAATATGATATATAACATAAAATGAGAATTAACATAACAATACATAAACTACTTACTTCCAAATGTGCAAGTATTCTTTCTTTCGAGACATTTGGTACTTTTGACCATTGAGGACAGTCCGGATCTGTGTACTGTCGAACAAGTAATCCGAGCTCTCTTGAGAAATTTGAGCTGTACTCTCCGATCTCTTTATATGTTCTCCCCCGCACATCCCACTCGAGAGGGAGAGGACGCCCCAACTGTTCCCTCTTTTCCCGCGTGTTCAATCCTTTATGGCGTCCACGTTTACTTGGAGGCGCTATTGTATGCAAATTCAATATTTTTAAATTAATATGGATTAATTGTTAAATTTTAAGGAGTATATCAATGTGTAAAGTATTACCTCGTTCACAATCAGCTGGGATATCTGACGGTCCACGTGGAGGATCGCATCCTCCACCATCACCCCCGTGAGATTGAGCAATAACATCAGCCATATCTGTCAAATTAATCGATATTAAAATTACATTTATCAGTTAAAAATGACAATATAAAATTATTTATTGTTAAAAATAATTACTTCAACATATTATAAAATTACCACTTAATTATCACTATAATAATCTTCACTATCATCATTGGTTTCTATGTGTTCATCTTCCTCTTCATCATCTTCATATTCAACCTCCTCCTCCTCCTCCACTTCCTCTTCCTCCTCCTCCTCTTCTTCTTCCATTTCCTCCTCCCTCTCCTCCTCAATTGCAACATTATCTATCTCAACAAATTGTAATGGAGCCCCCGTACGTTCAAAGCTGATTTGTGGCAACGGTCCAAGATCAACGAATAATTGGAAATTAGAGGAACTAGTGTCGTGCATAACATCTACTTCTACATCCTCCGCTTGTTCTTCAACTAGTGGGATGTCCCACACATTTCTGTGATGCACTTCTTGGACGACTTTCCAATGAGATTTATTTTTAAGGTCTTCAATGTAGAAAACTTGGTTAGCCTGAGTTGCTAAGATAAATTTATCATCTTTGAAGGCCTCCGAACTGGTTTTGATACTCGTTATGTTTTGCTCAAACTTTAATCCTGAAGACCGATTAGTGTCAAACCATTTGCACTTAAATAATACAACAGAACAACCAGAAAGATAAGACATCACTAAAACTTCTTCCAACTGGTCGTAATAAGTACTATTTTCGACACCCGCTACAGAGACTCCACTATTTTGAGTTTTGCGATTCTTGTCCCTGTCATAACACAAAAATCTTACTCCATTTACAACACACCCAGGGTACGACGCAACACGAGTTGAAGAACCGTCTGCTAAAGAGATTAATTCTTCATCTACTTCCAAGGATCCTGTTTGTCGAAGATGATAAATCTTATTATAAAACCAATTAGGAAATTCCTCTCTATGTAATTGGTCTAGGTTTTCAACACCTCTAGTCTGTAGAATTTCCCTGTGCTCTCTGCAAAAAACAAAAACAACTAATTTAAGAGCTACTAATAAGTGTTATAATAATGATGTGACAATCATGCGATTTCAAACCAGTTATCTTATTGTCATTATCAATCACATTTTTCCTTAGGTTAGATCCAAAACAATTTGGAAACTTCACTGATTTAAGAAATCGACAAAACTTTTGGCGATCTTCAACAGTGAAAGTGAATTTGGCCGCAGGCTTTTGTATCCGACCATTCAACTTCCTCAGCTGTAACTCTGGTCTCATCTTCATCTTCTCCAAGTCTACTCTGGCACTAACTGTGTCTTTGGTCTTATTCTCCAGCCCAACTATTGTGCCTACTAAACTGTCGCACACATTTTTCTCAACATGCATAACATCTTGATTGTGTCGCAACATTATGTTGGCCCAATATGGGAGCTCAAAAAATATACTTTTTTTCCGCCAACCAACTTGCTCTTTTGTACGCTTTCTTTTTTGGCCGCCATAACTGACATGCTTACCAGGAAGAGAATCAGGTATAAAACTCATTTGTGTGAACATTTCTTGCATGGTTAATGGCTTTGGTGGTAATCTTTTTTCAACGACACCATATGTCTTCTTGTCCCTTCTAATGACATGTTTGATTGGTAAAAAATGTCTATGACCATAAAAAGCAACCTTCTTTTGTAAACGAATAGATGGTGTTGCCACATTGCAAGTAGAGCAAGCATGATAACCTTGGGCAGTCCATCCAGAAAGGCTACTCCTTGCTGGGTAATCGTTTATAGTCCACATCAAAGCTGCCCGAAGAGTGAAGAAACTGCCATCGACTACATCTCGAGTCTGTACACCAGTCACCCATAAATCTTTTAACTCATCAATCAATGGTCTTAAGAAAACATCAAAATCTTTTCCTGGCGAATGAGGTCCCGGAATTAATAAACTCAACATGAAATTAGTTTCTCTCATGCACAACCATGGTGGCAAGTTATATGTCGTCAACACTACCGGCCACATACTATAAGACAGACTCATATTACCAAAGGGATTGAATCCATCTGCAGCCAATCCAAGCCGCACATTCCTGGGTTCCATTGCAAATGTTGGATTATTTCGGTCAAAGTCCTTCCAAGCTTTCCCATCAGCAGGATGACGCAATACACCATCTTCTTTTATACGTTGCTCGTGATGCCATCTCATATGTTGAGCAATGTGCCTCGATGCATATTTTCGCATTAACCTAGGGGTTAAAGGAAAATAACGCATCACTTTATGAGGCACTTTCTTTCCCTTGGTGTTCTTGTCCACCCATCGATTCTCCCCACAAACAGGACATTTTCTTTTTCCAGCATGTTCTTTCCAAAACAGTGCGCAATCATGCTTGCAGACATGGATTGACTCGTAGCCCAATCCAAGTTTCCGCAACAACCTTTTCGCTGCATAATGCGATTTTGGAAGCTTATTTGGGGCTGGAAATGCATCATGTAACAACTCCAGCATTCCATCAAATATTTTGTTGGGAATTTTTCCCAACACTTTGAAATGCATTAACTTCACTAGGAAATTCAATGATGTGTAATTTTGACACCCGGGGAATAATGGAGCCTCGATCTCAGCAAACAAATTGTTATAATGTTGACCACTCCTGTAGTCTGTTGTAGGTATCTCTTGACCGCGCTCATTCTCCGCTTGTTCGTCATTGTCATTTTGCATAAGATCAGTGAGAACATCCATCATTTCATCTTCATCATTTTGATCTATCCGAGCTCTCGTTGGTATTATTTCATCCTCTCCATGCCAATGCCAATTGGTATATTTCCGTAGAAAACCATTTACAAAAAGATGATTTTCTAATACATCAATCGTCTGAAATTCAACGTTGACACACCTCCTACACGGACATTTCACCAATCCCCTTGAGTCAACGCACTGCCGAGCTCTCTGGAGAAAATCCATCACACCAACCTCATACTCATCGGATAATCGATCTGTCAAATTAATCCAACTCTTGTCGATCGACATTGTATGAATGTAGCACTGCACGGAACACTAATCATCAAACTTACAATCAATTTGTGTGTGTCCTAATTCAGAGAGAGGCAAATGTAAGAGTCTTCAATGACTCACCCTCTCTAAACGGGTCTAAGGCTTCTTGTAATGAACACAAAAAAAATATAATATTATCACTAGGTGATAATAACACTATTATATCTTTGGTAATAATTTCTTATTACCAAATAAAAAAGCAAATATAATTAAATATGTTTTTTTAATGTCTTATGCTCTTTGAAGTTAATTATGTTGTTTTATGATATCTAACTATAATATATTTCAGTGTAAATATTATTAAAATTATTTAAATTTGTCATATTAATTTAGTATTTATTAAATTACATATTTTACTTATGCTTTATTGAATAGTTTTATTAATTTAAACAAAATTTCTAAGATTTGTTTAAAATTTATTTAATTACTTTAGGATTTAATTATTACTTAAATTATTTAATTCATTTTTATTTTTATTAAAATTTAGTTGCATAATGTTAATGTTAATTTTTTTTAATCTTAATTTTAAAATATATTATTTATATAAAAAAATAAATTATTCAAAAATTGAATTTTTTTTTAAAAAAAATACAGAAAAATTAAAAACAACTAACAAATATTATTAAAAACATATTTTTAAATTTTTATTTTAATAATGATTAAAACTAACAAATATTAAATTTAATTTTTTTAATTTTAATTTTAATAATGGTTTTCTAATAATATATTTGTTAATTTTATTTAATCAGAACTAACACATATTATTTTATTACATATTAATTTAGTATTTATTAAATTACATATTTTACTTATGCTTTATTGAATAGTTTGATTAATTTAAATAAAATTTCTAAGATTTGTTTAAAATTTATTTATTTACTTTAGGATTTAATTATTAATTAAATTATTTAATTAATGTTTATTTTTATTAAAATTTAGTTGCATAATGTTAATGTTAATTTTAAAATATATTATTTTACTTATCAATTCACTATTTATTAAATTAGAAATTTTATTGAGTACTTCTACTAATATTCACAATATCTCTAAATTTTACAATTCTAAAAAAATATTAAATATGTTTACTAATATGTTTAATACACATAAAATTCACCAAAACAACATAGAATTTATTTAAAAAAAAATACTAATTAATCATATAACAATTTCTAATTCCTAATATCATTTTTACTAATACTTATTTTGAAAACCTAAAAATAAATACATTCTATCTAATATAATAATTTCAGAATTTTATTAAAATTAATATTATATTATTTATATAAAAAAACATAAATTATTCAAAAATTGAAAAAAAATACAGAAAAATTAAAAAAAACTTACCAATGCCTTCAATATCTTGCTAGCAATCTCTTTAGTCCAACAAAAACCGAATACCCAACCTTCAAACAAAAATTACAAAATATCATTATACAATTTCATAAATATATATATATATATAAAATGAATAAATCATTAGAATTACTTTAAGATTTATTACTTATTTAAATAAAATTTCAGGATTAATGTTTATTTTTATTAAAATTTGGTTGCATAATGTTATTGTTAATTTGATTTAATCATGATTAAAAATATATTATACAACTTATCAATTCACTATTTCTTAAATTATAAATTTTATTGAGTATTTTTAATTCTAAAAAAAATTTGGGCAGCATAACGGCTGTATTTTCATATATCCCAAAATTTAAAAACCTGCAAATAACACATAAAAAAATATCCAGTCGCAGAACATACACAAAGCAATACAAATACATTGTAAATGACTATATAATTTATAATTATTACTCTAAATTTTATTAATTATTCAATTTTCTATTTAAAATATCATAATTCTACTAAAAATTAACAACAAAAACAAAGCATCAATATTCATCAACACTAAGAATAAAAAAATTAACAACAACAACAACAAAATTCAAATTAAATAAACAAAACTCACTCTAATAATCAAAATTTATTAACCAAATCTAATAATCTAAAACTAAAATTATTTAACCCAATCTAAAAAACAAACAATCAAATATTAAATTTTCATATAAACATATTTTTATAACTAAAAGTCAAATTATATACCTAAAAAATAAATTATTAAATTAATAAATTTTCATACTAATAAATTAATTATTTATCATATGATTAAACTAACTAAATCCTAAAACTATATATGTATTTTACTAAAATACTACACAATATATTATTTCCTCTAAATTGGATATCACTAAATTTTTAACTAATTTTCATCACAAATTGTTATTCTTACCTATTTTAATTACATAATCAGAAATTATATATATAATATAACAAATAACAATATATTAACAATATTAAACAAATTATAAATAAAACCCTAAATATATTTATGCAAAAAATATAAATAAAACCAAAAAATTACAAAGAAAATATGAAATACCTCTAAAACCGCTGGTAAACAATGCAAAACCTGAAAATAATACCACAAAAATCTCATTACAAAAGACCAAAACTGAAAAAAAAATTGAAAAATTTATACAAAAAAAAACTGAAATATATGTAAATAATTACCTTAATAGACCTTATAGCCACTTAAATCTTGTTTGGAAGGGAAGCTTTGACCAAAACCAAAGCTTGTGGGGGCCGAAATCCAGAAAAATAGAAAAGGGGGCGGAGAAAACGGAGCTCTGATTTTTCCGTTTAAGAGAGAATGAGCTCTCTGTTTGGGGAAGATAAAGATTATAAAGACCCTATACCGAGAACATGTTCTCGGTATAGGATCTTCGGTACAGAAACTAAAATGAAAAAACCGCGAAAAAAAGGCGGGAGTCTAAATTATCTATACCGACTACACGTTCTCGGTAAAGACCCTATACTAAGAATAAGTTCTCGGTATAAGGTCCTCGGTACACAAACTAAAATGAAAAAAAACCGCGTAAAGAAGGCGGGTGTCTAGATGATATATACCGAGAACTTGTATTCGGTAAAATGTTCTCGGTATAGAACGTTTTTTTTGTAGTGAGATTTGATATTCCTATTCTCACCAAACCTAACCCCATAACAAATACCCCTAAGTGGTTCACGAAGTTGGCTCAGGGTCCGCAAACTTGTAGAAGTAGTTATAGATAAGTTCCTACTAAATTAATTAATTATTTATTTATTTATTTAATTATTTATCTATTATCTAATTTTTCCTTTATTTAAAATAAATTATTTAATTAATACTTAATTATTTATTTATTAATATTCATTTAATTATTTATTTATCATATTATTAATTTAAATCTTTCCTAATTATTTAATTAATTAGTTAATTATTATCTAATTTTTCCTTTATTTAAATAAATTATTATTATCTAATGTTTACTAATTATTTAATTTATACTTAATTAATAATAATTAAATTAATTAATTACTAAATTAATTAATTAATTATTTATTTATTTAATTATTTATCTATTATCTAATTTTTCCTTTATTTAAAATAAATTATTTAATTAATACTTAATTATTTATTTATTAATATTCATTTAATTATTTATTTATCATATTATTAATTTAAATCTTTCCAATTATTTAATTAATTATAATTAAATTAATTAATTACTAAATTAATTATAATTAATTAATTATTTATTTATTTAATTATTTATCTATTATCTAATTTTTCCTTTATTTAAAATAAATTATTTAATTAATACTTAATTATTTATTTATTTAATATTCATTTAATTATTTATTTATCATATTATTAATTTAAATATTTCCTAATTATTTAATTAATTATTATTTAATTATAATTAAATTAATTAATTATTTAATTATTTATCTATTATCTAATTTTTCCTTTATTTAAAATAAATTATTTAATTAATACTTAATTATTTATTTATTTAATATTCATTTAATTATTTATTTATCATATTATTAATTTAAATATTTCCTAATTATTTAATTTATACTTAATTAATTAATTATTTATTTATTTAATTAGTTATCTATTATATAATTTTTCCGTAAATTAAATAACTTATTATTATCTAATGTTTACTAATTATTTAATTTATACTTAATTAATTAATTAATTATTTATTTAATTAATTAATTATCTATTATCTAATTTTTCATTTACTAAAAATTTATTTATTTAATTAATACTTAATTATTTATTTATTTAATATTCATTTAATTAATAATAAAAAAATTAATCATTTATTTATTTATTTATTCCACATATTTAATTATAACTATTTTAAAAGCTGAATAATTAATATGTAATTAATTGAAATTATTTTTATTTAATTAATTATATAACTACTCTTTTATATAATTACTTAATAATTGTTTACATATATTATTTAATACTTACTTTTTAATAAATACATTTTTAATTATTTAATTTTTATTATTCTCATATCAATTCCTTTCTAAGTTATTAAAATAACTTTTTTCTATAATTTAATATTTATTATATTATTTATTAATATTTTATTTATGTACCATTAAACTATTTTTTTAATAATAACAATTTATTAATAACAAATTTATTAAAATCTAAACTTCATAATATTAAAATAATTTTAATTAAACTATAACAAAAATACATTATAACATTCTAACATTATAATAATAATTTAACAATAATAAAAAATTATCCATGTCCTAATATCTAACAATATTTTCATATACTTTAAAACTAAATAAACAAAATAAAAATGTATGAAATACAAAATTACTTACCTGTAGTCAAACAATAACAAGATTCAGTACTCCCAATGAAGCTCTGAAATATGAACATATATATATATATTAGTTGTAAGTTAATGGAATATTTAAATTCACTATATATAATTAAGAAAATTGTTCATAACCAAATATTAACCCAAACTTTTTATTATATATGTATTTGATTAAAAATACAATCAGCCAAAACAAATATGAAAAGATATACATGATATTAGAAGAAAAATATAACTCAACTCAAAAATATAACTCAAACAACATCAGAAAAATATAATAGATTACAATAAAAAATATATAACTACATACCCAGACAGATGTGATGAAATAATGTTGAATACAATCCAAAAAACTTTTGAAAATGGTGGATATTGACTCGGACGAACGGAGGCAAATGAGAGTTTTTTTGAGAGATTTCTGAGATTTTTTGGCACTTGGACGAACGGAGCCGAAGGAGACGGATGGCCAGAATATATAGAATATTATTGCCGGCGGAGGTCCGCCGGCAATAATAGTTCCGCCGGTAATAGTATTTAACGGTAATATTTTTATTATTATTACCGGCGGAGCCCGCCGGCAATAATCCGCCGGTAATAAGTGAAAATTAAATTGGGCGGCAGGTTGACCGCGTGAATGAAATTTGATTATTGCCGGCGGATTGTCCGCCGGTAATAATCGATTTTCTGCCGGTAATAATTAAATAATTTAAAAAATAAAAACAAAATTAAAAAACATGATTAATACCGGCGGATTCAGTTTTCCGCCGGTAAAGATAGTATTATTACCGGCAGATTGACTCCGCCGGTAATAGTTCCGCCGGTATACCTGATTTTTGTTGTAGTGTACATACTGTCCGGTTTCAAGTTTTGTACATTTAAATCTGATTATACCAACTAAAATTTACTACCAAATCACTTCAAGTATCCTACGTTCTAATTCAGGAGCAAATCGTTGATGTCATAAGAAAGCCTTTGATTAAAACTCACTTTGTCTCTCTTCATCACAAACTCGATGTTGAGTCCCCTCCGCATCTAGCTTGATGGATATTGGAGATAATAACTCAACTCATAAGTCGCCAGAAAAAAATTAGTTATTAATCTAATTTGTTATAAATTACACAACTGTTATAAGTTTGTTATGTGTCGATTATGAAGTTTCTACTACAAGTTCACACAGCTGAATGTATGAAATGTTCTCTCATAATTAAGGCATGCATATATAATTGCATAGCTCTGTACATTCGTAATAATCACATCAAATAATATTTATTGGATTCTTATGGAGGAACATTTTTAACCAGTATGCTGAGTATTTAAGATATCTTTGAAGATTATTCTTGAAGTCAATAAAAATAAGGCCAAAGCGAAGAGTGTAACCATTACTCCATTCAAAGTCATCCATGTAACTCCAGATATAGTATCCCTTCACATTGACTCCATCCCTGTAAAAATTTAACATGTGTACGTAAGCTTTAATTAGAATAATCATGCAATAATGGATCATGTATTATTATTATTATAGGTTTAATTTTTGTTAAAGGCTCACTTGATAGCTTCTAAAAGATTCGAGAGATGGTCCTGATGGTATCTTATTCTCATGATGTCCTTTAATGCTTCTTTAATCGACAAAGAGCTGTTGTTTGCATCTGGCATTCCTGTTATATATAGCAGACATTAATTAGTCAGTTTGAATATAAATGTTATATGTATCTAGTTATAAATGTAAGCACATGTATATCATTTCCTATGTATTCATATGGATACATTATGTATATATATATACATATTGCTAATTTATACTAAGTATCAAACTTCCAACTTTGAAGTAAAAAAGATAAGAAACTCGTGCAAAAATCAACATACCATTTTCTGTGATGTATATCGGTGGGTTGTTATATTTCTCTTTTATGTAGAATAAAATATCTCGGATTCCCTTTGGACAAATAAAAAGCCAACTTGAAGCAGTCTGTACATGATCAATAAGTTTTATTGAAAGAAAAGAGAAGGAAAAAAGATCAAGACATATATTCCATATAAAAATAAATGTATATATAGCAGTCATTTATACATAGATGTACATATATACTTAGGACTTTTTTCTTGTACTTATATTTTCCAAAACAAGGAAACAGTACACATGCGATGCCATACAGAACTTTGCAGTTGATTACCTTATATTTTAGGACCCAAAAATGTTCAGTTGCATCATTTCGAGAAAATATATATTAGGACTCATTCATTTGGACCGTATTTATTTGCTATAGTTCAAGCTTCCTCAAAATATTTTAATGGTTCAGTAGTAGATAATGTCTGCTTTGGTCATGCAAGTCTAAGAAAGAAAGGATAAAAAAACCTTCTCCCCAAGCAATGTGTTACTACGTTATATATATATATATATATAAAATATATTATTACAAGAAAAGTTACCATTTATAAGCGACAACATAAATTTTTTGTCACTAAAGAACATTTTAATCCCATAAAAAAAAAACATTTATGACTAAAAAATAATATTTAGTCTTAAGTTTTGTCTTTAATATAAAATTTTACAGTGGTCAAATTTATTATAATTAAAAACACATTTATTTATAATAAATTGCAACCCTCTTGTGAGTAATATTTTTAGTCACATACTTTATAGTTACGACACAAGTATAATGATATTTTTTTTAGTCACATTTTGTAATGTTTATATGTATATATATTTTTCCAGCAAAAAAATATATATATTTATATTTGTTTACATTCAGATCATGTTCTACACCAGTATAGTGCAATATATAGAGAGATTTATCGAAGTATAATAGATGTAAATTGGTATATATATTCAAATATAATATGCATATGCTTGTCGTAATATATACAAAATATAATGTATATATATATATAGAAAAATACCGGAGTGCCAATTGGAGTTTTGTTCTTGTAACCTGATTTTGGCAATAAAGTACTTACGTGAGTATATAATAAAAGCGCAATAATTATACGTGAGGGCAGTGCTTGATGAATAAACATACTTGTGAAAATTGCTTGAATATCTGCATCATAACTCTGTTCAACGCTATAGTTAGAGAACGTAACATCTTCCGCATAAAAAGAAGTATAATAGTTCAACCCCAGGAAATCCAAAGATCCAGTAAGCAATTTTGATTGTGCTTTAGTGAACTTTGGAAGTCTTTCTCCAACAGTTGATTTAATTATTTGTGAGTAGTCACCGTATGTTATTGGGTGTGCAAACCTGTGCAAATATAAAATAAATAATAGGAAGAAACATTTAAGATATATGCAGAAAGATATAAAATGAAATATAATACGGAGAATCGAATCATTCAGTACTTTATAACACTTTTTCTTCAAAATAAAATAACAAAAAGTAGATAACTTTAACTTTTTAGATAGTTCTTATCAAGGAAAGGTTGTGATAGACCACCAACACGATATCTTTATGCTAGGTGAGATTGTGTAATTCAGATTTGGGATTAGTTATTTACGAGACTTTATGATTTTAGATAAATTGGTGAGAATTACTTATTTTTTCGAAAGTGATTTTGCATTTTAGTCTACTTTTAATCATTTTTTTTTAAGTAAAATGACATCTGTCTAAATATTTGACTAGTTGTCTAAATTTTATGACCAACTATATATCTAAATACTACTATAAAATACTATTTACGGGTCACATTTTTAGGACACGCACATAAATGTAAGTCCTTAAAAAAATTAATAGAGTTTTTAGGAATCTCATTGAGAGTTCTTAAAAACTACATTTTAGAACACACACTCAATGATTGTCCTAAAAAAATATGCGGGTCCTAAAAAAAACTAGAGGAAGGAATTTCAAATGGTAACTTGTAATAAGGGCACTTTAGATGTCCTAAAAAAACATTAAGGGCACACTGGTGGTAAAATTATTATATTAAAACATACAAATTAAATTAAACTACTCACTTAAACTCTTATATAATTGCAATAAAACTAAATTGATTTAGTTTCATGGATTTAAAGAACAAAATATAATTAAAACAAATGAGATTATTATATTAAATTTTCTAATTATTTAAAAAAAAACTTTACAATTTTGTTAGTGGTAAATTTTTATTAAATTTAAAAGAAAATACTATAACGTATATATACATTCAAAAACAAATTTATTTATAAATTTATTAATTATAATTAAAAAAATATTAATTATATTATTAGAAAAAAAATAGTAACTAACATTCTATCTCTCTCTCTCACTTTCAAGCAATTGTTTGGTCGCTTGAAGAATGTCATCCGTCATCAAGTCAAGCAATTGTTTGGTTTATATATATATATATATACTTTTCTTTTTTGCTAGAATCATGTATATATAATATATGTTATGACTTGTGTTTTAGTCCGGGCTTTAAGTTCTTTGCAGTTTTTTTTTTCCATCAGAATATAAGTTCTTTGACGTGATTTTATTCTAGACTATATAATGGGAGGAATTATAGTTCCGGATCTTGTTGGGATACATACTTTGTCGTAGTTGCAAGTCATTATTATGCTATATAACAATGGACATCTGTTCATTTGTTTACATTTTTTTTTCTATTTTGAACTCCTTTATTAGTTGTTGAATTGTGGTGTGCTTCTTAGAGCATCTTATTAATTTAAGTATTGCTAAAATTTTGAATAGTTGCTGAAATTTTTATGATTATTAGGATATTGATGGAGATATAGTTTTGCAAACCATGGGTAGAAACTAGAATGTTCGTGGTGATATTTTAAATAGGATGGGTTTTTGGATGGTAAGATAATTATTAATAAGAATATATTTAAAGGAAACTTCTTGTGCTGACTTTTAATTTCTTGTTGGTTGTATTTCTTGCATGAGTAAGCTCCCTTAAAAGTTGCTATTGATTTTCATACATAATTGATTGTTACACCCAAATTTCGAGACCCGAGATTGTGATCTCGAAAGCTGGACTCGTCAATTGTGAGCTCGAGATATCTAAAACGCATGTGCATGGCCCAGATGTCGGACCCTCGAATCAAGATGGTAACCTCGAAGTTCTAACTGAGCTCGAAAGAACTTAGCATCGGGGTATATTCGTTGTTGGGTGTCTTCGGATCAAGTAGCTCGAGCTTGGCAGGAGTATAAGCTCGAAGTGTAACGGCCTCGATGGTATTTACCCCCTCCGAGCTGGTCTTGGGGTAAGGGGGCTAGCTCATAACTTATCTATAGACCTGGACTGACATGATGCTGATTGCCGACCTCGAATGATTTAATGGGTCATCTGATAAGATGCGTTCCATGCATTTAAAGATATTTATTGTTGTAACATCCCAACATTAAAGGGATATTAACAAGTCTATTATACGCTCCCTGGTCTTCAGGGGACGTTTCTGTAACGCCCCAAACTCCAAGGACCGTTACGGTGTACCTTGTAAACAGTGCTAAACTCGCTAATCGAGTCATTTGGCCAAAATCGTGAACTAAGTATGATTAGCGGTTTAGGGATTAAAAACTTTGGTTATGATATAACGTTTCACTAGAACGTTTAATTTATACATTGGGATCCCGAAAATAAAGTTTCAGAGTTTATTATAAAAATATATTTACAACAGGCCGTTCTAAATGGCAAAACAGGGTTCAACCCTAGTTCCACTTTAAAACCTCGGCCGTGGCGGACGAGCAGCTGCATATGTACACGTCATCACCTAAGCTCTTCAACTCAAGGATGGTCCAGCTTCCTTTTGCCTTTACCTGCACCACGTAGCACCCGTGAGCCGAAGCCCAGCAAGAAAACACAGAATAACATGATATAATATCAACATTAACCATAGTAACCATTCAGGACTATCAGTCCATGCAAATAGGTGACAATAGCCAAAAGTCACAATAATGAGCATCGCTCCTTCTAGCCATGTGACGATAGGGTCACCAGGGCTTAACTGATAAGTGATCTTTTCATAAGTTTGATTAGGACAGGTGCATGGTGATTAGTCACCAACATAACCTTCCTCACGACTCTAGAGTCGAAACTATGGACAACGTCCCTTAGCCATGTGACAAACGGTCACCGGGGTCATATACCTTGGCTATAGTCATCTGGTCGTAGACCAGACAAGCGCTTATAGTTCTCATTGACCTTCCGGTCGGTCCAGCATTAATACCCCATATGAGTCATTCAATGCTGACCTTGATTGGATCCAATCTTTATTTGGCCCGGCGTTCACAACGCACTGCCACTTCTGACCCTTGGGTCGGTGAAACACGACCAGTGCTCAGCCCATGGTGAACTTAACTAATAAGTCACAGCTTCACAGACGGATCTGACACCATTGTCGATTCTGACTAATAAGTCAGCGCCATACACAGGTAAGCCATGCCACCAAACATATATCACATGTCTATTATCCATAAACAAGGTATTCAGCATGCTTACTTAACAGGTATTAGTACCATTAGGACTATGCATAAACACAGAGGTTCAAGCTCTGAACAATATCATACCCGGTATACAAAGCATGTCCTAATCACATGTTTCTCATGCATCATATGCAATATATCCTGCAATCAACGTGCATCAATACCAGCCATGCATGCCACGCTTAATAACCAACCAACATGCATCAAGAATAGCCATGCATGTCATACTCAATAATCAACCAATCATGCATCATAATAGCCATGCATGTCATACTCAATAATCAACCAACATGCATCATAATAGCCATGCATGTCACACATACACAGGGTGCAGTTTTCTTACCTCAAAGTCGAGCTAGAACGATCAAAAGAATGACCCTTGAGAACGATCAACTTCTAGTCCATTAGCGGTCACCTAGTCATAACCAAATATAAAACCTCATCAAAATGAGTAATTAAATACTTCCAAACCCAACCCAAGCCTCCGGAACATCAAATCCCACTCAACTAGGTAGTAGGATCGATCCTAGGCCCTTAGAGTTAAGTTCCCATCACAAAAACCACCATTTAGTATTTTTTTTCCCTCAAGGGCTGCGGCCCTACATGGACCATGCCGCGGCGCGCCCCCCAGACAGAGCCTCCACCACCTTCTTCAAGCTAGGGCCGCGGCGCCCAAGAACAGGGCCGCGGCCCAACTTCGCACCAGCCATTTTTCTTCGTTTTTCCACTTCTAAAACCTTCCAAAACCCCATCTAAACATCTCCAAATCATCAAATAAATATTACCAAACTTCTCAATGGTCCAAAACCACCAAAACCTGAAGCTCAAACCAACCAAAAACTCAAAAATTTACAAAGTCCAATCCTAAGCTTAAAAACTTAAGAAACTCAAAACTTAACTAAAAAAAAACAGAGCACACCTTAAATTCATAACTAGAACTCACCTCAAACACAGTTTTGAGGCCCCTTTAATGGCTGTGACAAGTTCCCTAGCTTCCCCCTTTGATCTCCAAGCTTAACTCCTCAAGGTGGCTCTCAAAATTCAAAGAAAAGGATGAAGGAAAGTTTGTACGGGAGAGAAAGGATGAAAGGATGAGGTTAGGCTCTGTTTTGCTCTGTTTCTACAGCCTTCCAAACCCCCAAAATCTGATATAAATCCTTAAGGTCAAAAGACCATAATGCCCCTAGACCAATTTAAAAGCTTCTAAACACTCCCAAGGGTAAATTCGTCATTTCCAACCTATACCGTTAATTATAATTAACGCTCACCAATTCCCGCTAATCTCAACATTCCCAAATACCAATAAATCATATCCCATTACCCTTTAATTCCCGGTAATGCTCTAATCATTAAATTCACCCCGAGACTCACCCCGAGCCCCGAACTTAAACCCGTTATGACTAGACCGAACACTTACATCTCATGATCGTCTCATGTCGATAGCTCGAACCAATCCACCTTATAGTGTGGCTATATTAATTAATCACAATCATGCACCCAAAATATACAATTACGCCCACAGTGGCCAAATTACCAAATTACCCACATAATTAACATATGTGCCCATATGCATGCATTCACCATCATATAACAATATAATTCACGTAATCATGCATATAATCATTAAATACTATAATAAATCAATTATGGCCCTCCCGGCCTCCTAATCAAGGTCCTAAACCTTATTATGAAATTTGGGGCATTACAGTTTCCTTGTATATAGGAGTTACATAATTTAATATCATTATTTTCATTAATAAATAGGAGTATCTTCCTGAAATATGTGGGAATGAACTCTGAGAACCCTCTATAAATAGAGAGGTCATGAACATTTGTAAAGGATGGATCTTTTGATATTTTGAGAGAAATTTTGGAGAATTCATCCCTGAAAGATTTCCTGAAAACTCCAAAGTCTTAATAAAATAGACTCGTGGACTAGGCAGAGTTAACTGCTGAACCACATAAAATTCTTGCTATTCTACTGTATTATTCATCTGCGTCATAGTTCTTATTGTTTAATTGCTCTACATTTTAAGTTGACGAAAAATGGCATCAACAATTTGGTGCTTTCATTGAGAGCTTTAAGCAGTACAACCCCTGATTAGCTATGGCCACGAATGATTAGAATAATCCTGAAGAAAACTATCCACGACGCCCTGGGAAGCAACCAATGACAAATCCAGAACCTGAAGAGAGAAGTGAGTCCTCCGATTCTCGAGGACTGATAACTCTACAAAATAGAGTTATTTTACCACTTTTTATGTGCTAATTGTTGCTTAATTCTTGAGTTTTTAATTGATTTATTAAGTTTTTAAGTAGTTTTGAATTTATTAGTCTTATTGTGATTTTATATATTTTTGTGTGTTTTTATAGTTATTTTATTGTAATATATTGTAGTTTAATTATTTGAATTATTGTTGTGTTTAGTGGTAAAAAAATGTTGTATTATTGAACTTAAATGTAAAATATAATTAAGTTATAATTAATATTTTCAAACAATTAAATTGATCTATTTTATAATTGAAAATATTGTATTATGATTTATTTTATATTTATTTTGTAGAGAATTTATGCTCTTGAAAAGCAAGAAAAATGATGAAAAAATGGCATTTTTTCAAGAAAGAAAGAAAAAGTGGCACTCTTGAAATGCCATAAGCAAGGCCCAAGGAAGCCCATAAGCTCTCCAACCATCAGCAACTTGCATAATGGTCTCACATGACCATTTCAACTCCACCTCACGTGTGACTTCTCCCAGCCACAAGGTCACACTTCCAGCAAGTTACTTCCTTCAGCATCAGCCTTCCTCCTTGCTTCAGCAAGCCACGTGAGGACCATTTATTTCCCTCAACATCTATTTTGGGCCTGCCAGCCTCATTTGGGCCCAAGACCAACTTCCTTCATCTTCACCATCACGTGCAGCCACTCTCATTGAAGCCAAGTCCTCTGCCCCCGTACACCACGCCTGCCTCCAGCCCAACAACATCTTTGCAAAGCTGCCATTTTTAATTTTGAGCCCAACAAAATGCAATTTGTCCCCTTGTCCCATTTGTTAAAAATACAACAAATTTACCCTATTTTCTACACATTTTACCCCAAAACATCATTATTACACCCTATAATTTACCCCTATTTACCATATTATAATTAATTAAATTAATTTAATCAATTTAATTAATTTAAATTGATTATTTTAATCATCATTTTTTGCTATAAATAAGGGATTTGTGGTGTCCAATTCTTAGAAGGGAGGTTACTATACCAAAAACTCTACACATTTCAAAACCTCTCCATTCTCTTCTTCTTCTTCTTCTTCTTCTTTTTATTATTTTCTATGTATTTTTAGAGGAAATTTGGGGGTTTTTCCTCCAAATTTTCCTATTTATGTTTGTAATTTTTAGTTTGTATTTGCTATTCTAGTTATGTGTTTCTAATCTTTTTAAGATTATTAAGGTGATGATGAAACATTATGTAACTAGATAGTATTTATGTTGTATGTTGATTTCCCTTGTAATGCAACAAAGTCTATGGATTTTTCTTCTTCATATATTTCTTTCATCTTAAATATCTTGTATTTTAGATTGTTAGAATATATTTACACTTTGTTCTTCATTAGTGCATAAACATAATATTCTTTGTGTAAGATGTGTCATTAAATTGTACACATCCATGCTTAGAACAAAAATATTATGTTTTGCCTTATAAATAATGTTCATTGATTTATTTGTTATTTCATTAGATTGATTTACACTAAATGCTTTGAAGTTATAATTTTGAAAAGTGAAGAAAAATCCTATCTTTTTATAAGAAAATTGTGCTTAAAATTATAAATATATTTGGAAAATGATAGCTTGATTTATTTTATCTATCACTAAAACTTGAGAATCAATGTACTTATAAATATTATTGAACTTATATTTTGTGGATTCTAATCCTTAATAATCTTATTTTACTATCTTGATTTTTACTTTTATTAATTTATGTTTATATATTGTCTTTAATTTCTTTATTATTGTCTTTTATTTTTATTTTCATTATTCAAAAATCTCTTCAATCTTTGGAACTAGGTTAGAATTTGTTAATTTTGGTTTAAATTAGTTTCCTTTTCGATTTTAGACAACTCCTTTGGGTTCGACCTCGTGCTTACACGAACACTATTCTATAAATACGATTCGTGCGCTTGCGAGTATAAATATTTAAAACATACCCGTTTTGGGTCCATCAAGGACCTCCAGCACCTCCGGCTCCTAGGGACGATGAGGACATGTATTATAATCCCGAACGGTACATCCCTGTTGTGGAACTTGAAAACTGACAGTTAAGAAAACATTTGGCTGAGGCCAAGAAGCGGAACGAGGAGTTGGCTAGGTTAGCTGCGGAAGCGCAGGCGGCTCAGCCTCAACCTCCGCATGAGAACCAAGCCCCACCTCCGCGGGACGTTCATGTTCCTCCCCGCAGGCCTCGTGGGCGACCTCGAAAAAATGCTTCCACAAGAAGAACGGAGCAACCTCCGCCACCGGCAGAACAACCTGCTCCCTCGAGGCCCTGAAGAAACACTCGAGCTAGGGTTCCGGTTAACTCAACTGCAGAGTTACCAGCAGAAACTGGGAATAACCAAGCCCCTGCAAAGGCTCGGACTCAAACTCCTGGTAACACGCAAAATGTTACCGAGCTGGCCAGGGCGAACTCAGGACCATCCAGACCTCGAAATGGGTGGCAGCCACCATCACCCATACGGTTCCCTCCATCGCCAATAAGATATCCCTCACCACCTCAAAGGAACACACAACCGACTCAGGGTGATGAGGAAAGGCGGGCAGGACGGAAACAGGGGAATAGAGAAGCTACTAGGGAATGGAGAGGCGCCCAGCCTACGAGAAGCCAAATGTCTCGGTCTCGCACTACAGAGACGAGGCAGCATGAAAGAAATCCATCTCGGAACAATCATGCGACAAGCCTCGCCAGCGACGACTCAGGGGACACCAAATTAGTCAGCATGTATGATCAAGGACATAGAAATACTGGGAACCAAAGGAACCAACCCGACCTGCGGGAGCACCTGAATCAGAATCGGGGTAGTGGTAATCCCTCGAACCCGGACCTGAGAGAACGCCTAAATGAGCGCAAAGATCCCCTACGAAACGCGAGCTTGGAATTGTGATCAATGATAGCCAATTTCAGACGAGACCCCCTGTGGACCCAGTTTAGGATAGAATTGATCAACTGCAAAGAGCATTTAGGCTCTTACAGAATGAGCGAGGTCGGAGTCGGGACGAGGATTCTGATGAGGAGCTCGAACCATTCGCTCCCCATATTTCCAACACTCCATTTCCTCAAGGGTTTCGGATTCCTCATGTCCCGCCTTTTGAGGGGAAATCCGACCCGTACAGTCATTTGAGCACATTTAACACCATAATGAGAGCAAGTAATGTGGGTTACGAGCTCAGATGTATGTTATTTCCGGCATCACTTACAGGACCAACAAAAAACTGGTTCAAAAAATATATGAGACATTCAATCACTTCTTGGGATCAGCTATCGAAAGATTTCAAGAAGCAGTTTAGAGCCATGATCGGGGTAACACCCGAGGCTGAAGAGCTACCTTACAAGGTTCAATCTAGAAGTTGCCCGAGCTCGGGATGTAGACGACAGCGGTCATTTAATGGTCGTCCAAGCTAGGGTAATGCCGGGAAGTCCCCTCTGAGAAGATATGCAGAGGAAGCCTGTGAGGTCCTTAACCGAGTTTAATCGACGAGCTCAGAGGTTTGTCAATGTAGAAGAGGCGAGGTCAACGCTGAATATGACCACTCAGCCCATAACTACAACGATAAACGTAAACTCTACCTCGACCTCAGCAGACCCATCAGCCTCGAAGCCCCTGCAGAAAACCCTTCCAAAAGGAAGAAGAATGAAGGAAGTAACCCCGAGGCGGAAGGGGGAAAGAAGAAGAAAGGGGAGAGGTATTTCTCCGTGTACAAGGTGTACACCGAGCTCAACGAGTCTCGGGAGAATATTTACCTGGCTAATGAAAACTAGGTCCCTTTCAGGCGTCCAGACCCCATGAGAAATCAAAAGTCCAAGAGAAACTCCAGTAAATACTGTCGATTTCACAGAGACACTGGACACACTACTGATGAATGCAGGAAACTGAAGGACGAGATCGAAGGGCTGATCTCGAGAGGATACTTCAGGCAGTATGTCAGGAACCAGAACAATAACCAGGCTTCTACCAGCCAGAGGACAGCTGCACTGTCGCCTGCCCAAAACAACAATTCTCGGGCTAGGGAAGAAGAGAGACCCCCTCCGATTGATGGAGAAGATGTGATAACCATCTCGGGCGAGCCTCACCTCGCAGGATCAAGCAAGAATTCCCAAAAGCGATACGTGAACGAGTTAAAAACTGGGAACGGGTCCCCTTATGAACCCGAACCTAGAGCCCCAAAGTATCAAAAGATTGAATCTCAGCCGATAACCTTTACTGAGGACGATGTGTCCCATGTTCAGTTTCCTCACAATGACCCACTGGTCATCACTCTCCAGCTCACGAATAAGAGAGTTCACCGAGTTCTCATTGATAATGGGAGCTCGGTGAACATTCTCTATAAGACCACCTTAGAAAAGATGGGACTCGCGCTTCGAGACCTAAAAGCTTGTGCAACGACACTGTACAGTTTTTCAGGAGAGGGGATTTCCTGTATGGGGTCCATTGAACTCCCTGTGACCTTGGGAGACTACCCAGTCTCATCAACCAAGATGATGGAGCTTGTAGTAGTGGAGCTGCCATCGGCCTACAACGTGCTGCTCGAGAGACCCGCCCTAGTAGGGCTGGGGAGAGTCTCGTCTGTAAGGAATTTGTCCATCAAGTTCCTGACTTCCAGTGGCATCGGGACGCTGAAGGGAGACCAGTTAGCCGGGAGGGAATGCTATAGCATTTCCATAAGAGGAACGAAGCAGGTGAGCGCACAAGCGCTCGTCGTTATTCAGAATAAGGACGGGACAGTCCTGGAAATAGATGAAGAAATCGACCCAAGAGTGGAGGAAAGAGCTGATCTCGAACCATTAGAAGAGCTCAAAGAAGTCAGGCTCGAAGAATCAGACCCCCCGAAAATGGTAAAGGTCAGCAAAATCCTCCACGAAGAAACCAAATAGAAATTAATTTGCTTTTTGAAGAAGAACCAGGATGTCTTCGCATGGTCACATTCGGACATGATAGGAATAAGTCCAAATGTAGTGAGCCACGCGCTAAATATCGATAAAAGCTTCCCGCCGAAGCAGTAAAAGCGAAGACTACTGGATGATGATAGGAAGAAGGCCCTTAAAGAGGAGGTCGACAGGTTAAAAGTAAATTGATTCATCAAGGATGCTTTTTACCCTGATTGGGTAGCCAACCCGCTGCTAGTCTCAAAGCCTAACGGGACGTGGCAAACTTGCATTGACTACTCGGACCTCAATAAGGCCTGTCCTAAGGACTGTTTTCCTTTACCACGGATCGACCAGCTCGTGGACGCCACGGCAGGGTATGGACTCATGTCGTTCATGGATGCCTATTCTGGATATAACCAAATTGCCATGCATGCCCCTGGCCAAGAGCATACGAGCTTCATAACAGACAAAGGGTTATATTGTTATAACGTCATGCCATTCGGGCTCAAAAATGTTGGAGCCACTTACCAGCGGCTCGTGAACATGATGTTCTCCGAACAAATAGGGAATAACATGGAAGTTTATGTTGACGATATGTTAGTCAAATCTCAACTTAACAATAACCATGTTGATGACCTCGAAGAATGCTTTGCTGTGTTACGGAAATATAACATGAAACTTAACCCTCATAAGTGCTCTTTCGGAGTATCTTCAGGAAAATTCCTGGGTTACATTGTAAATGCTCGGGGGATAGAAGCTAATCCAGACAAGATCCAGGCTCTGATCGATATGCCTTCACCTCGAAAACACAAAGATGTCCAGAGTTTGACTGGCAGGATGGCGGCACTAAGTAGGTTTATCTCAAAATCTACAGACCGTTGTCTTCCGTTTTTCAACCTGTTGAGGGGAGGCAAGAAATTCGAATGGACAGAAGAATGCAAGTTGGCTTTTCAAGAACTCAAGAAACACCTCGCAGAACCTCCCATCTTGTCAAAACCCATTACGGGAGAAGTTCTGTACTTGTACCTTGCTACGACCGAGCACGCCATAAGCGCGGTACTCATGCCGGAAGAGGGAAAAGTGCAAAGGCCCGTGTATTACGTCAGTAAAAGATTACTAGGGGCAGAATCAAGATATCCCTTGATGGAGAAGTTAGCTCTCAGCCTAATTCACTCATATCGAAAGCTTCGACCCTATTTTCTAGCGCACCCCATCCATGTACTAACTGATCAACCACTAAGACAAGTCTTGTCCAAGCCAAAAGCTTCAGGTCGACTGCTTAAATGGGCCGTTGAACTCGGACAATTCGAGATCACTTATCACCCAAGGACGACCATAAGGGGCAAGCCTTGGCAGACTTCAAAGTGGAATGTACGGGTATGGCCAACGATGAAGTTATAACCCCGGCCCGCGAGCTGTGGAAACTTTATGTTGACGGATCTTCTAATGAGAATGGATCGGGGGCAGGAGTAATTTTGATCACCCCTGCAGGAAGCCGATTTCACTCTGCCTTAAGATTTGACTTCGATGCGTCGAATAACGAGGCCGAGTACGAGGCTCTACTGGTAGAACTTCGCATAGCCAAGGAGCTCAAAGCCAAAGCAATACATTTCTACAGCGACTCTTAGCTGGTGGTTAACCAAATTTTAGGAGAGCACCAGGCTCGTGGTACGAGGATGGCAACATACTTAGAAAAAGTGAAGTCGGCACTAGAGCAGTTCGAGTTCTATGCGATAGAATAGGTCCCCCGAGAACAGAACTCGAATGCGGATGCCTTAGCCAGGCTTGCTACTTCTACCGAGAGTGATGAACTGAACGTCGTGCCTATCGAACATCTTGCGACGCCCAGTATTGACGAGCCAGAAGAAGAGGATGTGTGTATGATCAACTCTGAGCCAACCTGGATGACTCCGATAATTGAATACCTTGAGACCGATGTTCTCCCGGAAGAACGGACCAAGGCTCGAAAGTTGATGTATCAAATCCCTCGTTATACCATTGTAGATGGAAGGCTGTATAGGAAGAGGATAATCCATGCCACTACTTCGGTGTGTGACTCCACCCGAAGCTAAGAAAATCATAGAAGAAATTCATGAAGGGTTCTGTGGAGACCATACTGGGGGGCATAGCCTGTCCAAGAAAACCATACGCCATGGATACTTCTTGCCTACCATCAAATCAAACTCGTTCGACTACGTCAAAAGGTATGATAAGTGCCAATGATTCACCACAATTCCTCGAGCTCCACCATCCGAGCTAACTATGATGACCTCCCCGTGGCCATTTGTGGTATGGGGAATGGACCTCATAGGCTCCCTTCCGACTGGCAAGGGCGGAGTAAAATACGTAGTAATCGTCGTAGATTACTTTACGAAGTGGGCTGAAGCTGAACCTTTGGCGACAATAACCTCAAAGAAAGTCCTTGACTTTATGGTGAAAAACATCATATGTCGTTATGGGATGCCGAGGAAGATTGTGTCCGATAATGGTACCCAGTTCGACAGTGATCTGTTTACCAACTTTTGCGGAAAAAAAATGGGATAATAAAGAGCTTCTCGTCAGTGGCCCATCCCCAGGCGAATGGCCAGGTCGAAGCTGTAAACAAAACCCTAAAAAGTACGCTAAAGAAAAAGTTGGAAGAAGCTAAAGGAAGATGGCCCGAAGAGTTGCCCCAAGTTTTGTGGGCGTATAGGACCACGGCCCGTACATCACCAGGACATACCCCATTCTCTCTGGCGTACGGTTGTGAGGCTATGTTGCCAATCGAGGTCAAAATTCCCACAATTTGAGCCCTCGCTTATAATCAAACCTCGAACCACTCTCAGCTCGAAGAAACTCTGGACCTGATCGAAGAAAGAAGGAACGAAGCTCAATTAAAAAATGATGCATACCAACAGCGAGCTACCCGGTACTTCAACAAAAGAGTTTGAGATCGAAAATTTGGCGTAGGAGATTTGGTGCTAAGGCGGGTATTCTTGGCGACACAGGATCCAGCAACTGGTGTGCTCGGGCCAAATTGGGAAGGACCTTATCAGATAGAATCAGTCGTCCGACCCGGCGTGTACAAGTTAGCAAGATTGGATGGAAGTCTGGTACCACGAGCATGGAATGGAAGTTGGCAAGATTGGATGGAAGTCTGGTACCTATGACCTTACTATCAGTAGTGTTGGAAGGATGTTACCTATAACCATGCTTGTTTATCTGTACTGTTTTTCTATTTTTGGATTTTTTTCAAATAAAGTTTGATTTCGTTTAATATGCTGTATTTTTTGCAATTTCTCTTAATTTAATAACCTATGGTCACACTCATAGGATATAAAGGGGGCATTAGTGGTGCATATACCATCAGCTTGAAAAAATAAAATAGCATATACGAAATGCATATAAGTGTTTGGATATAACCAAATGTGCGAGCTAAGATAGTTTGGATATAACCAAACTATCAAAAAACATACAAGTGTTTGGACGTAACCAAATGCGCGAGCCAAGATAGTTTGAATATAACCAAATTATCAAAAGATAAAAATGTTTGGATGTAACAAAATATGCAAACTAGATTTAAAATATAAGTGTATGGATTACAAACCTAACACGACCTTAATAGGTTTGGAACAAACCAGCTAAAACTAATTGGCAGTAAGTTGGAACATAACCCACTTTGTGTTAAGTCAAGATCGAGGCTGGAGTATCTTGCAAAATAATAGTTTCAACCTCATAACTTCAGAGAGATAACCGAGGACGAGAAAAAGCAACTAAAAAAGTAAGATACAACTAAACCATTTGCATTACACACCATATAAGTACTTGCGGGTGCATGGTAAAAGTAATATCTGGCCTTGACAAATAACGAGATCGGAAGCGGATAATTCAAGCAAACTGTGCATGAATGCATTGAATCTCGAGCTTAAATCCAAATTATGTTTGTATGAATAAACAGGCATATATGACACTTTAATTTAAATTGTGCAAAATATTTCGACCCAAGAAATGTAAAGCAAAGTGTATTAAAGTAAATTCAAAAAAGTAATATCATAAAGGACAGCTCTTTCACGAGCTGTAAAATTGTCTCGGCCCTATGGGCATAAATAAAAAAAATAATAAAAAGGGCTATTACAAAAGATTCAAAGGGACACAGCCTCGAGGCAAGAATTAAGAAGGAGGAACATTCTCCTTGGCCTTCTCAGCATCAGCGTCCCCTTCGGCTCTCTCTGCCTCCTCTCGAGTAGTCTCCTCATCATCCAGCCGAGCCTGCCATTGGGCCATGAGCTTCGCTTCAAGAGGGCCTAAGAAGCTGGTGTCGAGGTCGACATTGTTGGCCTAGATTCTATACATGGCCATGTCGACTGCCCGATCCTTCTTCTCCTTAAACTCCTCGAGAAGACGACTCTTTTCACCTTCCATGATCTCGAAAGTGGCGGCCTTCTCTTCTTCAAGCTTGGCATTGGTCTCCTTGACCCGACCATTCTCTTGTTAAAGCTCCGCGAGGTAGGCATTCAGCTTTTCAAGCTCGGAAGATTTGGCCTTTAGCTCCTCAGCTCCTGCTTCCATCTTAGCTTTTGTTGCCTTGAGCTCGTCATTCAGTTTGAGCTGGAGATCCTTCGCCTCCTGAGCAAAGGACATGCTCGAGTGGATCTCGTTGTTCAGCTTATAATTAAGCTGGGCAGAGACAGCAAGAGCCTGACATACAAAGAAATCAAAATTAGTATATGGACTAACTGTAAATACAGCTGATAGCAAGAAAAGAAAGGTTACCGTAGCAGTAAGCTCGACACTCCTCTCGTAAAGTGTATTGCAGTCTCGGGTGTTGTTCAAAAACTGCCAATGTGGGGCGTCGAAGCCACTAAAGCTTTGACCCACTCGAGACAGGATGTCCGAGCCTAGTGTAGCCCCATGGGATCTGGCAGCATTGTCAATTACATACTCATCGACGTGAGTAGAAACCGACAACTTGCGTGTGTGGAAACTGAGGGTTTTTTTGGAGGGGGGCCGAGTGTTGAGTGAACCATGATTGGAGGGGGTTGGAGCTCGACCGTAGTGGACCCTTCGACTTGAGGATTCGGCTCCACAGACGAGCTCGTAGCAGCTGGAGCTGGTGGAGGAGGTGTCTTTTTAGTTCTCTTGAGGACCTTGGCGGGACGCTCAGACTTCCATGAACCTCTCAGGCGTTTGCTTCTTTTGGCCCCGCCACTCTCAAGGATGTTGTCAAGGTCGGAGTCCATCTCGCCTGCACATTTACACCACATTATGAGCTATCCAAAAAACAAAATAATTTAACATGATACGGACAAAAGGGATAAAAAGACAGGTGGAGAGAAACCTAACTGGAACTCTCCCCTGAGCTTGTGCTCGGCGACCACGAAATTCCCCCATCTTCAAAAGAGGCGGGGGGAGTACCTTCCCTTTAGGTGGACATCAACCTGGAAAGGTCCCTATAGTTGTTAGTCCCGTATTGGACGGTTATTCTGTTCCATACCTCGTTCAGGCTATACATGGTGTCGTATTTCCCAAGCCAGCTATCGAAGCTATGTATCCTCTCATCTACCCAAGACCATACATAAAAATGGTTCCTATCATCCTCACACAATATTAATCTATCGGGTCTATGTTTTAGTAGTGAGGGGGACCACATATTCAAGATAAGGATGATTGTACCTTGTTCATCCGAGCCCGAACTTGAGGCCTCATCGTTGGCCTCATTCCCCAATTATGGATTCCTATGACGAGCTAGAGATGGAGGCCTCACATCTCTCCTTGGGGGGAGGTTTCCGGTTGGCAGAGGCACGAGCTCCCACCAGTCGTATTTTTTATTGGACCAGTCTGATGTAGACTGATCCTCCCCTAAGAGCTCACATGCCCGGAGCTTGTCTTCATGCAGGACATAGGAAATGGATCTCCTGCCATAGGGAAGTAGGAGCAGAGTCTCTCTGTGCTCCCTCGTCTCCATGGTAGGGGTAGGGTGATGGTAGTTGGATGGAAAATGAAACGCATTTCAACTAAGTACGGGCCTAAAAACATAGTTCGAGCACAAAAAAGAAGGAGGTTGAGATACTTACGAATCCGTCTGAACGAATAGAATCGAGACGGGGCTAGACCATCTGTCCAGAAGAAGGCCTTCTTGAAGTCAAGAGGATGATTGGGAAGATCCTTGAACATCTTCTTCTCCTTCGGATAGCTCGAGAGGTAGTAGAAGTCGTCCCCTCCTCGATCTCGGGAGGGATTTCTTTTCAAGTAGAAGAGATATAAAATCTCCTCTGGTGAAGGTCCTATCCACTTCAACTCGTGATATAGCGACCTCAGGGCAGACAGTACCCTGTAAGAATTGGTGTTGAGCTGGAAAGGGGCCAGCCCAACAAAATCTGTGAAGTTCTTGAAAAAAGACTTCAAGGGCAGTACTGCCCCTGCCTTCATATGCTCATGGCTCCAAGCTGCGTATCTCAGCTTGCTGTCAGGATTTCCATCTCCTGAAGCGCGACAACACCGCTCGTGGGAGGTTGGGGCCCGACACCTTAGCGAGCCTGATAGTCCTATGCCATGAAAGGCCAGAATATGGGTTATCTAGCCTAGTGACGTAACCGAGCTCCAGTAATGCTCGGCCTCGAAAAATTCTCTCCTCGGCTGCGAGGTAGAGGGTTCCCCCATCAGTGAAAACTGAAGATCACCTGGCTTGAAGGCGATTGTAACTTTAAGCGTAGGATCGAGAGGAATCGGTCTAGGCTTGGTGTCCGGATCTGGATGAAGGGCGACCCTTAGTCTTTTACTTTTCCCTTCTTCGACCTCGTCTATCTGACGTCAGAAGTGGTCTCGAGTGTCCTCTTGCTCACGTCTCAGTTCGTGCTCCTGAATTAAGCGTTGGTTCCGAGTGAAAGGAGATTCCGGGCTCAAAGCTACTGGTGAGTAAGGAATTGCGAGCTTTGACCCCCACCACTTTCCCGAATTCTGCGGCATCTAACAAGAAAGAAAAAGGGTGAGGGCCAAGCGAACAAGAAATAAAGAGATAAATAGTACCTAAGCTCGAATGATCGAGGCTACAAGGCAAGCTCGATCCAAAGGGTGAGACCAATCTCAGAGCGTGTATTCTACCGAAAGGAAGGAAGGTGGATATGTTATGGTAAATCCCGAAGTATTAGGGAAAAAAGGTGGCGGTTGTCTAAAAGGTGATATTTTTTGGAATCGTGCATTCCTTAAAAAACCCTGATTTTGTACCCGATATCTTGGTGTGCAAGATATGGTTTCTAAAATTTGAAAACCCAAAAAAGGAACCATTTTTGGACCCTTTTTCGCAGAAACTGGGTTTGAGCCTAATGTCTATCAGTCGAAGCACCCTAATCCTAGTGCATTAAACTAGTGAATGGGTCGAGAATAAATCCTAGCACCCACGATGTAACAGAAGCATAAGCATACAAAAAAAAATGTATATATATAACGCAAAGAAGCCATAAACTGAAAACTTACACAATGTAATCGGTGGAAACAGAGAAATGGATGATTGAACGAGCGGTTGCAAGTAAGATCTCACTGAGTCAAAAAGTCCAACCGTGCTTTGTCTTCTCGGCTTGGAGAACATGCAAGAATTGGACAAGAACGATTCTGGTTTTCTCTCTCTAAAAGTTTGAACGTAAAGGAAAAATGGAGAAGACAACCAGAAACTTATTTATAGGCCCATGGGGATGATAAAAGTTGAACTAATCTGGGCCATTGGCCAGATCCCGTATCAGATCTAGCGGTCAGGGAATAATGAAATGATGGTACCCTAAAAGGAAGGCAGGCGGATAAACATGGGCAGAGTTTCAAGGCACTCAAGTACCTTAAATGAACAATACCCAACTGACGTGTGTCCATACTCGAGTGTGTGACGGAACAGTTCCCGAAGGAAGTAGTTCAAAAGTTTCCTTCTCATAGGATTCGAACTAATACTTTTGAGGGGGCAAAATGTTACACCCAGATTTTGAGACCCAAGATTGTGATCACGAAAGTTGGACTCGTCAATTGTGAGATCGAGATATCTAAAATGCATGTGCATGGCCCAGATGTCGAACCCTCGAATCAAGATGGCAACCTCGAAGGCATTTTAACCTCGAAGTTCTTTCTTTGCTCGAAAGAAATTAGCATCGGGGTATATTCGTTGTTGGTTGTCTTCGGATCAAGTAGCCCGAGCTTGGCAGGAGTATAAGCTCGGAGTGTAACGGCCTCCATGGTATTTACCCGCTCTGAGCTGGTCTTCGGGTAAAGGGGCTAGCTCATAACTTATCTATAGACCTGGACCAACATGATGCTGATTGCCGACCTCGAACGATTTAATGGGTCATCTGATAAGATGCGTTCCATGCATTTAAAGATATTTATTGTTGTAACATCCCAACATTAAAGGGATATTAACAAGTCTGTTATACGCCTCCTGGTCTTCAGGGGACGTTTCCTTGTATATAGGAGTTACATAATTTAATATCTTTATTTTCATTAATAAATAGGAGTATCTTCCCGAAATATGTGGGAATGAACTCTGAGAACCCTCTATAAATAGAGAGGTCATGAACATTTGTAAAGGACAGATCTTTTGATATCTTGAGAGAAATTTCGGAGAATTCATCCTTGAAAGATTTCCAAAAAACTCCAAAGTCTTAATAAAATAGACTCGTGGACTAGGCAGAGTTAACTGCTGAACCACGTAAAATTCTTGTTGTTCTACTGTATTATTTATCTGCGCCATAGTTCTTATTGTTTAATTGCTCTACATTTTAAGTTGACGAAAAACGGCGTCAACATTGATATATAGGGATGATATTCTAAATCATTATCCTTGTATCTCTCTTACTTCTGGTTAATTTGTTCTTGTTAATTATAGATGTGTTTTTGTAGTCTTATTCTTGTGTTACACATGTCTTTCTTGGTTTGCACATTATGTGTTTGTCTGAATGCCTAAAGAATAATATTGCACTCTTGTTCTAGTTTTTGCAATTCCATAATGTATCTCTATTTTTTGTAATACATGATGCCTTCTAGTTTTATGATATACTTGTCCCTTGTAAAAGTTGCAGCTGCCCTTTTTCTTTCCAATTGTAGAGGATAGTTGCTATGCCTAGAAAGAGCAATTTTGGGTCTAGTTTATTAGCTACGTGTAAAGGAATCTATACTTATTTGGACAGCCATCTTATTTATGTATGTAATTTTTTTACACTTTATAATCTTCCTAATTTCTTATTGATAAATTTTTAGGTTCCTCATAGAACCTCTAGAAAGTCAAAAATTTGCAAAAGGAAGAAGAAGTTGCTTGAAGAATCCGTCATCAAGCCAAGTAATGATATTATGGTTTCCATCTTTAACTCAATTTATTATTATTAGATTTCTTAGTTTTGTATTATAAATGCCACAAGATTGATTATTTATATTTGTTCCAAAATTATTATTTTTGATTTGTAATTATATATGTCATTGAATTTATAAGTTTTGTTATTTTAATCTACAAGTTTTTAGATTTGTATATAAATATTTCATTAAAATCATAATTTTTAATTTAAAATAAATATAAATTAATTTTTTAAAAATTAAAAATATAATTTTTAAGGGCATGCATTGCGTATCCTAAAAAATTTCTTTTAGGACATACGAAGAGAGCCCTAAAAGCTTTATTTAAAGACACTCAACGAGATATTTTAGGACACATAACGCAAGCCCTAAAAGCATTCATATAGGGCTCGTAATACGAGCCCTAAAAGGCCTTTTTTGTAGTAGTAAAATTTTCGACCAGACTGTCCGAATATTTTGATTAGTTGTCTAAAATTTTTGATTAGTTGTCTAAATTTTTAAAGATTATTTTGCATAGAATTATCAAAACTATGCTAGAATCCAAAATAGCTGTAAAAAAAATGTCATTTTGCACCCATGATTTTATTTACCATCTGGTTTTAATTTTTGGTTCTGTTTTGTTTAGTTACCTGTTCTGAATTCTGGGTTTGTTTAGGAAAGTTTAGGGGATTACATAGGGAGAGATGGGAAGGATTAGGGCATGCTTGGACTACTGTAATTGAGCCCTAGGCTGGAGAGAAACCAGGTTCATGAATATCCTAGATTTTTTTTTTGATATAGCAATAAAGTTTATCCCTAATCTCCTCAATTTTTCTATTGTCTTTTTATGTTTTGCTTTTGTTTCTTGGTGACATACAACTGTCGTGTATCAATATGCGTCGTCTGAGATCGAATCCCATGGTGACCAGGAGACTCGGGTAGAAGCGGTGGAAGAGATGGTGTCATGACAGAGCAATTGAAGAAGTTTCCTGCTTTGGAACAAGGGATTTCCACCTTGGTTACTCGCTTTGACATGTTCCTTCAATGACAAGAGGAACGCTGACTTGAGCTGATCTTGGAGGATCGTGACCAGTCCACTGCAACGGGTAAAAATGGAGGTGGGTGAAGGGGCACGGTTGCTCGCGTCGGGAAGTTGCTGATGTGGACGGTAGTAGTGCCAACTCTTGGGGGGTATTGTGTGACTCTCGCGACTCCCTGCTGGGACATCTGACCATGGAGAATTGAACTCTCCTCTTTTGATGGTGAAAATCCAGATCGTTGGCTCTTGAAAGCTGAGCGCTATTTTGAAATTCATCGCATGACTGGCAGCGATAGTTTGGAGACAACAGTTATTAGCTTGATTCTTGAACTGGTTCCAATGGGAGCATCGCTGACGTTCCTTTGTGACGTGGGAAGACTCGAAGACCCAGATGATTCGTCGGTTCCGGCCTCTCCCAACAGGCTCTATGTATCATGAGTTTCTAGCCTTGAAGCAGGATTGTATCGTTTGTGAATATAGAAAGCGATTCGAATTGCTCACTTCATTGCTAGAAGGAATATCAGAACAAGTTCTAGAATCCACGCTTATTAATGGGCTGCAAGCTGATTTAGGGTATGAGATTATTGTCCTTTGAACTAGTGGGCTTGAGCAAGTTATGGAGCTGGCCCAAAAGATTGAAGCCAATTTGATGGCCCAATGCCCTACCAGCTTTACTCGCAATATCGGGTTCTCCTCTGGGACTTCGACTTTCTCAACCCCAACCGAGTGTTCTCCACACACGACAATCACCAAAGATGAACCAACCTTTCGTCGACTATCTGAAGCAAAAATCCAGTAGAAGCGTGCACGTAGCTCGTGCTACAAGTGTGATGAGAGGTATTCTCCTAGTCATCGTTGCAAGATGAAAGAGTTACAAGTGATCTAGATGCAAGATATTGATCCTGGAGATGATGAGGAGGCCATTGATGGACCTACAGCCAATGAATCTGGCCCACTTGTTGCCACAGTTCCTTCTTTTCCACCTTGAGGGCAAGGTGAAATTTGGGCAGCGGGTAATGATAGACCACCAACACGATATCCTTATACTGGGAGATATTGTGTAATTAAGGAATAGATTTGGGATTAGTTATTTATGGGAGTTTATGATTTTATTTACTTGCTTCTTTTTATTTTCAGTTGTGTTTTGTTTAGTTACCTGATTTGAATTCTGGATTTGTTTAGGAAAGTTTAGGGGATTAATTAAAGAGAAATGAGAAGGGTTAAGGAATGCTTGGATTAATGTAATTTAGCCCTAGGCTGAATATTTTGGATTTTTCTTTCTAATATTTTAATAAAGTTTCTCCCTAATTTCCATAGTTTTGCTATTGTCTTCTTAAGTTTTGCTTCTGTTTCCTACTCACATACAACTGTTGTGTATCAAGTTGACATATAATCTTTCTATTCTAAGATTATCGATCGAACATATTTGTACTGTATTAGTTTATATTTAAGTATTAGTTTATATTTAAGGGTTTATATTAATTTGGGTCGATAGACATTTTATTATAAAAAATATATTTTTACACTATGTATTTTGTCAAATAGTTAAATACAGTTCCTAAATTCGAATTCAGTCAAAATGTGTTGACAGACATTGATCTTTATGGAGTTATGTTTAAAAATATTTTGTCTGAATTCGAGTTTAAAAAACTATTTTTAACCATTTCACAAATCACAAATTCTAAAAATAAATTATTTAAAATAGAGAATCCATCTTGAAATTAAACTAAAATACAAATAACCGAAATGGTAAAGTCCCTATAGTTAAATGCATTAAATATGACAAAGAATCAAATATTATAATCGTGATTTAGAAACTAGTAAATAATCTTACCATCCAAAGAAAAATTCAAGGGATCTATTTGCCGCTCTACGACTTGCTGGTGTGCTGTATTTTGGTATAAACCATGGAGATATTATAGTAATCCCTATTGTTCCCTTTTGATATGGCTGCAAAATATTGTTACCACATAACTTATATATATTAGTTGTATTATATAATTTTCATATAGAAAAAACAAGTTCAAACTATGCTTTCCAATTTTATTTGTCATATGTAATTATCTAGTCATGATTATGTACAATAAACATATGTATTTTCTTTTCTACACAAACCTGATATTTTACTCTATACAATCTCACAGTAGCTGCATGAGCTAAAAGCATATGGTGTGCTGCAATGTAGGGTTCAGTTGCTGAGTGACCACTAGAGCAGTTTCCAATATAGTTAGAGCAGCGACCAGGTGCCATGATACCATTATTGTACCCATTTATACATAATCCATTTGGCTCATTCATTGTAACCCAAAACTTGACTCGATCGCCAAATGTTTTGAAACAAAAGTTTGAATACTCTAGATAATCATTGCTATTCATAAAAATGATTGTGTTAAGTAGTAACTAATCAAAGTATATATATATATATATATACATATAAAGGGTATGGCTACGGTGGTATATACTTTTTATGCACTATTATTGCAAATTATACATTTTTTTCATACTTGGATAAGCTATGATCTTAATTTTTTTAAATGACAATATTCATTATAGTTACAACGAATCTCCTTTATGTTTCTGGAAAATTTTGAACAATTTAAAATGTCAAAAATAGAGTTTCAGATTTCCAGTACCACCACACATACAATATTATATTT
This sequence comes from Humulus lupulus, assembly GCF_963169125.1. Taxonomy (NCBI): domain Eukaryota; kingdom Viridiplantae; phylum Streptophyta; class Magnoliopsida; order Rosales; family Cannabaceae; genus Humulus; species Humulus lupulus. The sequence goes on from NC_084798.1 coordinate 70,908,156, forward strand.
GAACTCTATTTTTGACACCCCTAAATTATTCATAGAAATGTGTAGGAGGATTATGATAATTACAAAATACCATGGTGTAAAATAATAGAGCCACAAATTCTCTACGTGCTACAAACCATGCCCATACATACATATATATATATATATACTAGTGAGAGTGGCTCGTGCCAAAGGCACGAGCAACCCGGTATCAGTGTTACTTTTTTTCTTATGTTTTACTCTTTATAAAAATAATATATTTTTGTTTTGAATTCGTGAAAAAATTAAATAATAATATAAATAAATAGTTCACAGTTAATAATTTATTTTTTGTTTATAAAAAAAAGGATGACCGTATATGTGTGATCAACACACCAGCATAGTATGACTCGAGCAACAAGCCTATCAATACATGTAACTTTCACATGCATTAAACCACGTTGCATTCGTATGTATTAATATTCAATAAATGATGATAGCATTTTATTATATTACTATATAAATGCAATGGACTAAATACAATATAATCATACATATTAAATTTATATATATAGATATTGTATATTGTGCATATACAACTACAAATGAACATCATATAATTAGTGTATGTTATATATATTGGTTAATAGAAAAAATAAATTAAGAAAAAAACAAAAAAGAAAAATAACCTCGTATACTTAATATAATATAATGTATATTATGCATATACAATTACGAAAAACATAATATAAATTAGTTTACATTATATATATATATACTATTTAACATAAAAAAACAAATTAAGAAAAAAACAAAAAAGAAGAATGGCTTACCGCATCCACGCAAAAATGACCCCGTTTACTTAATACAATATAATGTATATTGTGCATATACAATTACAAATAATATATTATAATCAGTTTATATTATATATATATATTATTTAACAGAAAGAACAAATTAAAGAAAAAACAAAAAAGAAGAATGACTCAAAACACATATCCATGCTATATATATATATATATATATATATAGTATAGATATCAGGCTATTGATCAATTTGAATATGACTACAATGAAAAACTAAGTAAAAAAAAGTAAAAGGATGGAGAGAAATAATGCAAATATATATAAGAAATTTAGACTTACACTATCTTAGGGCTTAACCAACTAGTATACTCATCTTCAAGTGCTTGTGGTGTGTCGTAATGTAGTAATGTCACAAGTGGTTTGATTCCTATTTACACATTCATGAACAATAATTATAAATCTATAGCATGCTTAACTAGAGAAAATAGTTTTATTTATTATTAATCTATATGCATTTTAGTATATTGTTTTCAACGAATTAATGTTACTTTTCATAATTGATTATAAATATCATTCAGTTTAAAAATACGCACATAAAACAAATATGTTTAAGTTCATGAAAGATAATTAAACACACATATACAACTAGGTACGTAGCATATATGTACATAGTTGAAGATTAATATTACCATTTGAAAGAAGTTCATTGATGAGATTGTTGTAGAATTTGACCGCAATTGAGTTGACACCTCCACTAATTTTTCCATCTACATGAAAAGGAAAAAAAAAACATAAGAACATGGAATTAAAAAAGAGGAATTAGAAATTTCGCAATACTTCCGACTCAAAATATAAAAGTATATATCTTTGTTAGAATATATATATATATTTATATTGGATCACTTATATATGTATTTAGTGGAAATTGTTGTTGATTTAATATTTTTTTTATTATTTTCTAACTCCGTTAATCTTAAAGTCATTTAAATAAAATAAATAATTTTTTTTAAGAAAATAAAAATTAATAAAGTTATCTAACTAAGACAAATAAATTGAAAAAATTTAAAAATGAATAATAATTTATCATCACATATTTAAATTACTCTACAATTATATTTTTAAAAATATAACCGAAAAATATTTATGTACTTAAATTTAATATTTTCTTTCTTTTATTAATTATTTATTTTTTCACTTAACATATTTTGTTTATCCAAACATATATGTAATAATATAATAAGACACATATATATATCATATTTTGTAATTTTGTCATTTAGTTTTTTAATGAAAAATTACTTATTTTAATTCCTCTAGCCATTAATTAAATAATAAATATTTATATATGTACGCCCTAATTTTTCCACGGGCTATTAGCGAGCTGAGATACGGCCTAAATCATATCAACCACGTGGATCCCCCATGACCGGAGCTGCTGTCGTCAGGTCCTACCTCGTTAGCTCGGGTATCCAAAGGGTTCACCAAGATTATTTAAGGACTGAGTCTGGACTCTGAAGGCCACAGGTCGAGGGAAGCATCCAGCTCGTGGTACAAGCTAGAGTTGGAGGCTGTGACCTTTTGTAAAGTCAACCACGCAAGGTAAACGTGCATATATCAGACATCATGTGTCTGATATATCCCTGACTTCTCGGACACGCAGCATGAACGTGCGTATTCAGGCGCCCACGATTGGGTTGGGCCGTGCAGCCCATTATCCCTCTTACCTATTGATTAGATCACACTTCATGTGTCAGGTTTTAGGAATTAATCATGAATGTCACAAAAGTGACATGATAGGTAAGAAGGTCACGGGATGACCTTCTTACCAACTCCCAGGTGCCCTCTCCTATAAATATGGGGACCCTGGGAGTTGCAAGGGGTTGGATTCTATTATATAAGGAAATATCCTGTAAAAGAATACCAAGCATATAGCAATAATATTGACTGGTGGAGTAGAAGGATTTTAACCTTTGAACCACCTAAAACACGTAATTGTGTCACCAGTCCATTTCCAAAAGATCACTGATCTATTTCGGTTCATCGTTAAGCACTAATCCCTTCCTCTTATTTTCTTAATTACTTGTTGCCGAAGAACCGCGTCAACAGTTTGGTGCTTTCATTGAGAGCTAGTTAGATTGGTGCTATCGCAAACATCCAACTATGGTGACCACTCGATCAAGACACGGTAACGAGGCGGAACAACATGATGGGCAGGAGGCTCATCATGCCGCCATCTCCGGTGAACAAATTCCTGAGGTCCAGCAGCGGCCGGGCAAACAGCCGGTGGGCCAAGATGACACTGGAAGTTCGGCGCCCCGGCCACCTAATCCAAACCCAGATTTTTACACTGCGGTAGAAATGGAAAACGCTCAACTGAGGAGCCAACTAGCAAAAGCTAATCAGCAGATTAAGGAGGTGTTGGCCCGATTACCCCCTCTTACAATCGACGCTAACGTCGGAAAGAGGCAAGGCGAGACTCATAAGTCCCGCCGGGGTAATCGGTCCAGGCCTAGCCGCTCGGACAGACCGCCGGCATCCAACTATGTTCCCTCATCGCATCGTCGAGAGGAAAACTTCGAAGGAATGCCTAGAGCCGAGCAACAGTATAGCCGCTCGGTCCGAACTTCAACTCCCAGTTCACAGCCAGCCTCGAGCGCGCCCAGGAGGGCTCGAGGGAATTCCAGAAGGAGATCCGGGGAGGGCTCATAGCACCAGCCCGTCCCCACCAGCCGTCCTGCGCCTCTCCCAGATCGCATCTCCAGTCAGGCATCCTCCGTCTGGACCCGTAGGTTGGCAGGGCTGAAAGGCCCCCACCTAACTTGGTCCGCCCTGATGGAACCAGGATCGCATCTCCAGTCAGGCATCCTCCGTCTCCAATAAGATATCCGTCTCCTCCTCGGCCCATCCGAGATATTCCAGCTTATGGAAGCAGCAGGAGAAACCCGCCGTCCGCAGGACCTTCTCGACATAGCAGGGCGCCGAGAGAGAGCCCGGACCCCACCCCCAAAGGCGGACTCCGAGCTTCTCTAACAGGAGCTACTGGACCGGTAGTCGCCGGAGTGACCTTTCTGGCGGAGACCTGCGTCAACGTTTAAGCTCGGCACAAAGTCCTCAAACCACCCAGGGGGGCGACCTGCGAGATCGCCTAAACTCTCATAGGGGGAACCAGTAGGAGGTGGCAACCATGCTCGCTCAGGGGGAGACCTGTCCGAGGTGCGTAACGGTGGGAACGTCCCAAATAACTTATCTCAAGATAGGAGGGGCAATAACCCACCAAACGTATACAATGGATCCGGAGCTGCCGAGCAGCCCCGGAATAACCAAGGAAATCAGGACAAAACCCTTGAGCGCCTGGCTCATATGGAGGAGCTAATGAGGAAGCTCCTGTCGGAGAAAGAGAAAGACGAGTATGATTCGGGGGACGAGCTTGAACTCTTCGCCCCCAGCATAGCAGCAACGGCTTACCCACTCGGTTTTCGTATGCCGCACCTGTCCAAATTCAACGGAGATGGAGACCCGTCGGATCATCTGGGGATGTTCAACACCCTGATGATGGCCCACAACATTGGCCCTGAGCTGAGGTGTCTGATATTTCCCTCCACACTGACTGGACCAGCCAGGCAGTGGTTCAAACAAAGCAAAAGACAATCAATCAGCTCCTAGAAAACTTTCTCTGCTGACTTCAAAAGGGCATTCCGAGCCTCCTAGGCTGCCCGCGTCAAGGCCGATTCTCTGGCTAACGTGAGGCAGCAGCCCAACGAGCCTCTGAAGGCTTACCTGAGCAGGTTCGCGAACGTCGCTGCTCGGGCTAGAGACGCAGATGACAGCTCCAAGCTCATGGCCTTGAGGACTGGAATCCTCGTCGGAGGGGGACTCTGGAAAGAAATACAAATGAAGGGAGTTAGCTCAGTGAACGAGTTCCTAAATAGGGCTCAGGAATGGATCAACTTGGAGGAGGCCGAAGCCTCAGCTGCAGGGACTAGCCAGGTCCCTGAGCAGCCCGCTGGAGTAGGAACGAAGGTTGTGACTGCGACCCAGAACGTTACACAGAATAACCAGTTCGGCGGAGGCAAAAAAAGGGGAGCGGCGAGGGCAGCCAGCACGGCCCAAAGAAGAATAAGTCCGTAGACAAATTTAAGTCGGTCTACGCGACTTATACAGAGCTCATCCACTCTAGGGAGAACATCTTCCTGGCGAATTCTGCTCGCCTCCCCTGGAAGAAGCCGGAGCCGTTAAAGCACCAGAAGGGGAAGAGAGACACCTTCAAGTTTTGTCGTTTCCACAACGACGTTGGCCACAATACCGATGATTGTAGGCATTTGAAAGATGAGATCGAAACTCTCATCAGAGCCGGCCCCCTTGGCTTAGTACGCGCAGAATAGGGTTCCAGCAAGCCGACCTGCTCCGGAAGCCCCGATCAGCCAGCCTGGGTCTCGGGTGGATCAAGACGTCCCTCCTCCAGTGATAGGAGGAGAGATATCCACAATCTCGGGAGGTCCGCATTTAGCTGGCACGAGCAGGGGTGCCCAAAAGAGGTACGTAAATGAACTCAAAGCGCATAACGGGGTAGAGTTCATCCCAGAGCAGCGTCTTCCAAAACAACAGCGATTGGAGAAGCAACCAATCATTTTTACAGAAGAAGATGCTGGCCATGTCCAGTTCCCTCATAACGACCCTCTGGTCATAGCAGTGCAGCTCGCTAATCGGAGGGTTAGGAGGGTGCTGATTGATAATGGGAGCTCGGTAAACCTTCTATTCCGGTCCACGCTGAAGAAGATGGGTTTAACTGTCGCTGAGCTGAAGCCGACCTCCATAATGCTGTATGGTTTTTCGGGAGAAGGATCAGCGGCCATAGGGACGATCGAGCTGGTGATCACCCTAGGAGAAGGACCTCAGACAGTCTCCAAACTCCTCGAGTTTGTGGTCATCGACTGCTTCGCTGCATACAATGCTATTTTGGGTCGACCCACACTCATAGCTTTTGAGGCCATCACCTCCGTTCGCCACCTCGCGCTGAAATTCCCTTCTTCCGCGGGGATATGCACGGTCTATGGTGATCAGCTCGCTGCCAGGGAATGCTACAACATTTCCATGAAGGGAAAATCGAAACCCGGGCAGCTAGCAATGGCCATCCAAGGTGGAGGAGAGGAATCTCAGGAACCTTTAGCAGATCCTGAGATTGAAAAACCTCAGAGTGCCGAAGGGGAAAATATCGTCTTAAGTGAGGATATTGACCCTCGAATAGGCGAGGATAAGTCCGAGCTCCAGGCCATTGAAGAGCTCAAGGAAGTAAGCATCGATCCACAAAACCCTTCACGGATGGTCAAGCTCGGGAAAGGCCTCTGTAACAAGAGGAAAGTGGAACTGATTAAGTTTCTACAGGATAACCTGGATGTGTTTGCGTGGTCACATGAGGACATGGTGGGAATCAATCCAAATGTCATCATTCACACCCTTCATCTGGACATGAGCGTTCCTGCGAAGTCCCAGAAGCAGAGGCGCCAGGGAACAACCCGGGCTGAGGCCTTAGAGGAAGAAGTAGCCCGGCTCAAGAAATGTGGCTTTATCCGTGAAGCCAAGTTTCCGATTTGGGTCGCCAACCCCGTTCTGGTCCTAAAGCTCAACGGGAAGTGGCGGACCTGCATTGACTTCTCCGACCTGAATAAAGCCTGGCCCAAAGATTGTTTCCCCTTGCCAAGGATTGACCAATTGGTGGATGCCACAGCGGGGCACAAGCTCATGTCCTTTATGGACGCGTCAGGCTACAACCAAATCGCCATGAATTTGGCGGACCAGGAGCACACCAGCTTCATGACCCCGACTGACGTCTATTGTTACAAGGTCATGCCATTCTGGCTAAAGAACGCCGGTGCTACGTACCAGAGGTTAGTAAATAGAATGTTCGCCAACCAGATCGGGAAGAACATGGAAGTGTACGCTGATGACATGCTGGTTAAGTCAAAGACTGCCGATAACCATGTTTCCGACCTGGAGGAGTGCTTCAAAATACTACGGGAGTATGGCATGAGGCTTAATCCACAGAAATGCACTTTTGGAGTCGCATCTGGAAAATTCCTGGGTTTCATCGTCAATACCCGAGGAATCGAGGCAAACCCCGACAAGATCAGGTCATTACTTGAGCTTCCCTCACCCAGGTCGCGCAAAGACGTCCAAGGCCTGACAGGAAGGGTGGCAGCCCTCTATCGATTTATTTCAAAATCCACCGATAAGTGCCTGCCATTCTACAACCTGCTCCGAGGAAATAAGAAGTTCGAATGGACAGAAGAGTGCGAAAGTGCTTTCCTCGACCTGAAGGCACATCTGGCCGAGTCACCCGTGTTATCCAAACCAAAGGCAAGAGAGCCCCTTTTTCTCTACCTAGCTATCATAGAGGATGCAGCTAGTGCCGTATTGGTCCGAGAAGAAGACCGGGTTTCAGAAACCTATCTATTACATCAGTAAAAGACTCCTCGGAGCTGAATCCCGCTACCCGTTGATGGAAAATTTGGCGTTCTACCTTATCACGGCCTCCCGAAAGCTCAGGCCGTACTTCCAGTCCCACACAATACACGTCATAACCGATCAACCTTTAAGGCAGGTTTTGCAAAAACCTGAAGCATCGGGACGCCTATTAAAGTGGGCTATCGAACTCAGTCAGTTCGAGATTTTATACACCCCACGAACTGCTATAAAAAGCCAGGCCCTGGCCAATTTTGTAGCAGAGTGCACAGGATTCCGGGAGGATCCTGTAGAAGACTCACCCCAGCTCACCTCAGCCCAGGCGTCATGGAAGATCTTTGTGGATGGCTCATCCAATGAGAACGGCTCCGGGGCGGGTATCATTCTGATATCCCCTGAGGGACATAGATTCCACTCGGGGCTGAGATTCGGATTCAAGGCCTCCAACAACGAGGCCGAATACGAAGCTTTGCTGGCCGGGTTAAGAATAGCCCAGGAGCTGAAGGCGAGCTCCGTCCAGTGCTTTAGTGACTCCCAGCTCGTGGTAAACCAGGTTCTGGGCGAATATCAAGCACGAGGACCCAAGATGGCTGCCTACCTGGCAAAGGTAAAAGTTAAGTTGTCTGCATTTGGGCGAGGCTCAATCGAGCAGATACCTCGGGAGCAGAACGCTAACGCAAACGCTCTTGCCAAGCTCGCCACCTCCGAGGAGACAGAGGCTTTGGGGTTAGTGCCGGTAGAATTCTTGGAGAAGCCAACTATAGAAGAAGTCAGGGCGAAGGTCGAGATGATCGACGCCAGGCCGACCTGGATGACCCCCATTCTTGAATATCTCGTCGAGGGGAAGCTACCTGAAGGGCATAATGATGCGCGACGGGTACTGTACCAGGCCCCAAGGTATACGGTTGTAGACGGGGTGCTATACCGGCGTGGGCACTCCCTACCTCACCTACGATGTGTTCTTCTAGGCGAAGCAAAGGCCATCCTGCAGGAAGTACATGAGGGCTTTTGCGGGGATCACACTGGGGGGCAAAGCTTGGCCCTAAAGGTCTTAAGGCAAGGGTATTACTGGCCCACTATGTCCAAGGACTCGATCTCGTATGTCAAGAAATGTGACAAGTGCCAGCGGTTCGCCACAGTTGCCCGAGCTCCCCCAGTCGAGCTGAAGATGATCTCTTCCCCGTGGCCATTTGCGGTCTGGGGAATCGACTTGCTTGGCGCCCTCCCTACTGGAAAGGGCGGGGTCCGATACGCTGTGGTGGCCATCGACTACTTCACGAAGTGGGCTGAGGCAGAACCTTTGGCAACAATAACTTCCAAAAAAGTCCTCGACTTCGTGGTTAAGAGCATTATTTTCCGATTTGGGCTACCCAAGAAAATCGTTTCCGACAATGGGACTCAGTTTGACAGCGACCTATTCACCGAATTTTGTGAAAGGTACAGGATCGTGAAAAGCTTCTCGTCCGTGGCCTATCCTCAGGCAAATGGCCAGGTCGAGGCCGTTAATAAGACCTTAACGGTGAGCCTCAAGAAGAGACTAGACGAAGCCAAGGGGTCTGGCCAGAACAGCTCCCCCAGGTCCTGTGGGCATACTGGACCTCGCATCGGACTCCTACGGGTCATACTCCTTTCTCCCTGGCTTTTGGGAGTGAGGCGGTCCTCCCTGTGGAGATTAAGGTACCTTCGCATAGAGTCCAGGCATATGACCAGGACCGCAACCACGAGCTACTTTGCGCTTCCCTTGACTTGGTTGATGAAAGACGAGAAGATTCGCAACTCCAGCTCGCACATTACCAGCAAAAAATCACTCGTTATTTCAACTCAAAAGTCAAAAAGCGCGCCTTTAGCATTGGCGACCTGGTCCTCAGGAGGGTTTTCTTAGCCGGTAAAGATCCCAAAGATGGAGTACTGGGACCGAACTGGGAAGGGCCATATCAAATCATCGAGGTCATTAAAGAAGGAACTTACAAATTAGCTCGGCTCGATGGAGGGGCAGTCCCACGAACTTGGAATGCCATCCATTTGAAGAGATATTATCAATGACACCCTTGTAAGGCCTAAAAGGCCATTTTTTATGTATTAAGCAATGAGAATTAACTTTTCGTTTATGATTGTACATGTTTACAAGTGTAATCTAAAGTAACCACGAAAGACCCTTTCCTAGTTACTTGGGGGGCATATGGTGCCTGGATATAACCAGGTCGCCTTAAAGACTTAGAAGTTAATTCAAATCGATTGATCGTTATTTTTCTTAAAAAACGCGAGATATTGATAAAGGATTAACGCGAACTAAGCTCTACCCTGGATGCAACCAGGTTCTAAAACTTAGAAGTTGGTTTAAATCAATTGATCGTTGTTTTTCTTAAAGAGAACGAGATATTGATAAAAATTAACGCGAACTAAGTTTTCAAACTAAGTTCCTGGACATAACCAGGTCATAAAACTTAGAAGTTCATTTAAATTGATTGATCGTTGTTTTTTTTGAAAGAGAACGAGATATTGATAAAAATTAACGCGAACTAAGTTTTCAAACTAAGTTCCTGGACATAACCAGGTCATAAAACTTAGAAGTTAATTTAAATCGATTGATCGTTGTTTTTTTTAAAAGAGCACGAGATATTGATAAAAATTAACGCGAACTAAGTTTTTCAAACTAAGTCCCTGGACATAACCAGGTCATAAAACTTAGAAGTTAATTTAAATTGATTAATCAGTGTTTTTTCTTAAAAAGCACAGGATATTAGTAAAAAATTAACATGAACTAAGTTTTTCAAAGTAGTGATTAAAATGCGTAGAGGCAAAGGGAAATAAACCAATTAAAAGAAAAAATTGATAAAACCAATTGTCTCGAGGTGGAAAAACCTCAAGCAAAGTTACAAAAAAAAATGAGAACATTAAAGGAATGGGTACGAAAAGGAAAGGCCCTAAGCTCCATCAGGCTGCCCTGTGGAGGTCGCTGTCTCGCCCTCCTGCTTGGCTACGACGGGTGCCTCCCCGGTCTTAGAAGGTGCCTCCTGCTGGAGGCGAGCTTTGAACCCCTCCAGGAAGACCTCCCCGTCCGCTCCTAAGAAGGAGAAGTCGTCGTCCGGGTTATAGGCCCAGCAATGGTAGAGCATGTCCTCCATGGCGGTGCTGGAAGCTGCCTTCTTCGTTTCCAAGGCGGCCTTAGCCTCCTCGGCCCCAGTCTTCGCAGAGTCTAGCTCGACCAGCGCGGCAACGAGGGCGGCTTTGGTAGCCTCGGCCTCTTGAAGCTTGGGACGGGCTTCTTCCAGCTCGACCTGTACGGCCGCCAGAGCATCCTTGGCTTCCTTTTCCTTCTGTTGGGCCATCTGCAAGGAAGTATGATGGGCGGCCAAAGCCGCCTAATGCTGGCCCCTCATATCCTCGAGCTGGGCCTTGGACCTGGCTATGCTCCGGTGAAGGGCCAAGACGCTCTGCAAAAACAGAGGCAACAACCTTAGAAAAAAAAAAGAGGAAAAACAGGGCAAGGCATGATAATCAAAAATAAGGGTAAAGTCAGCTTACCATTAGGGCCATGCCCAATGAAGATTCCATTACGCCCATCGGGCTCCTTGTTTCGATGGCCCGCAGCTCCCTCTCATTGAAGCGGTAGAAGTGGTCGACGACGTAGCTCGCCGTCTCATACACCGTCCCCCGAAAGACGTCTGGAATCTTCTCCAGGGCCTGGGGGTCCACCGGGATACGCACCTTGGGGGCCGCGGTTGCCGAGGCTCCGCTCCTGTGTCCCGGACAAAGGCCGGAGCTCGCGGAGGGGGTGGGGGCATGTTCCCCACAACAGCAAGAGGTGCAGTTTCCTTGGCCTGGGCAGCTGGGGTCTGCTCTTTCCCCTTTGCAGGGGACTTGGTTGGGGTCCCAGCGGCTTTCTTCGCCACTTGGAGCTTCTTCATTTTGGGCCCAGAGGCCCCAGCTGAGGAGTTCCCTTCGGTGAACATAGCTCGCAGATTTTTTCCCTCGGGCTGAGACATCTCCTCTAGCAAAACAAAGAAAACATAATATTTCAGTAAGCAGTCATGCAAGAACAAAAACAAGGGGGAAAAAAGCGAAACTCAAGTATATATATATACTAAAAGGAATCCTACCCCCTGAGCTAGAAGAGGAATCTATGGTCACGACCATCGGCCCCGGAGCTTCTGCGGGGGAATCTAAGACAATTACTTCTCGAACTGGCGCGAGTTCAGGATCCGAGGCTGGCTCAGGACTAGACTCTTCTACGTATTGCCTAAGACCCGGAGCTACGACACCCTCCCGGAGTGATGGCCATGACCGAAGGTTGGTCCCATACTCCTTGAATAGGACCGACCTAAAGGCTAGGGTGTTGTCTACAACTATGGTACCCCTAGGGCGGCTACTTTCGTAATCCAGCACGAGCCGGTCGACACAATGGAGCAGGGTTACATCAAAGTCTGGATCACTTCGATGGCGTTGGACGAGCTGTGTGGGATTGAACCTAGCTAGCCGGGGATTTGCAGTGGCCCTATCTAAGTTCCTAAACATATATGGGTTACCTTGGCCGGAGGGACCTGCAGCTGCTCCGGACCGGATCCTCTCCTCGTCCGTTCTTTGGGCGACCTCCAGCGCCCGCTTCCTCGTCCTCACGAGGGGCACCTCGTCCTCCTCATCCCCATCCCCCACGGCCTCCTCCTCAGGGATAGGCCTCATCTCGCGAGCTGGGGGAGGCACCCGGGCCCTCCTCAGGTTCAGAGTCTGGCCTGGGGAGATCAGCTTGTAGGCCAGCATCGTCTCGTCTGTCACGAGCTGGCGATAGTCCTTTTCACTGGGGGGCAAGCCCGCCAGTGTCTCGTACTGACTCCCGAGGATCACGGACTTCTCCGTCCTTGCGAAAATGGCTGTAGAATTGTTCCAAGTCAGAAGTTAATAAAAGAAAAAGGAGGGGGGGGGGGGGGGAGCTAATCGATACTTAACTAATGATCTAAGGATAACAGGTACTTACGTGGACGGTTAAAGTAGTGCAGCTCGCAGTTGCGAAACCCCGTGGACATGAAGAACTGGTCTTTGAAGTCGTTGGGGTGGCTAGGTAGCTCGATGACCGCAGCCGTATTTGGGAACCGGGTCAAGTAATAGAACCCGTCGCCTCGCCCCCGCTGCTCCGGGCTGGCCTTGAGGCAGAAAAAGTACAAAATGTCTGCCGGAGTGGGGACCTCCCACTCCTGTTTCAGAAAAAGGTATCTCAACTCCGCCAACAGGCGGTAAGAGTTGGGGGGGAGCTGGAAAGGCGCCAACCTCACATAATTGAGGAAGTCAGCGAAGTACTAGTCCAGTGGGAGGAAAGCCCCCGCCTTGAAATGCTCGTCGCTCCACGCCGAGAACACCTCGTCGAGCGGCGCGCAGCTCCGCTCACCTTCCGCGGGAGGTTGGGCAATTAGGGCGCCTCTCCCCAGTTCGATGTTGTGGGAGAGGAATATTTTATTCACTCTCCCCTGGTCGGTGATCTTTGAGACGATCCTCTCCGCCTCGAAGAAAGCATCGGGCGCCACCTCGAGCTCCCGCTCCACTGCTGGCCCAAATGTGGGGATTGGGGAATCGGCCATCACCTCCTTTCCCTTGTGTTGTTGGGAAGACAAGCTGCCTACGTTCTTCTTGGGAGCGTTTTTCTTGGGTCCCATCTGGTCGCCTAGCGAGCAAAAGAATAATTTTTAGAAAAGGCGACCTAAAAATGGAGAAGAATCTGAAGGTGTTTCCTTTGCACGAGCTGAGGTAAGCTCAGCCCGGGGAGAGTGAGACCACACGGTTCTATGAACACGCGCCTGTACTCCCAACGGATCCCCATTTGCTTGGGATTCGTGTGACAGGAGGGTCAGGATGAAAAATTGCCTTGGAGGGAAAGTTTCAGTAGGCAGGGGGTACAAAACCGCCTATGAAGCGTGCCTCCTAAGCTACCCGGTTTTGCACCCAAAAGTACTGGATATTTTAAACAACCATACCGAATATCCTACCCAGAAAATTTCCCCAGAAAGTGCATCCTATAAACCGTGTTCCTAAATGATTTTCTACTACAAGCGATACCCTAACCTAAAAGGGATTTCACCCTTCATGCCCACAAAAAACCAACAAAACCTTGCATGCGGCTACAGTAAATATTTGCCTAGGCTACAGTGAAAAATAATTTCAAAACATGCACAGTCAGGGGACTTACGGAGTATTCTGGTTGAGAAGAGGATGAAGGGATCGTCTGGGTTGGGGCTTCGTCGGGGTAGCTGATTCCAATGCTTCAAGGGAACCCTTACACCTGAACTTCTTGAGTGCTGGGAATGGCGGCCGGAAAGAAGAGGGTTTTTCTTTCGAAGATGAAGAAAAGAGAAGAAGAAGGAAAATTCTGAAAAATTTCAAATGAACGGGTGGCCCATGCGTAAGGTGGCCACCCCTTTTATATACGTGAAAGGCCACGTGAGGAGGACTGTTGGATTGCCCTGATGTGGGATCCAAGGCTCTCCACTCGAAAGGCAGAACGACGGCTGAGTGTAGGCTAGGCCATTTAATGCGGTTCTCGGAAGACGTACCGTCACCAACCACGATGTTCCACGTATTCGGCGCCTGCATAAAATGTGGAATATGAAGAGTTCGTGGGGAAGCCTAAAAGCCCCTACTATGGCCCTACACGACGTTGTGTACCACGAGCAGGGGCTTGGGGGGAAAATGCACGCCCTAATTTTCCCACGGGCTATTAGCGAGCTGAGATACGGCCTAAATCATATCAACCACGTGGATCCCCCATGACCGGAGCTGCTGTCGTCAGGTCCTACCTCGTTAGCTCGGGTATCCAAAGGGTTCACCAAGATTACTTAAGGACTGAGTCTGGACTCTGAAGGCCACAGGTCGAGGGAAGCATCCAGCTCGTGGTACAAGCTAGAGTTGGAGGCTGTGACCTTTTGTAAAGTCAACCACGCAAGGTAAACGTGCATATATCAGACATCACATGTCTGATATATCCCTGACTTCTCGGACACGCAGCATGAACGTGCGTATTCAGGCGCCCACGACTGGGTTGGGCCGTGCGGCCCATTATCCCCCTTACCTATTGATTAGACCACACTTCATGTGTCAGGTTTTAGGAATTAATCATGAATGTCACAAAAGTGACATGATAGGTAAGAAGGTCACGGGATGACCTTCTTACCAACTCCCAGGTGCCCTCTCCTATAAATATGGGGACCCTGGGAGTTGCAAGGGGTTGGATTCTACTATATAAGGAAATACCCTGTAAAAGAATACCAAGCATATATCAATAATATTGACTGGTAGAGTAGAAGGATTTTAACCTTTGAACCACCTAAAAAATGTAATTGTGTCACCAGTCCATTTCCAAAAGATCACTGATCTATTTCGGTTCATCGTTAAGCACTAATCCCTTCCTCTTATTTTCTTAATTACTTGTTGGTGAAGAACCGCGTCAACAATATATAACTTTGTATTGGTTTTAAAATATTTTAAATGAAATAATTAAAATTTCATTCAATCAACTTTTTCAATTCATGGTTTTAATTTAGATTTTTTTAAATATTTTATTATATTGAAATTTTTAGGTATTTTTTCTAAAAGAAAATTAGAAAAAAGTATTTAATTTAAAAATTAGAATGTACCTAAACTTTATATATAAAAAGTGAGTATTTTGGATTTTTCGTTTAACGATTTTTTATTTTTTTTAAAAATTATCTTATTTTTTATTTTTATTTTAAACTATAGATAATGTGTTGGTATAAATTTTTTTTTTTTAAATTGTGTCTTTATCATTCTTTTATAACATATAACATTGTTTATTTATTTAAAATTTATATGATAATTATAAAAATACAATAAAAATAAATTAATATATATTTTAAATAAAACTAAATAAATTGTATGTAGCTTTTATCTAGTATAAATATATATATATATATATATAATAGATACAAGCAACGTGCAATATGCACGTTTGTTTAATTTTATTTGTATAATTTATTAATTATTTTTATTGAATTTATATTAATGTCATATAAATTTTGAAATAAATATCTTATTTTAATTAAATAATTTATTTTATATTTGTTTAAGTTTATATTTGTTCTAGTTTTTGAATTTAGGAGTGACAATAAGAGATTATATATTATATGTTTAATGTAATATTAAATATTATACGTGAATTTTAAATTTAAGTTTATTGCTAGTTTTTTTTTTTTAAATAATTTGTTGCTAATTCACGGTAGATTATATTATATGTTTAATATGATATTATTTTAATAAGTGAATTTAAGTTTAATTAAATTTTATTTAAGTTATAAAACGTTTAATTTTATTATTTTTAAATAATTATCATTGTAAAATATCTAAATAATATTCTACTTTAATTTGTTTAATTATTTATTATTTTTAAATAATTATCATTGTAAAATATCTCAAAAATATCCTATTTTAATTTTTTAATTATTTATTTTATTTTAAGTGTTTACAAACTACCGTTAAATATAAGAATATTTAGTTAAATATAATAATATTCCATTATAGTTAACATTAAAAAAATAAAAAACCGTTAAAACCAAGAATTTTCGTTATCTACGCACTTATTATATAGATGATGATATATATATATATATATATAACTTAGTCTCTCTCTCTCTCCGAAGCCACCCTGTCCCCCCTCTCTTCCGTGGTCTCTCTCTCTCTCTCTCCCTGAGGTCGCCTACCCCGTCGCTGCACCACCCCATCCTGGAGCCACCTCGTCGCCGCGCCACCCCCGAGGCACCCCGTAGCCACCACCCGCCACCTTGGAGCCACCCATGCTATATAAATATAAGTATATATATGTTTGTTTTTTTTTTCAGTTTATATATATACATATATGTTTTTATAAATTTATATATATATTTTTAATTATATACATTGTTGATCCTCGAATTGGTCAACGACACGGAGTCAAGTAAAACAACAGAAATGAGATGAAATCAAGACGAAAAGATAAATGACACACAAGATTTATAGTGGTTCGGCCCCAATAAATGGTAACAACCTACATCCACTTAGTGTTCTTATTGATGTAGAATTCCAAGAACTGTGATCAATGAACTAAGGTTCACGAGTTTCACAAGCTTTCGGATGAATACAATTATGGTGGATAAAAACACTATATTTCTCTCTTTAATTCCCCAGTTCAAAAGTCCCCTCTCTTGAGCCATTTTATTCTTATTTATAGGCTCAAGGAGTTCTACATGGGCCGATGGGCCTTAATTACATTTAATACAAGTGTATCTAAATGATAATGGAAATCGCAATTAATACATAATTATAAGATTACATATCTAAAGGAAATAAATGAAAAGTTACGATCAGATTGGTCGCCCATAAATATGATGTCTGATGAGCCAATTCTTTTATGGTCGATGGTCGACCAAATCATACTCACTTAAACAGTCACATGTATCCCACGTGTAGGCTAATTCTGCCACGTCATAAGGTAGTCATTTTTTGGGTAAACATTTGCCCCCCAAGTTTATTTTACTGCGACTAGCATATAATAAACTTACTCAATCGACCTTCCGTATGACCTGCCACATCTGTCGGGGCCTTTTTGAAAAAGTAACTAATTATGGCCGTTGTAGTTTCCCAAAAGTGTTTTGACTAACACAATTCCCCACGTTTCGAAAACTCACCCCCATCATTATCTTTTTAACCGTGCCACGATCAATATAAATAACCCACACTTTTCACTTTTTACCTTTTACCACTCTTCTTCTTCTCAAGAACTCAGAAGAAAAAAGCAAGAAAAACTCAGAAAATTTTGGTGATCTGAGGCGTGTCCCTCTAGCCGCAAGCTTCAACGCTCGTGACTTCGCTGCAATCTTCCATTCAAGTAAGTTTCTTGACTGATTCATCTCTGCTATATCGTACAACGTTTATTTCTCTAGTTTTCTGATATGCGGGCTTTGAGTTTTTGAATGTTCTTGAGGAAAAACGATTTCGGGGTAATCAAGCTCATGGGTATTAACATGATTGGATTGGGGTTTTAATTAGCAAAAACACTAAGTGAGGCTTAGAAATTGGCGTGGCAAGTAGGAATATTGATTTAGGGCTCAAAATCGAAGTAAAAATTAGATTTTTATGCTTTCGGAAAAATCTGGGTTTTTCTCGCCTGTTTTCGGAGCCAAAAAGTTTCCCTAAAAAAATCTTTTCACTTTCGCTTTTTGATTTGTTTTTCCAAACTGTTCGCATGTTTTTAGTATTTACGTTAGAATGCTGCTGGTCGTATAAAATCTTAAATTTTATACACGAGCAACGTTATCCCAACGTTTCCACTTCTTCTATTTGTTGGTCGTAGATTCTCATCTCCCATTTTCTGTTCCCAGATTTTCATGCACGATCCTTGGGGAGGTGAGAGGCTGATTGATGACGATCAGCTCGCGCTGCTATTTGAGGATCAAGAACAACTGTCACTGACATTTTCAGAAGTTCCATTTTCTTAACACAACCTAGCGACCAAAACTCTGACAAGTCCACCAAACATGGGCCGTGTGAAATATACTGCCTGTAGAAAGAAGAAGACAGCCAACCCTTCTTTTAACCAGCCTACCCCTTGCACTGAGGACCCTTCTACAAATCCCCAGCCTATAAATATTGCACCCCCAGAAATCCAAACTAAAGCCCGACCTCGCGACGGCCTTAGGCCAGAGGTCGAATGGTACGTAGCGCCTCCTAGCATCATATTAGCTTGGATGGTAAACAACTATCTCAAGAAGTACGGTCTTCCTGGGATAACCTTAACCAAACCTTCACCCGACTAGAGGCCAAACGTGCCTGGGGGCACCTTCAGTGCCTGGGGGCACCTTCAGTGCCTGGTCGAGGTACCATATCGAGGCAAGGGCTATCTTGCCTCTGCACAAATTCCTCCAAGGGGTGTCCAATTATTTTGAGGTCGCCCCCTTTCAAATTACCCCCAATGGATATAAAGTACTCTCTGCACTCTATATCCATTATAACCATAAGAAGTGGCCTGTGCCTACACCACACGAGATCAACTACCTGTTCGATCTCAAATCCAACCCCAACCACAACAACACGGGGTTCTTCCAATTCTACCACCGAGAGTCCACTCATACCTTCCTAAGCGACATCACCTACAAATCTAATGTAGGGAAGTACTCCCAGAGTACTTTCTTACAACGGACCTGTCGCTAATAACTTGGCATTCACCCGAGGAGGTAAATATTTTACTCACTAGTCGCTTAATTTCTTCTAGCTTTTCTATACCGTCTTTAGAAATTTGGTGTTTTTTTAGGTCCATGGTACCGACCAGACCCTACTCCAGAGATGGAGATAAGGGTAGCAGCCTTGGCTAGCATGACGAACATCGAGAAGAGCGTCAAAGAGCTGGTTATTGAGAGCAACTTAGGGCTGGTCAGCCTTCTGGCACCTCACCAGGATGTAAGGGAGTCTACAGCAGGGAGTGCCACTGGAGGAGAGATCCCCGAGCAACAACAAGATGTGTCACAGCCCCCGAGACGGGGGAAATAAGAGTGACCATCAGGGAACCCTCCAGCATCCCACGAGCTGCTGCTGCCCCGACCCAACACGTGAAGGGCAAGCAAAACTTCAAAATACCCCAAGCCCATACTCGAGTCTTTTGATGAGAATGGTACTGACTTCTCACTTTTAGACAATTTGCCATTCCGTGTCATCTATTCGACAAGGACGACAACTTTAAATATATGATCAATAGTTTAAATTCAGACTTCTTTGAGGCAGAGAGTGAGTGTAGCAGTAGTACCATAAATAATGTATCGACCAGTAATAATAGCTCGGGTATATTACTTAGAATTTTTCTTGTGTCCTATTCCCTTTCTTTTTTCAAGTAACTTAATTTATATTGTCTGATTGTTTGTTTCCATCTTGCAGTTATGCCTATCGGTGAAGCGTTCGACTTGTACAACAACGCTACTACCGCGGCTCCTGCAAGAAGAAAGAAAGCGAGCAGGCGGCACCCTGGGGAAAGCAGTAGCGACCCTTCCAAGAAAAGGGCTCGAACAAAGCATCCTCCTGCACCAGTACCTTCCAAGGAAACGACTCCTCCTCCAACTCCTGTCGACCCTACTCCTCCAGCTCCCGTCAACCAGACTCCTCCAGCTCCTCGTAACTGAATCCTCTTGCTCAGCCAGGGAAGACTCAGGCCAAGGCTGTCCTGAGCATGGCTTGCAACTCAGCCAACGACAGGCTGAAGAAAATGTTGAAACACCGGCGCAGTCAGGAAGCCTTCAACAACATCTCCTCCATGAAGGTTGAAAAAATTCTCAACCGCACGTTGAACGAAGTACTCAGTGTAAGTTGCCATTTTTGTTGTTCTTTAGTTGCCCATCTTGCCATTTTATTCATACTAATAGCTTTACTTTTTCTCTGATCGCAAGGAGTTTTGACCCTGAGTACCGGGTGGCGTCGCTCAGAGGGGATGTTACACAGCATGATGAAGAGATTAAGACTCGGCGAGTAGCTCAAGGTGGCTGAGGCTAAACATGCTGAGCAACTTGCCAAGCTGGGTGAGGAGCTAAAGCAGAACAAGGAGGCCTTGGTCAAAGTCACTAAGACCAAAGAGAGGTACAATGAGGCTTCGGTGTTGAACTTTAGAGAGGCCTCCAAACACCAAGATGAAATGGAAATCAGCAGGAAATAAACTACTGAGCTGGAGGAGCGAGTCACATTGCTTCAAAAAACCAACACTAGTGATCTGGAGAGGTTCAAGGGAGCAGCGTTCAACTGCTTCTATATGTTTTGGAAAAGTAACATCGAGGCAAACTTTGATTATCTGCCCGAACATATGAAGCAGGCTGAGTTGGCTAAGTGCATTGCTCCCTTGGAGGAAGAGGAGAAGGCTCAGGGATCTCCTGAGATCTTTTTGGCGACAGGTATTGAAGGCATCGAAGAGGATGTTGAGGCCACAGTCGACCAACAACCCATGCAAGATCCTCCTTCTGCTCCTGCCACTCAGTAACTTTCTTTACTTTGTTTATTTATTTGTAACTAAGACATATGAACCATGGTTTGTAATGTCAATACAATTTTTCGTTGCATAGGGCACCTTTTCTTTTAATTAGTAGTTACATCCGAGCAGCAAATGCTCGTGGTGTAACACATTTAAATTTTGATATTATAATATTTGCAATCTATTATATCATTTGTTCGCATGACCGGACTTAGCATAGCACTTTGTTTGGATTTGACAAAATTTAAACAAAATTTTGAAAAATACTCTAAGTACCATAGTATGCTTTCCGTCATTTTGCTCGTGTGTTTACATATGTCTATTGATATGCTTTGCTTGCTTAGTACCTTATATGCCCCCAAAGTGATTGAGGATCTTAGGGTCCTCGGTCACTTGCCATGACCAAGACCTGTTCGAACATTACTGCTCGTAATAAATACTTATAAAAATGATAATATAGTAAAACAACTCACGTAATGAGCAAATACTTGTAATAAATACAATAAGGGGCAAGAGTAACTGGCTGCGCATAATTCCTTTTATTTCTCGTAATAAATGGACAATCGTGTCTATACGAGTGATCAAAAATTGATCTTACACTTATAAGCGACTAGTCATATGACTGACTAACCCTTGTTCATAAACTTGTAAAAAGTATTACAAGCCAATTCTTTAAAAAGAACTGTTTTATTGATAATACTTGTGCAAGTGTTCTCCATTCCAATAGCAAGGAATGAGATCTCCATTCAAGCGAGCAAGTTTATAAGTGCCTTGCTGGAGGACTTCTTCAATTTGATATGGACCCTCCCAGTTAGGTCTAAGCACTCCGGCAGATTGATCGCAGGTGTTAAGAAAGACTCTTCTAAGTACCAAATCTCCCACGTTAAATTTTCTTTCACGTACTTTAGAGTTGAAATACCGAGTGAGCTTTTTCTGGTAAGCTGCTACTCGGAGTTGAGCTTGTTCGTGCCTTTCATCGACCAAATCCAAAGATTCCATCAATAACTGACTATTAACACTCTGATCGTATGCCAACCTTCTATGTGATGGTGGGTCTAATTCGACAGGCAACATGGCTTCATATCCATAGGCCAAAGAGAATGGAGTATGGCCCTTTGTTGTTCGATGGGACATTCTATACAACTAAAGGACTTCTGGTAACTATTCTAGCCAAGCCCCCTTTGCTTCTTCAAGCCTTTTCTTTAGGGTATCTTTCAAGGTCTTGTTGACAGCTTCAACCTGCCCATTTGCTTGCAGATGAGCTACTGAAGAAAAACTCTTGATAATCCCGTGCCTTTCGCAAAAATCTGTGAATAGATCACTGTCAAGTTGTGTGCCATTATCTGAGATAATCTTTCTTGGCAACCCATAGCGACACACGATATTTTTTACCACAAAATCTAGCACCTTCTTGGTCATTATTGTTGCAAATGTTTCAGCTTCGGGCCATTTTGTAAAGTAGTCAACAACAACTACTGCATACTTGACATTGCCTTTTCCTGTGGGTAAAGACTCGATCAAATCTATCCCCCACTCAGTGAAGGGCCACGGGCTTTGCATCTGTTTGAGCCCATTAGGAGCTGCTCGTGGTAACTTGGAGAACCTTTGGCACTTGTCGCATTTTCGAACAAAATCCACAGATTCCTCATTCATGGTAGGCCAGAAGTATCCTTGCCTTATGACCTTTTTTGATAAACTCTGCCCCCCAGCATGATCTCCGCAGAAACATTCACGAACTTCTTGCATTAGTTCCTTGGTCTTTTCCTTTGAAACACACCTTAAAAGTGGCATCGAGTACCCTCTCCTGTACAAAACTCCATCGACCAGAATGAATCGAGCTGACTGCCTCTAGAGGACTCTTGCTTTGTTTCTGTCCGCCGGCAGCACTCCTTGCTCTAGGTATTCAATGAAGGGCGTCATCCATGTGTCTGTTGCTTGAATTACCAGGGAAGACTCTTCTACTTGAATGCTTGGTGCGAACAAATGCTCAACTGGTACTATGTTTAAGGTGTCAGCATCTTTCGTGCTAGCTAACTTGGCCAAAGCATTAACATTCGAGTTCTGGTTGCGAGGTACCTGGTGGAGAGTATACTTTTCAAACTGTGCCAATAAGTCCTTTGCTTTGTTCACATAAGCAACCATCTTAAGACCATGGGCTTGATATTCTCCAATAATTTTATTAACCACTAACTGGGAGTCACTGTAGATCTCAAGCGACTTTATATCCATGTCCTTGGCTAACCTTAATCATGCGAGTAGAGCTTTATATTTGGCTTCGTTATTGGATGCTGCGAAGTCAAATCTGATTGCACAATGGAATCGATGTCCTTCCCGCGTGACTAAAATCAAACCTGCTCCAGCATTGTGCTCGTTGGACGAGCCATCTACGAAGAACTTCCAGGAAGGAGCTTGACTTTGAAGCTTAGGCTCTTCTATCGGTTTGGTATCCTGGATCCCAATAAATTTTACCACAACGTTTCCTAGAGCTTGTCCCTTCACAGCGGCTCGTGGCGAATAGGAAATATCGAACTGCCCAAGTTCGACTTCCCATTTCAATAATCGACCGGAGGCTTCTGGTTTTTGCAAAACTTGCCGTAGTGGCTGGTCGGTGAGTACCATGATGGGGTGAGCTTGAAAGTATGGTCGCAACTTTCTGGAGGGCAAAATCAAGCAATAGGCTAATTTCTCAATGGGCGGATACCGTAACTCTGCTCCTACTAGCCTCTTGCTTATATAATACACGACTTTTTGAACATGTTCTTCCTTTCTGATCAGGGTAGTACTAGCAGCATACTCGGTGACTACTAAATAGATGAACAAAGTTTCTTCCTCGACCGGCTTGGATAAAATTGGTGGTTGAGACATATGAGACTTTAGGGCCTGGAAAGCCTGCTCGCACTCTTTCGTCCACTCGAACTTCTTGTTGCCCCTGAGTAGATTAAAAAATGGAACGCACTTGTCCGTTGATTTAGAAATGAATCTACTCAAAACGGCAATCCTTTCGGTTAGACTTTGAACATCTTTAATTTTGGCAGGTGACTTCATCTCGATCAAGGCCTTGATTTTTTCGTGATTAGCTTCGATACCTCGCGAGTTTACTATGAATCCCAAAAATTTTCCCAATCCAACACCGAATGAACACTTGAGGGGACTCAGCTTCATCTAATATTTGTTCAAGATGTTGAAGCATTCTCGCAGGTCCCCGATGTGCTCTCTTGCCTTATTCGACTTGACCAGCATATCATCGACATATACCTCCATGTTAACACCGATTAGCTCTTTGTACATGTGGTTGACCAGTCGCTGGTAAGTTGCACCAACGTTTTTCAAACCGAAAGGCATTTCTTTGTAATAGTAAAACCCTGTATCAGTTCAAAAGCTAGTATGATCCTCATCAGGTGGGTGCATACTGATCTGATTGTATCCTGAGTATGCATCTATGAATGACAAGATCTCATGCCCTGATGTGGCATCGACCAGCTGGTCGATCCTTGGGAGTGGGAAACAATCCTTTGGGCAGGCTTTATTGAGGTCTGTGAAATCCACGCACATCCTCCACTTGCCATTCGGCTTGGGAACCAGTACAGGATTAGAGACCGAGGATGGATAAAACGCTAACCTGATGAATCCATTCTCCTTTAGCTTCTCAACTTCCTCTTTTAACGCCTTTAATCTATCTTTGTCGAGTAGCCTCCTCTTTTGTTGTACTGGTGGAAAATTTTTATCTATATTCAAGACATGGCTGATAACTGCTGGGTCAATCCCAATCATATCTTTATGCGACCAGGTAAATACCTCCTGGTTCTCTTTCAAAAATTCCACCAGCTTTTGCTTTGTTGTTGTCTCTAAGTTTTTACCGACTTTCACAACCCTGGTCGGATCTGCCTCATCAAGTTGGACCTCCTCGAGGTCCTCCACTAGTCCTACATCTTCTTCAAAATCCCCAAAGTGAGGATCTAAATCCCTATCCTCATTTTGGGCAACACCCTATTTGGTGACTTGTTCACCTGATTGGGCTTGTGCTTCGTCTACGAACAACAATCTTTTCTCGACTTTTTTCCTTGATCCACCCCTTTTTACCTTGGTGATTGAGGAATTGTAACATTCCCGCGCTTCTCGTTGGTTTCCTAATGCGCATCCTACCCCTGCATTGGTTGGGAATTTCATGGCTAGGTGCCAGAATGAGGTGACGGCTCGCAGGTCGACTAAGATAGGCCTCCCAATCACAGCATCATATGCAGAAGGAGAATCAACTACTATAAAAGTAGTGAGTAATGTCCTGTTTGCTGGTGCAGTTCCTGTTGTGACTGGAAGCCTGATCGACCCTGTTGGCACGAGCCCTTCGCCGGAAAAACCATAAGTGGTTTGGTTGCACGGCTCCAAATCTTGCACTAATAACTTCATTCTTTCCAGCGAAGATTTGTTCAGAATGTTCACTGAGCTCCCTATATCCACCAATACTCACTTGACCATCATATTAACGATCTGGACATCTACGACTAGAGGATCCGAATGGGGGAATCGGACATGCTGAGCGTCAAGCTCAGAGAAAGTTATCGGTTCTTCCTCTGTTCGAGCTTTTTTGGGAGTTCGCTCCTCTACGTTTAGCATTTCAATGTCTTGTTCGTGACGTAAGGTTTGAGCATATCTCTCCCTCGCCTTCCCACTATCTCCTGCCAGGTGTGGGCCATTGCAAATGGTCAGCAATGTACCAGTAACTGGAGCTGGCTGTAAAGGGGGCGAGCGTTGGCGTACAGGTGCCTACTTGTTGCCTCCTTGAGCCTCTCGCTGAGAACCTCCAGGGGATCGTACATATATTCTCAGGTTTCCTTGTCTGATAAGGAACTCAATCTCATCTTTAAGATGGTTGCACTAATTGGTGTCATGACCATAGTCGTTATGAAAACGACAGAACTTGGTTATATCTCTCTTGGAGATATCTTTTCTAATTGGGGCTGGTCGCTTGAAGGGAACAGTGGTGTTAGTGGCCTGGTACACTTCTGCTCTACTATTGACTAGGGTCGTGTAATTGCTGAACCTCAGTTCGTATCTGTTACTTTTGGGGCGCTTGTTCTCAGATGTTGACGGCTTGTGGTTCGCCCTTTTCCTCCATTTTTCCCATTATTTTTGTCGTTGCCATTGGGTTTCCCAGACCCACTGGCGGCTTTGGTGGGATCTTCTTTCAGCCCCTGGTCATCTGCAGGCGCCTTCCCTTCGTTAGCAATGGCCTCTTCGAGCTTGATGTACCGGTCTGCTCGATCCAGAAATTCTTAGGTGCTCTTTACCCCATTCTTCTGCAAACTGTTCCAGAGGGATGAATGGCGTCGTACTCCAGCAGTAAGTGCCATCATCTTCCCTTCATCACCAACTGTCTTAGCCCTAGCAGCGGCTCGCATAAAACGTTGGACATACCTCTTCAGGGTTTCTCCCTCCTTCTGGCGTATCACGACCAGTTGGTTAGCCTCAGTAGGATGTACATGATCAACGTAAAACTGTCCTTAAAATTGCTTCACGAACATTTCCCAAGACACTATGCTGGCAGGAGAGAATTTGAAAAACCATTCCTGAGCAGTATCGGACAAGGTGGCTGGGAAGATTCTGCATCGAGTGTCATCTGACACCTTCTGGATGTCCATTTGTATCTCAAACTTATTTATGTGAGATATTGGGTCTTCTAATTCGGTAAAGTTGGGAAAGACTGGCATCTTAAACTTATTTACGTGAGATATCGGCCATCGCTATTCTTTGTACAAACAAAGTGCCTATTCTCCGATCGTATTCAATGTGGGATGTCCAGCTCCCTACTAGTTGTTGGATGACCTGATTCAATGCATCGAGCTGGACCTGTACAACGTCTGGTATTGTTGGGGCGACGGTGCTGGAGGGGCATACTCGTCGTGTCTTTCTCGTCTATCATTGAGAACATCCCTCAAATCCTCATCCCTACGCCTTTGCTCGCTAGCGCCCAGCTGATCAAAGACGTTGGGTTGTCTAGGTTGCCCCCCAGCATTCTGACTTGTTGATCGGTTCTCTCTTGGTGGAGGGTTCTGCTCCCTTCCCCTCTGTTCTTGCCTTTGACCAACATTTCCCCTGCCGAAATTTGCCTCATTATAGTCATGGTCATCCCTAAAGTGCGACCGACTATGGTGCGACTTGGTGATCACACTGTTTCCCCCTCCCCTTGCTGGCCTGTCTCGACCGTCAGGTTGAGGCCTGTGTTGGTTGGCAGGTCCCCAGGCATTATTATGCCGTGGGGGGCCCCTGACCACAGACCCTGTTCAACTTGTCTTCTGCTAGTAGAAGGACGTTGTCATCTGCTTGGTGGGTTTGGTCCCACAGCAGTCTGCCATCTAGGGCTTCGGGGAGGCTCCCCAGCCTAATTCTACCTTTGCTGCTAGGGATTGCCTCGACCAACACGAGAATGTGGCTGCTGCTTAGGATCCTGAAATGGAATATATTGTTGAGTAGCAGGGGGTTGCTCCGGCCTCCAAGGACTTGTCGTTTGAGGCGGCATGTGGTGATGTTATGGATGACCTGAATGTGGATCTTGTTGTGATGGTACACTGGGTGGCTGATCCGGTTGGGAGGCTAGTGCAGGCTGTCCTTGGGCCAACTGAATGGCTGCCTCCAGAGCGGCAGTGGCGTCCCTTTGCTGGCGGTCCATATCGGTATGCCGCTCATTCAATTCTTGGCGTTGCTTATCAATTTCTCTCTGTTGCAATGCCATCGTTTCAGCCACATTTTCCTGATTAGCCATCAGATTGGCTAATTCCTCTTGCAACACAATCAGTGTTGTCCTCAAGGTTTTAGAATCCATTTCCTCCTCTTCAAACTCCACTTGTGGCTCATCCTCAACCACATTTTGCGGAAGAGGTTGGGTTGGTGCAGCACCAGAGATTTGTTCAATCTTTCTAGCCATTTTCACCATTTGATCAATTTGGAGGTCTTGAGTTTCGCTCTCAATGAAAGCACCAAAATATTGACCCTAAAATTGGTAAATGACACGGAGTCAAGTAAAACAACAGAAATAAGATGAAATCAAGACAAAAAGATAAACGACACACAAGATTTATAGTGGTTCGGCCCCAACAAATGGTAACAACCTACGTTCACTTAGTATTCTCATTGATGTAGAATTCCAAGAACTGTGGTCAATGATCTAAGGTTCACAAGTTTCACAAGCTTTCGGATCAATATAATTATGGTGGATAAAAACACTATATTTCTCTCTTTGAATTCCCCAGTTCAAAGGTCCCCTCTCTTGAGCCATTTGATTCTTATTTATAGGCTTAATGAGTTCTACATGGGCCGATGGGCCTTAATTACATTTAATACAGGTGTATCTAAATGATAGTAGAAATCGCAATTAATACATAATTATAAGATTACATATCTGAAGGAAATAAATGAAAAGTTACGATCAGATTGGTCGCCCATAAATATGATGTCTGATGAGCCAATTCTTTTCTGGTCGATGGTCGACCAAATCATACTCACTTAAATAGTCACGTGTATCCCACGTGTAGGCTAATTCTGCCACGTCATAAGGTAGTCCTTTTTTGGGTAAACATATGTGTATATATATGTATATATATGTATATGTTTATATGTGTGTATAAATATATATATGTTTATGTGTATGAATAAATGTATATTTGTCTATATATAAATATTTATGTATAAATATATATATATTTATATGTTTGTGTATGTTTATATATATTTTGTTTATGTTTGTACATATATATATGTATGTGTGTATATATATGTGTATATGTGTATGTGTGTGTGTATATATAAGTATATAAATATATATATGTGTGCGCGTGTGTATAAGTATATAAATATGTGTGTGTGTGTGATGTATTTGTATATGTTATATGTGTTATAATTTTTTTGTTTAACTAACTTTGTTCTCTTTTTTGGGTAAATATTGGAGTCTTTTCATTTGGAATGTTTTCTTGTGGATCCTTTTATTAATTGGTATGTGTCTCTTATTTATTTATTTATTATTATTATTATTATTTACTATTGTTAGAGGAGCTTGAATATCCTAAATATTCCTCCATAATAAAGTAGGTTCTGAGATACGTATTATGTGTTGCGGTGATATCGGAAGGTTATGAATTTATATGTATTAGTGAAGTAGGTTCTGTGAAATTTTTGTGTGATGTGGAGATATAAGGAAGAAACTTATTGTGTGTTGTTTGAATTGTATTTTTTTTACTGTTTACAGATGGCTAGGTCATTAGTATAAGGTAGATGCTGCCCAATTTTTTTGTAGATTTATAAGGTCAAGATAGGGTCGAGGTCGGGATAAAGTGTTTTATAGGGTCGGGGGTCAAGATAAAGTCTTTATAGGGTAGGGGTCGGGATAGAGTCTTTATAGGGTCGAGGTCGGGATAGGGTCTTTATATGGCCGGGGGTCGAAATAGGGTCTTTATAGGGACGAGGGTCGAGATAAGCTCTTATAGGGTTAGGATAGGATCTTTATAGGGTCGGGGGTCGGGATAAGGTCTTTATAGGGTCGGGGTCGGGATAAGGTCTTTCTAGGGTTGGGGGTCGGGATAGGGTCTTTATAGAGTCGGGGGACGGGACAGAGTCTTTATAAGGTCGAGAGTCGGGATAGAGTCGAGGTCGGGATAGGGTCTTCATAAGGTTGGGGGTCGGGATACGGTCTTTATAGGGTTGAGGGTCGGGATAAGGTCTTTATAGGGTCTGGGGTTGGGATAGGGTCTTTATAGGGTCGGGGTCGGGATATGGTCTTTATAGGGTCAGGATAGGGTCTTTATAGGGTTAGGATGTAGTGGTCAGGGTTACAAGGCTTGTTCTACATGCAACGAAGACACATCCTCTATCTGATTGATTGCTAAGACATCTTATGTTGGTCATAGACGATTCTTGGCCAGTAATTGTCGGTGGAGAAAGGATACTCAATTCGACAAAAAAGTTGAGAGCAGATGTCCTCCAAGAAAGTTTACTTGTTAATATATCTTAGATCAAGTTAATTCCCTACCACCTCAACTCCTGGGGAAACACAAGAGGTTTGGAGGTTTGAAACGAAAAAGAGGTGTGGAGGATAGTAACTGGAGGACAAAAAGCATCTTTTATGAACTTGACTACAAGAGTACTAATGAGTTAAAACACAACATAGATGTCATGCATGTTGAGAAGAATGTATGTAACAGTGTCCTTGGTATGATCTTCAATAACGATAAGTCCAAAGACACTACTAATGCAAGACATGATCTGAAGAATATGGGAGTTAGGGACGCATTGTGGATATATGAAGATCAGAATAAAAAGTTAATGAAACCACATGCTCCTTACGTGTTGACTCCTAAAGATAGGTGAGAATTTCTTCAATTTCTAAAAGGTGTTAAACTGCCAGATGGTTTTTGTTCGAACTTGAAGAAGAAAGTGACTGATAATGACTCAAATATCATTGGGTTGAAGTCACACGACTGTCATGTGATAATGCAAGGATTACTTCCAGTGGGTATATGGAAGTTTCTACCAGAATCTATATCAGGCACCATAATGAAAATATGCAATTTCTTCAGAAAATTATGTTCCCAGACCTTGAATGTAAATGATATGGAGAAAGCTCAAAAGGAGGTCATTCACATCTTATGCAAAATGGAGTTGATTTTTCTTCCTGTTTTTTTTTTGACATAATGATACATTTGGTCTTACATTTTCCAGAAGAGGCTTTATTGGGTGGGTCGATATTTATACCTACAACATTCTTTGTTGTTAGATTGAAATATAAGTTTCTTATTATAATATGTTTTGCTATATTTAGATACATGACTTGCACCAGCTCGGGTTATTAGAGAATGGGGATGAGTTGCTAGCTTTAGCATCTGGGTCTGATCTTTTGGCATACTCCTATCAAGCATGTATAGTGAATCAGGTTTGATATGTTACACATAATCGAGATCAAAATCATATTACACAAAATAGTGGAGTGTGTGTTGCTGGGACAGAAGATTTTAACTATTACGAACAACTTAAAGAGATATTGGAGGTATCTTATACTAGTGTATATTCACTGGTATTGTTTCGATGTAAATGGTTCAATGCAGACCCGACAAAAAAAACAATTACTGAAAATAATGTCACCAGTATAAATGTGAGCGGTGAATGGTATAAAGATGAACCGTACATACTTGCTAGCCAATCTAAACATGTTTTCTATCTCGATGATCTACTTAGAGGTCGAGCTTGGAAAGTTGTTGAAGAAGTGAATCATAGGCAAGTTTGGGATATTCCGAACAGTTCTGATCAAATTGTTGATATTGATGTTGTACATGACACAAACTCATTCAATTTCGTATTGACTGTTGAGCTCGGGGAGTTGGTTGTTCAACAATCTATTCAACCAACAACATTCATAGGCACCGTCACTCGACCTTATTCGACTGCTCAAGATACCGATGATTTTATTAATGATGATGAAGAAGAAGTCGAAGACATAGAAGAAGTCGATGACGAGGATAATTTACTTGTTGACCTTAGTGATGCTGATAACACCAATCATGTTTCACCAATAGATGTTAATTTGATAAGTGATGAGATGACAGTGACTATTGTACTTAGTTCTTGTATCTATGTAAGAAAAACTTTATATTTAAATAATTATATATGAGAAATGTTGAACGAATTATGGATTTATGGATTTGTTATGTTGTGGATTTGTAATCAGAAATGTTAAATAATAATTATCTGGTCATTACAACTACATATTCATAAATAATATATATATGATATTCACACTAACAAACAAATTCGGTCATATTTAGTTTAAAAATGTCAGTAGATGTAGCTTCATACCATGGGGGAGATGGTGGTGGTCAAGATCCACCGGATCCTACTACGATCCCATCAAATCGCGAGTCAGGTATTTTAAAATTTATTCTTTATTTATTTCTAATTAGACCTTATTATACAACATACTAAATTATATGATGCACTTATTTAAAACAATACAATAGCTCCACCAAAGAGAAAAGGTCGTGGGTCTGCCGCTGGGAAAAATTTAGACGATAGAAGGCAAGAAGCTGGACATCCACTCCCCATAATGGTTGACCCTATCACGTACAAGGTGGTGGGAACAAAACATGCTGCTTTTGCCTGTCTTTTGGGCACCCAAGTCACATCAGCAGTTCCAGGATATTACAAGGATTGGACTAGTGTCCCAAAACGGTATAAGAACAATGTCATAAGTAAAGTGAAGGTAATTCTTTTAGAATTTACTTTAATAATAATTGTATTATAATTCCAGCACGATTAACATGTTTTCTCTTGATTGTAGCACATATATAAAATAGATGGGCGACCAGATTATACCACCCTCATTGACAATATTGATGCTGAGATGGTTGAGAGATACCGAGATAGGAAAACTAAACGGCACACCCACTTCAAAAAGTTCTATAAACGACTAGATGATTGGGACAAGGTCCTAAGAATCCACCCAAAGATGTCAATGCCGATGAGTGGAAACAAATTTGTTAGTTTTTCAGGAGTCCAGAGTTTATTGCGCGCTCCGTGAAGAACAAAATAAACTGAGACCAAATGAAGTACTCTACAACACAAGGCATGAAATTATTAGCGGCTACTCGTCACGAAAAATTAAGTGAAAATATTAACTTAATTAAGCTGTATGAATTTATAAGTTCTCTAACATTCTCATTTTAGAAATTGAAGGAGTATCACTAGACAAAAAAAAAAAAAAAAAGAATTTTGTCAACGAGGATGTTAAATAAGATTATGTAAGTTTAACTTTATTATCAATTCAAATAATTATATTTTTCTTTTGTATTATAATTTTTAAAAAAAAATAAGTTATGTTGAAGTCAACTCTTGAAGCTGAGACTCAGCAGACAGTTGAATCTGGTACCAATGATTCTTCCTCGGTCGATCAAATGAAGATACTAAGTCAGGTTCTTGGTGAAAGGCGGGGCCACCAGCGAGGAGTTGGCCGCAAATTAAAGGGAAAAGCATTAACCCATCCCCCTCAAAACACTCATTCTTAGGCACCACCTCAACAGTCGACTGAGGAAATATGTGAATTGGTTGACATTGTGAAGGTCATGAATGAACAACTTCAATATGTGTATCAACAACTTCCACCTGAAAAACGTCCAGCAACAAACGTGGAGATGCATAATACATATCAATGGTTTTTCGAGAAGTATGTAGGCTCGTCTTCTGAAACTCAGACATAGTACATGTCTCAAGCTTCAACTTCTCAGCCTTCACCAGGCCATCCTGACACACCTGCACCAACTTTTCCATCTTAACCTTCGGCCCAGCCATATATGTATCAATGGTCGATGCCTCCGTACCCTCAGGCTTATCATCCTCATATGAGCGAACCTTCGTCCCAACCCCCGCCTCCTCATATGAGTGGGTCGTTGCCTCAACCTCCACCCTATCTGTATCCATATATGTATGGACCTAGAGGATCATCGTTTCCTCCACAATATCCATGGGTGATGCCTCCGCACACACCACAGGCACCGCAGCCACTGCAGACACTAGAAGAAGTGGACAATATGGAGGACGCCGAGGGCTCAGATGTATTTATATATTATTGTATTAAACAATAAATTTTAATTAATATATTATTGTATGGATATTTAATTTGGATAATATTGTATTAGTTGTGTAATTTGAATAAATTATTAATTTTATGCATATTTAATTTTGATATTATAAATTAAAAAAAAATATTATTAAAATATTTTATTTTAATAATTTTTTTATTATTATTAAGTCGTCCCTAATAATATAAAAGTCGCTACTAATATTATATTATTAGGGGCCACTTTTTGTTATCAGGGGTGAAATATGATCTAGGAATCACAATTATTAGGGGCGACGTTTAATTTATTAGGGGCGAAACTGTCGCCGCTAATACTAATTATATACAGTCGCCACTAATAATCGACATTAGCATCGAAATATTAGCGGTGACACATCAGCGGCGACTTCAGGTATAATTAGGGGCAACGGATGTCGCCCCTAAAGACTCTTTTAGTTGTAATGGATTGTGTAATTTAGTATCAGATCCTACATATTTTAATTTAAATAAAAAATTTTGAGATTCGATATTAAATTACACTAATATAATGGTATTCCATATAAGATTGAATCATATATTATTGGTGTCACCTAACAATAGTCACAATATCTAT
The DNA here is from genome assembly GCF_963169125.1 of Humulus lupulus. Classification (NCBI taxonomy): domain Eukaryota; kingdom Viridiplantae; phylum Streptophyta; class Magnoliopsida; order Rosales; family Cannabaceae; genus Humulus; species Humulus lupulus. The sequence continues at coordinate 70,941,567 of NC_084798.1, forward strand.
ATCACCGGAAAAGATCTAACCTCAGAAAATATGCATCTCTTTTATTATGCAAACCCTAATTTGTTTTAAAATATTATATATCTAATTTTCAACACATGTGTTTATGAAAGGATATATATATATATATTTTGACAACAAAAGATATATAATCTTTTAATATCTTATGTTTTCCTTAAATACTTATTAATTTATATTTTTGTAGTTTTAGTAATACTAAAACACACACGTTTTACAATCAATAATAATACACCATTGAACTTAATTTCAGTCAAAATTAAGCTTAATAATATTATTTTTATTTATTGCCAAATTATGGTTAGTATAAAGTCAATTATTATTAACTCGTGTAACACTTGGAAAATAAAGTAATTTGTCCGTAAATGAATGAAAGCAGTTGATTTGAGTATGTAGTAACTTACTAGGTAATATTCTCGACCATGAGATGGAAAATCTGAACGAATCTAGGCCAATTTTCTTCATCATCTGTATGTCTTCCTAAAATAAATGCATGTAATTGTATATTAGATATTAAAATAATAAAAAGATTGTGGTTCTGATTGTTTAATTTGCTTTTTCTAAAAAAGAAAGAGATAAAGTACATCAATTGATCTAAATGACACCTTATAGCGATGATAAAAATCATTAGCTACATCTCCGTTGCTTTGATCGGAAATCTTATCTGTCATCAATTCATCAAACTTAGAAAATAACCCCAAGTTCCAGTAAATAAACTTTTTAATTTATTTGATATAAATATATATATATATTGCAGTGAAAAAGAATATTGAAATTATTTTTACTCCCAACCAAAAATAGCTTAAGTTCATAAAAAATAAAAATAAACATTTGTTATAGGAGAAACCGAGGGTTATAAACGAAAATATACATCCATGACCATTTAGAGGCATCGGTAAAATGAAATTTACAGAGTAGTGTAAAGGACGATTCTGGCAAATGCATATATATATATATATATATATATATATATATATAGAAAAGATGGAATATATGGGGAAAAAAAAAGAAGACATTTTAAAAAAAAATTAGGATTGTGTAAAATTTTGTGCTCTGTACTATGGACAAGTAACGGGTGAAACTCTAAGCATTGATTGCTGTTATGCTTGAATATTAGACTCTGCCCTCAGGTACGGTAGGAGCCCAAGGATTAGCAGACATTTCTTCCATTACGAAAACATAAAAAGGGAGTCTTAGGATGGTATTTTGTCGTGCTTTTACCATCTCGTGCCTTCAGACTATTCCGTTCATTCTTCCAGGTTATATCATGCATTTGTGCTTGATATCAATGCCTGACATGACCCACAACTTCATGTTGTGTCTGGTCTAGACCCATATTTTTCGTGTTGTATCGTGCCTTCTGGACATGTGTCAAACTCATGTCCTACCAAAAGTTCGATCCACATTTACAACTCTAGTACAACCTTAGCACCATCGCCACCCTCCATTGCTTAGTCTCGCAATCCTCTATTGCTCACTCGATCATCGTCATCACCATTGGTCTAGAGTTTATAAGTGATGATATTATAAGTGAAATTTTGAAAGCATCTCACATCTTATATCACTATTCAGATGACATGATAAGACGAAGTTAACAAGTGTAATTGTAGTAGTGTTGAAAAATGATATATGTATATATGGGTCTTTTGGCAAAATGACTTATTTTTTAAAATTATTTTGCATACTTGCTTAGTTTTTTATCATTTTTTGTAAAATGACATTAAAAATTTTAGACTCCTAATCGAAAATGTTAAATAGCTGGTCGAAAAATTTAAACAACTGGTCGAATTTTAGACAGAAGTCATTTTGTAAAAAAATATCAAAAGTAGGTCAAAGTACAAAACCACTTAAAAAAAATATATATATATTATTTTCACAAATTTCTAATATACTTTGCAAGTTTCTACGGAATGATGTATCTTTGATAAATGGTTGGTTTAAGTTTAAAATCTTTTGTTGCAACTATTAAGGAAATGGTATGTATTTAGCATATGTTATAGAAATTTGGGTTCTAGCTAGTTACTAAAAAAATTGTATAAATATATATATTCTAGAAACTATATTTTAAAATAAATCTTTGAAAATTAGATTTTTGAAGAAAAAAAATATAAAATTGTAAATTTTTTTAAACTTTCCATTATTATTATTAAAAGTATAACATAGACATAAGGAACTAAAAGTAATATTACAATTTTGTAAATAATAATAGTCATCTTCTTCTGGATTTTTTATTGGTTATAAATCAAGTCTTGAAATTAACAATTGGACAATTAAGAACGTGCGAGATTAATCTAAAAAGTAATAAAGTTATAGCCCAACAACTATTAATGAAGTTCCGACCATAGAAGATATAGAAGAAAAGAAAATGAAAACAAATAGTTTTTTTTTATGAGGTTAGCTCTTGAATTTGTTAGGATTAGTAAAGTTGTTACACCTAGATTTCGAGACCTGAGGGTGTGACCTCGAAAGTTGGACTCGTCAGGTGTAAGCTTGTGATGTCTAAAGTACATGTTCGTGATCCAGGTGTCAAACCCTCGAAGCAATGTGGCAACCTCGAAGATATGTAACCTCGGAATGATGTCTAAGCTCGAAAGACATAGTGTCGGAGCACATTCATTATCGGGTGTCTCTGGATCAAGTAGCCCGAGCTCGGCAAGGGTATAAGATCAGAATATAATGGCCTTGGTGGTATTCACCCACTCCGAGCTGGTCTTGGGATAAATTGACTAGCTCATAATTTACCTAAGGACCTGGTCCGGCATGATATTGATTACCGATCTCGAACAACGTAATGGGTCATCTGATGAGACGCAGTCCATGCGTTTAAAAGATATTTATTGTTGTAACTCCCCCACATTAAAGTGATATTAACTAGTCTGTTATATGCCCCATGGTCTTCAGGTGACGTTTCCTTGTATATGGGAGTTACAAACTTTAAAGTAATTAAATTTATTAATTTACAGAATAACTTCCCGAAATGTGTGGGATTGGATTCTGAGATCTCCTCTATAAATAGAGATGTCATGTACCTTTGAAAGGGATCGAATTTTTGTAATCTAAGAAGAAATTATGGAGAATTCATCACGGAAGGATTTCCAGAAAATTCCAAAGTCCTAATAAAATTGACTCGTGGACTAGGCAGAGTTAACTGCTGAACCACGTAAAAAACTTTCATTATTCTACTGTATTATTCTTCTTTGCCATAGTTTTCACTGTTTACGTGCTCTACATTTTAAGTTGACGAAAAACGGCATCAACAGTTTGGTGCTTTCATTGAGAGCCTTAAGCGGTACAATCCCTGAACAGCTATGGCCGCGAATGATCAGAATATTCCTGAAGAAAACTATCCACGACGCCCTGGGAAGCAGCCAATGGTAAATCCAGAAACTGAAGAGAGAAGTGAGTCCTCCGATTCTCAGGGACCTCCAGTACCTTCGGCCCCAAAGGATGATGAGGACATGTACTATAATCCTGAATAGTACGTCTCCATTGTGGAACTTGAAAACCGACAGTTGAGAAAACAGTTGGCTGAGGCCAATAAGCGGAACCGTTTGGGAAAATAATGTGAAATGGCTGTTAGAGAAATGATTTTAACCCCAATAATGTGTTTTGGGAGTTACAAAATCATTTGGGAGGGTTTGGAACCGTTTGGAAAAATAGCACATTTTTAAGTGCTGAAAAATGGTCAGTGGCCGCAGCCAGTGGGACAGAGAGTAGTGGCCGCAGCCACTAATGTCTCTGGCCGCGGCCACAGGCCAAAACTGACCATTTTTTTTCTTCAGTTTTTTCAATATTTGTTGAACGGCTCAAAAAACTCAAATAACTCTCAAATCTCATTTTTAATTCCATATTAATCCAATTAAACATTGGTAACAACCATGGGGGTTGGTGGAATTTAAAATTCAAATGGTGTCTCTAAACTCTATAAATAAGAGCCTATAGCTCACTTGAAAGACACAACATTTCTATCCATTAGAGCACTTGGCTAGAAACACCTTGAGACTTGATAATTCCATAAAGCATTTCCAAAATCTGAGAGAGATCCATTAGTGCTTGAGTTAGGGGGAAATAAGTTTTTGGACAAATGTTTCAAACCTTGTTCAAGTTGGTGATCCCCAACACTCTTCACTTTGGTTGTGTGAGTGAGAGTATCTTATTATTTTGTTCTTGTTCTTATTTTCTTCTATTGTTTTTCTTCTTATCATTCTTGTTATATTTACTTGTATCTTTGCTTAAGAGTTGTAATCTCGTCTACATCTTTCTTTTTACTACCTCAATTTTATTTGTATCTTTTTGTTAAAAGTTGTATTTTCTATTTCAATCATCTTCTTCTTCTTTCTCTATATTTATTTGTATTTTCAGTTATAGAGTTGTAACACTCTTTTTAATCAATCATTATTTATTTGTAATATATTGCCTAGAGTTGTAATATTCTTACTTATTTCCATTGAGGCAATCTATTTTTTCCTAACATTATCTTCGGTTACTTCTCATCATTTTATTTAAAAAAAAATATATTATTTATCTATATTATGTTTTTTTATTATATAAATTTTAAATAAATAAACAATATCATATATTATAAAATAATGACATAAACATATTAAAAAAAATTAAGCAAACATATTATCTATAGTTTAAAAAAATAAAAATAAAAGATCATTTTTATTTTTTGTTTTTTGTTTAAAAAATAAAAAATTGTTAAACTAAGAATCCGTTAGATACACACTTTTTATATATAAAAGATATGGTGCATTTCCAATTGTTGACGCCGTTTTTCGTCAACAGATAAAAGAAGAGAGCACGTAAACAATTAAAGACAATAGCTAAAACAAACAAACGAATCAGACACACAGTTTTTACGTGGTTCAGCAGTTAAATCTGCCTAGTCCACGAGTCTCTGTTATTAATCTCAAGATTATCTCTGAACAATTCTTTAGCATGAATTCTCCAGAGTTTTCTCTCAAGGATCAGAATTTCGGTCCTCTACAATGGTGCATGACTTCTCTATTTATAGAGAAGGATGCAGAATACTATCCCACATATTTTGGGTAGTTACTCTTTTGTGAATAAAAATAAATGGCTTTAAATGCCAACAATCAGATATAAAAGGAAACGTTCCCCAAAGATCAGGAAACGCATAACTGACTAAATAATATCCCACGATTTTTGGGGATTTACATCAATAAATGAGGATTATATCCCATATCTACAATACTTGTAGATATTCAAGGTAATCATAGCGTATCTCCAAGGCTTCAGCATCTAAGGTTTCACGTCATTGTGCGAGCCACTAACATTTCCCGAGCTGACATTGCTTTCGAGATAGCATATCGAGCTCGAGATCCCTGCTCCGAAGTTGTTCCTGAAGATGAGGGGCTCACAGAGCTATCCTTCGAGATCGAGATCATTTCGAGGTCACCATATTCGAGGTCTGTATCATACTTTGCAGGCTCCGATTTACAATCGTAGAGCATACCCTAACCCTCACGAGACCATTTAATGCGAACTCAGCTTTCGAGGTCATATTTGCTATGGCTCGAAATCTGGGTATAACATTTTGCCCCCTCAAAAGTATTTGTTCGAATCCTAAGAGAAGGAAACTTTTGAACTACTCTTTTCGGGAACCATACCGTCACACTCTTAAAAACGGACACGTGCCAGATGGGTATTGCTCACTTTAGGTACTTGAGTACCTTGGGAACATGCCCACGATCGTTCGTCTGACAGCTTTTCGGCGCCATCTTATCATCGACTCCCCTCCATTCGATCTGTTGAGGATTTTAATCGACGCTCCTGATTAATTCGGTTTTCCCACCTATTTATACAAGACCCCCTCTTCGTCTTCTTCACATTTGCTCATCACAGACCAGAAAAAAGAAAAACACTCCCTAAACCTCTTACCACAGTTTATGCTCATTGCATGTTTTCTAGGCCGAAGAAACAAAAGAATCCTGGTTTGTACGAGTCAGTGAGTTCTTTCCTGCAACCTCTTCTCCACTCGACGATTTCGCTGCACTCCCCATCACTGTGTAAGTACGCCATTTTTGTTGTTCCTTTTATACTGTGCTTGCTGTGTATGTTAGTTTACGTTCTTAGCATGATGCGATAGGAGGGTTTGAACCGATAGGTTTTTAAGCTTTCTGGATTTTCACTCTGGAAGTTCGTCTCTGGTTTATATCCAGATTCGACGTTTGAATGTGGTTTCAACTTTCTGGGTTTTGATTCAACTTTCTGGGTTTTGAAAATTTTAGGCTATGTTTCTTGTACACCAAGTTTTCGGGTAAAAACCCTTATTCTTGACAATTACACGAAACCCGAAAAAACCCTTTCCTGGCTAACCGCCACCTTTCTTTCCCTTGAACTTTGGGATTTTCAAAAAATCATCCACGTTCTTTTTCTTCCCTGTGGAATACGCGCTCTGACTCTTTAGCGAGGGTCTTAATATTTAGTTTCTTGCCCTTAGATGTCCGAGCTCATCCTATCGAGTTCGTGATCCTTGCATGCATGGCCCTCACCATTTTTTCTTTCTCGTTAGATGTCACAGAATCTGGAAAGACGGTGGGGGTCATTACGAGCAATCCCTTACGAGCCCAAATCTCCGAGCCCGGAATCGATCTTTGTTCGGAACCAGTGTTGGATTAAAGAGTACGAGATCGCACGCGAGCAAGAAGACATTCGAGCCCACTATCGCCGCCAGATTGACGAGGTCATCGAAAAGAAGAGAAGGGTTCTTCGAGAAGCCATCTATCCGGAGCCTAACCCAGGACCTAGGCCAGTTCCCCTCGACCCTGCGTTAAAAGTCACAGTAGCATACCACCCGGGGGAACTCCAGTTTTCCCTAATGGCGGAGCCTTCGTCTTCGCAGCCTAGGAGGGAGATGTTTGAAGCTGAATTCTACCAGAGCTCGGTTACCACCTCCGACCAGATAACTGACATCCTGGCCATTCATGGCCTTAGCTCGCTAGAAACACTGAAGTGTCGAGCTCCGACAAGGCATGAACGGAGCTGCTTCGCTCCTGGGGGCCGCGATTCCAGTGTGAAATACGCAGCCTGGAGCCAGGAACACCTAAAGGCAGGAGCTTTGCTGCCCCGGAAGTCCTTTTTCAGAGATTTCACCGATTTCGTTGGGTTGGCTCCATTCCAACTCAACACCAACTCATACAGGGTGCTGTCTGCCCTGAGGTCCTTATTCCGCGAGCTGGGGTGGATAGGACCTTCACCCCAAGAGATTTTATATCTCTTTTGTTTGAAGAGTAATCCCTCCCGAGCTCGGGGAGGAGATGGTTTCTACTATCTTTCGAGCTACCCCAAAGAGACAAAAATCTTTGAAGACCTTCCGAACCATCCCCCTGACTTCAAGAGGGCTTTTTTCTGGACAGACGGTCTGTTCCCGTCTCGACATCATTCATTTAGGCGGATTCGTAAGTATTCTCGTTACTTTCTATTTTTGAGCTCGAATCTTTAGCCCTTGAATCCATGTTTAGTTGAAGTGTATCTCGCCTTTCAGCTAACTTTCAGCGTCCCACCCCTGACGAGACAATGAAGGAGCACAGAGAGAGCCTGCTCCGACTCCCTTATGGCAGGAGGTCTCTCTCATTTCTGCTACATGAGGACAAGCTACGAGCTTGTGGGTTGTTAGGACAGGGCCAGTCAACCTCTAACTGGTCCAGTAACAAATATGAACGCTGGGAGGAAGTGCCTCTGCCCACAGGCATCCTTCCTCCGAGGAGGGAAAGGAAAGCATCTCTCCCAATTCGCTCGAGAAGTCCGCGGTCGGGGAACGAGGCAAATGATGAAGCCTCGGGTTCGGACTCCGATGGAGGTAAAACCCTTCCTACTTCGCGAATGTGGTCTCCCACTTTATTAAAACACAGGCCCAATAGACTAGTCTCGTGCCCACAGGATAGATACCACTTCTACATATGGAGTTGGGTAGATGACTGTGTCCATAGGTTTGATAGTGGGCTCGGGAAATACGACACTATGTATACCACGGACGAGATGTGGAATGGGATAGCTGTGCAGTATGGGACCAATGATTATAGGGACCTTTCGAGGTTATCACCAACTTATAGGGAAGGCCCTCCCCCCGCCTCTTCTGAAGACGGGGGAATTTCATGGTCCCCAAGCTCAAGTTCGGGGGAAAGTTCCAGTTAGGTTTTTTCTTTCACCACTCTATATAGTGTTGAAGTAACTTGTATTTCTTTTACTGACTCACTGTGATGACTTGTGCAGGCAATATGGACTCCGACCTCGACGCCCTCATCGACAATGCGGGTGCCAAGAGGAGCAAGCGCCCCAGGGCAAGGGGACTGAAAACCAGTCAGCCTGGGAAAAGCTCCAAGAGATCTAGGAAAACGCCTCCTCCTCCCCCGCCGGCTTCGAGCTCTGCTGCTGCGTCGGCTGGCCAGACTAACGCCCCCACGACGATACCACCCTCGCAGGCCGTCGTTTCTGTGGTGGCGCCGGCCTCGCAGGCTGGTGTCGCTGCCGTGGTCGAATCCCATCCTCCTGTTGCGGGTCAAATGCCTTCTACTCAGCTCGCCAAAAGACCTTCTGCTTCCCGAGCTCAGAAGCTAACCATTTCCACCCATATGGATTCGTATGTGGTGGATAATGCTGCCGGTCCTCACGGATCTACGCTGATCTCGGACGTAATGTCCCGGATCGGCCAGAGCTACGGCAATTTTGAGGCTCCTCAGTGGCAGTGTCTAACTAGCACTCGGGACCGCACTGTCCTGTTCGAGAAGAGTATCGAGCACACTGCCGCGGTGAGTATCCTATATTCCCTTTGCTTACATTCATACTGTCTCGAGGCTAATGATGGTTTCTTCCTTTTTTCAGGCTCTTGCTTTCACTGCCCAGCTCAATTACGAGCTGAACAACGAGGTCCATTCGAGCAGGTCCCTCGCCCAAGAGGAGAGGGACCTCCACCTTAAAGCGAATGATGACCTGAAGGCAGCGAACATTAAGCTCGAGGCAGTGGTTAAGGAGCGTGAGGAAATGGCCAAGGAGCTTGGGAAGCTGAAAAATGAGCTCGAGGAGCAAAAGAGAGATAACATCCAGCTTCGGGAGACCAATAAGAAGCTCGAGGAAGACAAGGCCGTCACCCTCGACCTCATGGAGGATATCAAAACCCGCCTTACTGCCGAGTTCAAAGAAAAGAAGGAAACGGCGGTCGATTCAGCCATGTACCGGATGTGGGCCTATAACGAAGAACTGGACACCAGTTTTTTGGGTCCCCTCGAGGCGTCCTTCCTCGAACGATGGAATGCTCGGCTCGAGAAGGAAGAGGCTGAGCAGCTCGAGAAGGATAAAGCTGCTCCGAGTACCGTTTCGGAGGGAGCTCAGGAGGATAGTCATGCTATTCGTCCTGAGGGGTCCGGTGCCACTGATGCTGAGAAGGCCAAGGAGACTCCTCTTCTTTGAATCTGACTTCGGGGAGATCAGTTTTCGGGGCTGCGTCCCATTATTTCTGTAATTATTTTAACTTATGCCCACGGGGCTGATACAATTCCCGTTACTATTTTTTTATATGCTTACATTTCTTGGTTCGAAATATTTTGCATATTTTTATAATTGATGGACCGGTTATGTTTATTTATGCATACAAACATAGTTTGGATTTAGGCTCGAAATTCGATGCATTCATGCATAGTTTATTCGAATTATCCGTTTCCAACCTCGTTATTTATCAAGGTCGTACATTACTTTAACCAAGAACTGAAAAGTACTTATATGGCATGTAATATGAATGATTTGGTTAATCTTTTAGTCACTTTTCCTCATCCTTAGTATCTTAGCTCCGAGGTTATGAGTTCGAAACTATTTAAAGATGTTCCAGCCTCGATCTCGACATATTTCGTGATGGGTTTAGGCTCCCATTTATCATTGATCGATAATTTGGCTGGTTTGTTCCAAACCTGTTATGCTTGCACATCTGGTTAACTCCAAACGTTTTTGGTTTTTGGTAGTTCGGTAATGTCCGAACTATCTAAGCCCGTGTACTTGGTTATTTCCAAATACTTAATGTTTTTGATAACTCGGTTAAGTCCGAACTATCTAAGCTCGCTCGGTTAAGTCCGAACTATCTAAGCTCGCGTATTTGGTTATATCCAAATACTTTTTTGTTTTTTTTTATTTTTTTTATTTTTAAGCTGGAGGTATGTATACCAATGATGCCCCCTTAATATCCTATGAGTGTGACCATAGGTTATTAAATTAAGAGAGATTGCAAAAATAAAAATAAATTACATGTGAAACAAAGTAGACCCTTTATTTGAAATTCGAAAACAAACTAAGTACAAAAAATCATGGTTACGGGCGACACTTCCTACACTATTGATAATATGGTCTAAGGTGTTCGCCATTCCATGCTCGTGGTATGAGGCTCCCATCTAATCTCGCAAGTTTGTATACGCCAGGGCGGATGACTGATTCTATCTGGTATGGTCCTTCCCAGTTTGGCCCGAGTACTCCTGCTGCTGAATCTCGGGTTGCTAAGAATACGCGTCTCAATACCAGATCTCCTACTCCGAACTTTCGACTTCGAACCCTTTTATTGAAATATCTTGTTGTTCGTTGCTGGTAAGCAGCATTTCTTAGCTGAGCCTCCTCCCTTTTTTCTTCGATCAAGTCTAGGGTTTCTTCGAGCTGAGTATGATTGGAACTTTGGTCGTAAATCTGAGTTCGAATCGTTGGAATTTCGACCTCAATGGGCAACATTGCCTCGCAGCCGTATGCTAGAGAAAATGGGGTATGTCCAGTTGATGTCCGAGCTGTAGTTCTATATCCCCAAAGGACTTGGGGTAATTCCTCAGGCCATCGTCCCTTTGCTTCTTCCAACTTTTTCTTCAAGGAACTCTTGAGAGTTTTATTAACGGCTTCGACCTGACCGTTCGCCTGAGGGTGAGCCACTGACGAAAAGCTCTTGATTATACCGTTCTTGTTACAAAAGTTGGTAAATAAGTCGCAGTCAAACTGGGTTCCGTTGTCAGACACAATCTTTCTTGGCACTCCATATCGGCATACGATGTTTTTTACCACGAAATCTAGGATCTTCTTTGAAGTTATGGTCGCTAGTGGTTCAGCCTCTGTCCATTTTGTGAAGTAATCAACCGCGACCACAACATACTTTACTCCTCCTTTGCCAGTTGGGAGTGAGCCTATGAGGTCGATGCCCCATACCGCAAAAGGCCATGGGGACATCAACATGGTTAGTTCGGAAGGTGGAGCTCGGGGTATCGTGGCGAATCTCTGGCACTTGTCGCACTTTTTCACGAACTCGAAAGAATCCGTTTTAATGGTTGGCCAGAAATATCCTTGGCGTATAATCTTCTTGGATAGGCTATGCCCCCCGGTATGATCTCCGCAGAACCCTTCATGAACTTCTCTAATAATCTTCTTTGCCTTGGGGGGAGTCACACATCTGAGCAATGGCATGGAATACCCTCTTCTGTATAGCCTTCCATCCAGGATGGTGTAACGAGGAAGTTGATACATTAGTTTCCGAGCCTGACTTCGATCTTTCGGAAGAATTCCATTTTCGAGGTATTCAACGATCGGGCTCATCCAGGTCGGTTCTGTCTCGATCATGCACACATCTTCCTTGTCTGACTCAGTAATGCTGGGTGCTGACAAGTGTTCTACGGGTACAACATTCAGCTCCTCATTTTCAGTGGAAGTGGCGAGCCGAGCTAAGGCATCTGCATTTGAGTTTTGTTCTCGGGGAACCTGTTCGATCGCATAAAACTCGAAAAACTCCAATGCGGATTTTGCCTTCTCCAGATAAGCTGCCATTTTTGTGCCTCGAGCTTGGTATTCTCCCAAGATTTGATTAACTACGAGCTGGGAGTCGCTGTAGCAATGTATAGCTTTGGCCTTGAGTTCCTTTGCTATTCGTAGTCCCGCAAGTAATGCTTCATACTCAGCTTCATTATTAGATGCTTTAAAGCCGAACTTTAAAGCGGAGTGAAATCTGCTCCCTGTAGGAGTGATCAGAATAACTCCTGCCCCCGCTCCATTTTCATTTGACGACCCGTCGACGTAAAGTTTCCACAGCTCGTGGGCCGTGGTTGTTACCTCGTCATCAGCGATGCCGGTGCACTCCACTATGAAATTCGCCAACGCTTGTGCCTTGATGGTCGTCCTCGGATGGTAGGTGATCTCGAATTATCCGAGTTCAACAGCCCACTTTAGGAGTCGACCAGACGCCTCTGGTTTAGACAAGACTTGCCTTAGTGGTTGATCTGTTAATACATGGATAGGATGTTCCTGAAAGTAAGGGCGGAGCTTTCAAGATGAGTGGATCAGACTGAGGGCGAGCTTCTCCATCAGTGGATACCTTGACTCTGCCCCCAGTAATCTTTTACTGATATAGTAGACGGGTTTCTGTATTCTCTCTTCCTCTCGGACGAGCACCGCGCTTATCGCGTGTTCGGTAGTTGAGAGGTACAGGAACAGTACTTCTCCCGTCTCAGGCTTTGATAGGATGGGCGGTTCGGCTAGGTGCTTTTTGAGCTCCTGAAAGGCTAGCTCGCACTCATCTGTCCATTCGAACTTCTTACTTCCTTTCAATAAGTTGAAGAATGGGAGACCGCGGTCTGTTGACTTCGAGATGAACCTGCTCAGAGCTGCCATCCTGCCAGTCAGGCTTTGAACATCTTTATGCTTCCGAGGCGAAGGCATATCGATGAGGGCCTTTATCTTGTTGGGATTAGCCTCGATCCCACGAGAATTGACAATGAAACCCAGAAATTTTCCTGAAGACACCCCAAAAGTGCACTTCTAAGGATTCAACTTAATGTTGTACTTTCTGAGCACGCCAAAGCACTCTTCGAGGTCATCAACATGGTTCTTGTTAAGTTGAGACTTTACAAGCATGTCGTCAACATAAACTTCCATGTTGTTCCCTATTTGCTCTGAGAACATCATGTTTACGAGCCGCTGGTACGTGGCTCCGGCATTCTTGAGTCCGAATGACATGACATTGTAGCAGTAGAGCCCTTTATCTGTAATGAAGCTCGTATGCTCTTGGTCGGGGGCATGCATGGGAATCTGGTTATATCCAGAATAGGCATCCATGAACGACATCTGACCATGCCCCGCCGTGGCATCCACGAGCTGATCAATTCTCGGCAGGGGAAAACAGTCTTTCGGGTATGCCTTGTTGAGGTCCGAGTAGTCAATGCACGTCCTCCATGTCCCATTGGGTTTCGGGACCAACACTGGATTGGCCACCCAATCAGGGTAAAAAGCGTCCCTTATAAAATTATTTGCTTTCAGCTTGTCCACCTCCTCCTTTAGTGCTTTCTTTCTGTCTTCATCCAGCTGCCTTCGCTTTTGCTGCTTCGGGGGAAAGCTTTTGTCTATATTCAATGCGTGGCTCGCTACATTAGGGCTTATTCCCACCATGTCAGAGTGGGACCACGCGAAGACATCCTGGTTTTTCTTCAGAAAGCAAATTAATTGCTATTTTGATTCGTCTTGGAGGTGTTTCCCGACCTTCACCTTTTTTGAGGGATCAGATTCATCGAGCTGAACCTCTTCGAGCTCCTCCAAAGGTTGGAGGTCAACCTTCTCTCCAATCCTTGGATCGATCTCCTCATCAATTTCTAAAACTGTCCCATCTTTATTCTGTATGACAACAAGTGCTTGCGCGCTTGTTTGTTTCTTTCCCCTTAAGGAAATGCTGTAGCACTCCCTTCCTGCCAATTGATCTCCTTTCAATGTTCCGACCCTGCTTGGAGTTGGGAACTTAAGGGCTAGATGCCTTACAGATGAAACTGCCCCCAGCCCGACCAGGGCGGGTCTCCCGAGCAATACATTGTAGGCAGATGGTAACTCTACTACCACGAACTCCATCATCTTGGTCACCGAGACTGGATAGTCTCCCAAGGTCACAGGGAGTTCAATGGACCCCATACAGGCGGTTCCTTCTCCAGAAAAGCCGTACAAAGTGGTTGCACAAGCCTTCAGGTCGCGAAGGGAGAGTCCCATTTTTTCTAGGGCTGCTTTATAAAGAATGTTAACTGAGCTCCCATTGTCTATGAGAACTCGGCGCACTCTTTTGTTGGCAAGCTGTAGGGTGATGACGAGTGGATCATGATGAGGGAACTGGACGTGGGAGGCATCCTCCTCGGTGAAGGTTATAGGCTGAGTCTCAACCCTTTGGCTTTTTGGTGCCCTTGGTTCGGGTTCATATGGAGACCCGTCCCCTGTCTTCAGCTCATTCACATATCGTTTTTGAGCATTTCTGCCCCCTCCTGCGAGATGAGGACCTCCCGAGATGGTTATTACGTCCTCTCCATCTATCGGCGGAGGCCTGTCCTCATCCCGAGATCGGGAGTTATTATTCTGTGCTGCCGGAAGCGCGGCTACTCTCTGGCTAGCAGCAGCCTGTCCAGTATTCTGGTTTTTGACGTACTGCCGGAAATAACCTCTCGAGATCAACCCTTCGATCTCGTCCTTCAGCTGTCGGCACTCATCAGTTGTATGGCCGGTGTCCCTATGAAAATCGACAGTATTTGCTGGAATCCCTCTTGGATTTTTGATTCCTCATAGGGTCCGGACGCCTGAAGGGGACCTGGTTTTCATTAGCCAGGTATATGTTTTCCCGAGACTCGTTGAGCTCGGTGTGCACTTTATATACGGAGAAATACCTTTCTCCTTTTTTCTTCTTTCCTCCATCAACCTCGGGATTATTTCCCTCGCTCTTTTTCCTCTTGGAGGGATTCTCCGAGGTAGGCTGTGTAGCTGCTGGGTCAACCGAGGTTGAGGCGGAGTTAATGTTTATCGTTGTAGTTTCGGTCTGCGAGGTCGCCTTGAGTGTTGACCTTGCCTCCTCTACATTGACAAATCTCTGCGCCCGTCTGTTAAACTCGGTTATCGACCTCACCGGTTTCCCTTGCATGTCATCCCAAAGGGCACTCCCGGGTAAAACACCAGCTCGAATGGCCATCAAATGCCCACTGTCATCCACGTCTCGAGCTCGGGCGACCTCTAGATTAAATCTTGTCAGGTAGTTCTTTAGTGTTTCGCCCGGTTGTTGTCGGACGTTAGTCAAAGTGGATGCTTCGGGTCTGACTCCCATCATAGCTCGGAACTGCTTCTTGAAGTCTCTAGACAATTGATCCCATGAAGTTATAGAATGTCTCTTGTACTTCTCGAACTAACTCTTGGCAGGCCCGGCCAATGATGTCGGAAACAACATACATCTGAGCTCGTAACCCACGTTACTAGCTCTCATGATAGTGTTGAATGTACTCAGATGGCTGCATGGGTCGGTTTTTCCCTTCAAACGCTGGGACGTGAGGAATCCGGAACCCTTGGGGGAACTGAGTGTTAGAAATATTGGGAGCAAATGGCTCGAGCTCCTCATCAGAGTCCTCATATCGACCGTTCCCTCGTTCATTCTTCAAAAGCCTAAAGGCTTTTTCGAGCTGATCGATCCTTTCTTGTACTGGGTCTTTAGGCGGTGTTTGGAATTGATAGTCATTAGTCGCGATCCCAGGCTCGCGTCTCCGTGAGGGATCTCTACGCCCATTCAGATGATTCCTAAGATCCGGGTTTGTCTGATCTCCCTTTCCCCTGCTCTGATTCAGGTGATTGCGCAGGTCGGGATGGCTCTTGTGATTTCCAGTATTTTTACGACCCCGGTCGTGTTTACTGACAGACCTAGTTTCTCCGGACTCATCACTAGTGAAACTCATCGATCGGTCATTTCGTGGTGGATCCTTTCTACGTCGCCTTGTCCCTGCAGTGCGAGATCGGGACGTCTGACTTCTCTCGGATGGCGCGCCTTTCCGCCCCTGGAACGTCTCCCTGTTTTCTTGTCTTTCCCCTGTACGCCCTTGATCCTGATCTCGATCAGGTTGAGCGTTCCTGTGGGGAGGTGAAGGATATCTTATGGGAGACGGAGGAAACCGTATAGGTGACGGTGGTTGCCGTCCTTGCCTCGGCCTGGAGGGTCCAGAATTTGCCCGAGATGGGCCAGTTGCGTTTGGTGCACTACCAGGAACCTGAGTCCGAGCCTCGGCAGGAGCCCGGTTGTTCTCAGTTCCTGCAGGCACTTCCACAGGTGGATTAGGCGGGACCCGAGCTCGGGTACTCCTCTGAGGCCTAGAAGGAGCAGATGGCTCTGTTGGTGCTGGAGGTTGCGCTGGCCTCCTTGTGGTAGCATTTTTTCGTGGACGCCCACGGGGCCTCCGAGGAGGAACGTGCACGTCCCTTGGAGGAGGGACTTGGTCTTCGCGCGGAAGCGGGGGCTGAGCCACCTGCGCCTCCGCGGCTATCCTAGTCAACTCCTTGTTACGTTTGTTGGCATCTGCCAGCAGTTGTTTCAGCTGCTGATTCTCCAATTCTACAATAGGGACATAACGCTTAGGGTTATAATACATGTCCTCATCCCTTGGTTGTGGAGGTGGTCCCCGGGAATCGGAGGACCCACTCCTTTCTTCAGCGTCCGGGTTCTCCATCGGTTGTTTTCCAGGACGCCTTGGGTAATTTTCTTCAGGAGTGTTCTGATTGTTTGCAGCCATGAATCTCTCTGGGATGGATGCTTGAGGCTCTCAATGAAAGCACCAAACTGTTGACGCCGTTTTTCGTCAACAGATAAAAGAAGAGAGCACGTAAACAATTAAAGACAATAGCTAAAACAAACAAACGAATCAGACACACGGTTTTTACGTGGTTCAGCAGTTAAATCTGCCTAGTCCACGAGTCTCTGTTATTAATCTCAAGATTATCTCTGAACAATTCTTTAGCATGAATTCTCCAGAGTTTTCTCTCAAGGATCAGAATTTCGGTCCTCTACAATGGTGCATGACTTCTCTATTTATAGAGAAGGATGCAGAATACTATCCCACATATTTTGGGTAGTTACTCTTTTGTGAATAAAAATAAATGGCTTTAAATGCCAACAATCAGATATAAAAGGAAACGTTCCCCAAAGATCAAGAAACGCATAACTGACTAAATAATATCCCACGATTTTTGGGGATTTACATCAATAAATGAGGATTATATCCCATATCTACAATACTTGTAGATATTCAAGGTAATCATAGCGTATCTCCAAGGCTTCAGCATCTAAGGTTTCACGTCATTGTGCGAGCCACTGACATTTCCCGAGCTGACATTGCTTTCGAGATAGCATATCGAGCTCGAGATCCCTGCTCCGAAGTTGTTCCTGAAGATGAGGGGCTCACAGAGCTATCCTTCGAGATCGAGATCATTTCGAGGTCACCATATTCGAGGTCTGTATCATACTTTGCAGGCTCCGATTTACAATCGTAGAGCATACCCTAACCCTCACGAGACCATTTAATGCGAACTCAGCTTTCGAGGTCATATTTGCTATGGCTCGAAATCTGGGTATAACACCAATTGTAAGATTAAATATTTTTTTTTTTCAAAATTTTCTTTTAGAAAAAATACTTATGAATCTAAATGTAATAAAATATTTTAAAATTCTAAATTAAAATTATGAATTTAAAAGATATATTTAATATAAAAAAAATTAAAGCCAACAAAAAGTTATATATATTATTTAATTAATGGCTAGAACAATTAAAATAAGTAATTTCTCATTCAAAAAAAGTAAATGGAAAAATAAGAAACTAAATATTTTTATGTCTTATTTCATTATTACATATATGTTTGGATAAGCAAAATACGTGACAAAATAAATAATAAAGAAACTAAATAAAATAATAAATTTAAGCACATTAATATTTTTCGGTTATACTTTTGAAAACATAATTGATAGAGTAATTTAAATATTTTAATATAAAATTTTAAAATATGCGATGAGAAATTATTATGGCTCATTTTTTACTTTTTATTTTATTTTTTAATTGTCATGTAAATTTTAAATAAATAAACAATGTCATATACTATATAAAGAATGACATAAACATATTAAAAAATAAACCAAAATATTGTATATAGTTTTAATATATGATAAAAAGTTAAAAAAATAAAATAAAAAATTGTTAAATAAAGAATATGTTAGATACACACTTTGTATATATAAAGATATGGTGAAGTATAGTTTTAAATTAAATATATTTTTTTTTGAAAAAATACCTATGAATTTTAATATATTAAAATATTAAAAAATCTAAATTAAAACTATGAATTTAAAAAATTTATTTGATTAATTATTTAATTTAATTTTTTTTAAAGCCAACAAAAAATTATATGTAAATATATATTACTTGATTAATGTCTACAGTAATTAAAATAAGTAATTTTAAAAAAATTAAAACAAAATAAGAAATATATGTATTTCTATCTTACTTTATTATTGAATATATATTTGGATAAACAAAATATGTTAAATAAAATAAATAAATATTTAATAAAAGAAAATAAATAAATTTAAACAAATAAAGATTTTTCATCTAAGAAATTATTATGTCATATTTATTATTATTTTTTTAATTTATTTTTTAAAGAAACTAATTGTTTTAAAAAAAAAAGTAATTTAACATCACTTGGCCAATTGGCAAAAAATTCACGAGAGAAGCTAAAAAATGATTCTTTCTATACTTATGCTTAATTTAAGTCAAGGACCTCAACATTCTCGTCATCAACACCACTCACATTCATCATCATTTTCATCGTCTTCTATGCTGAAACATAGACTAGTTTTTCTATTGAAAAAATAAATAAATAAAACCCATGGGCATTGATGTATAGATCTTCCATTCATTTTTTCTTTTGTTGATACCCAGAAGATAGTAGTTATTAGGTGGAGCAAGGTGCAAAATAATCACTGTGCTCCGTGTTTTATATCCAATAAAAATCATTTAAAAACATCCCAAAATTATTAGATCAGGGGAAAAAGCGAGTTTCCTCACCTCCTAATTGAAATTAATTAAGAGTGAAAATCAAAATCAAACAAGCCAGGAGAAGATTAAACCAAAGAAAAAGGGTAATTTAGTAATTTAAGATAAGAGAAAGAGAAGAGAGAGACCTGGATTTATATGAGTGAAAGTATCCCACACACTTGGTCCTCTTCCATCTGCTAGCGATGCCCCTTCAGACTGAGGAAAAGAAAATTAAATTAAAAGGGAAATTAGATAGACAATATTAATTATAAATTAAAAGAAGAAATATATAAATGGAACCTGATAAGCAGAAGAACCTGCTCCGAATATGAAATCTTCAGGAAAGCTACTCCGGCTTATGTCGGCTAAAGCCGCCGAGAAGCTTATTACAATTAAGAGCATTACAGTCCTGAGGAGGAGACTACCTAACTTTGCCATCGTCCAAAACTCACTTCTTAATTTCAATATAAATATAATTATGAAAAGTAATAATAGATTTCAAGTTCAACAATAGAATAAAAATATATAGAAAGAGAATAGTTAACGCACTATATTTTAATAGAAAAATTGATTTAATATAGTGTGAAAAGGATTTCTCTCATGACCAATAAACATATTTGGACCACATATACAGGGGATGAGCAAGTGGCAGATATACCTGTTTCTTTTGTCTCTTATCTGGCTGATTTAGAGATAAATATTTTGAGTATGCCTAAGTGGCACTCATGGTGTCCAACATATGTAGCGAAATTAATTAGTGTGTTGAAGTGTACATAATTGTGAAATAAGTAATAAAGTGATAAATATGAGTATCGTCTCCCCAAGAATTATGTTAGCAATAAATTGTAAAATCAACATTTAACAACTTTGAAAAGAAAATAAATAAAGAGATTTGATTAACTAACTTTGAGAAATAAGTAAAAAGAAATAAAAATAGACAACAAAATTAGGTCAAGGAAGCAAACAAGTAATGAATAAAATGATGGTGATAAGTTAGAGTTTCTAAATCCCCCTATAATGCAACTCTTAGCAAAATGCTACACAGAAATGTTATAGCAAAACTGACTTTGTCAACTAGGAATCCAATTAGTTCATGTCTTTTTCCAAAGTTTTTATAAACTGATTCTCCAAATTAATTAACATATTCTTATGCCAATTCTCAATCAAGCACAATTCTTTTTTTGCTTTTTTTAGGTGATTATATTTTCGTATATCATCACAATTCAAACTCTAAAGAGATTAAAACATGCATTATCCAAATCCTATATCCAATGATATCAACTTTTCTATAATTAATACCAAATCATTCACTCACATTTAGTGGCCAAACATAAGCAAGAATAAACAAGATAACCATTTGGATAAATAAAGTCTAGATTTGTAATAGCATTCTTTGCATAATTATCCACATCTACATATTAGGGGTTCATGAGCACTCTAACTAAAATAGCTTAGCTCATGTTCAAAGTAAAAATAAAAACCACCATAATAATCATATCAACCATTAAACCCATGGTAATCAAAATTAATGTTCTAAATACAAGAGAGAAAAGGGGAAAGAAATCAAGCCAAATAATGATGTCCACTTGTAGACTTGATTCATCTTCTTCTTCTTCCTTTGATTCTCCTCCACGAGCTTGGATTCTCTTCCTCTTCTTTTTCTTTTGGTGTTCTTCTATCTACAATGGCAGCTCCCCCCTCAAATGGTGGCTGGGTTCTCTCTCTCTCTCTCTCTCTCTCTATAACGACCCAAATTCACTAATAAGGCTTAAGGGCCCTGATTAGTGTGCCGGGAGGGCATAACTGGATTATATGTGAATTAAATGATTAAAAGCATGTTATATGATTAATTGAATATCCATGATGCATGACTATGTGTATTAGTATGCATGTAGGCCCTGACTAGGTTAGAATGCCATATTTGTAATTTTGGCCCGTTGAGGGCATAACTGTATATATTTGTGATAAATTGTTGAGACCACATTATTATGTTGATATATTTGTAATCTGTGACTCGAGGCGATCCTAGTGAGCGGTTTAGCGAAAAAGTCACGGCGGGGATTTATACCCGGTTCGGGGTGAGCCTGAGGGTATTTCTGGGAATTTAGAGAATATATTGGAGTCTATTTTGATATTGAGGAATATACTTGGTGATTAGTTAGGTGCCGGTAAGTAAGTGGAAAATATTAGAGACATTCGGGGAATTAGCAGGAATTTGGTGTAATGACCAAAATGCCCCTAGGAGGTTTAAAAGCTTAGTTATAAAGGGGAGGGTAAATTGGTCATTTGGCTTATAAGGGATGAGTATTACTAGACTTTATACCTTAGTGGAATGTGTAGAAGGCAGTAGAGGTATGAAGAAAAGAAAAGAAAGAAAAGAAAGAGAAAATAAGGAAGGGAAAAGCAGGGGTTTTCTCTCAACGGTTTAGGCTTCTCATCACCAATTCTTGAGGTTTCTTGGAGCTAAAACTCAGAGAGAGTTTGGGCAGGAGCTTGAGGCTAGGATTCCTGGTTTGGTCATGAGGAATTGGCAGGAGATACTCATCATTTGAGGTAAGGTCTTGAGGTTGTAACTCGGTTTCTAGTTCATAGTGTTGATATGGATTTTGAGCTGAGTTTTGATGGGGAATTATAGGGAGTTGAGGATGAAGCTTTGAGGAGGTGAAGGCTAAGCTAGTGTGGAGGATAACCTAGGTTGAGCTCATCCATCAAAGGTAAGAAACTCTGGTTTAAGTTCTGTGATTTCAATTGATTTCTGTTGAGTTTTGAGCTCTAGGTTCAGCCATGGTGAATTTTGTGTTTTGGGGTGCATGTGACTGAATTTCTTGTGGTTAGGTCATTTGGGGTGAGTTGGAGATGTTAGTAGGCTTGTTTTTATGTTGGGTTGAAGTTTGGAAGAGTTTTAGAAAGGTTTGGCTTGGGAAAATCGAAGGAAGAAAATGTAGGGTTTGCTGTGCTGTGACTAGCGCTGTAGCGCTAGCCTTTGGGCGTTACAACGCTAGGCTTTGTGGTCTGGGGCGTTTTAGGCTCTGTTTGTAGCGCTGTAGCACCCACTTTACGGCGAAGTAGTGCTATCTTGTTCTCAAAAAGGGGTTTTAGGTTATTTCTTAGGGTTTTTGCCCGGGGGCTCGGGGTTTGATTCCACCACCCCGTTTGGTGGAATTTGGGCTTCCCGAGGGCTCGGGATTGGTCCCGAGGCTAGGTTTTGGATTCGAGGTTTGGTGATGATTTTGATCTATGGCTGTGACTAGGTGTACGCTAGGGCTCGGACGAGATCGTGCTTGAGGATCAAATTGAACAAAGCTAGCGAAATCTAAAGGTAAGAAAACTGCGTTCGATTATGTGTTTGTGATGGGACTAAGAGCTCCCTATATCTGTATGATGTCATAGATGGTATTATGCGATGAGACATGTGATAAATGTCCTAAGGGTGCCGTAAATAATACTTGCGCACAGGGCGCGGCTCGGCCACTTGTAGCTGAGGACAGCTTAATATTCACTGAGCTCGGTTTAAGCGGGTCGGAGTCAGTGGGATAAATAGAGGGTGCGACCTAAGGGCGTTAACCCTGGTTATCATATGTGAAATGATTATTGATATGAAATGATGTACTTGGTATGCTGAATACTTGAGTAACATTAATAATTGGACTTGTTTATCGAGATTTTCGGAAACCACACTAATAGATATTAGCTAAGAATAAAGATATAGAATGTAGGAGATTAATATAGGATTTTTACGTGGTTGGGGCGTTAATAAGCCTTAGTCCACGAGTCAGTTGTATTAGAGCTTGGAAAGTCTTTTATAATGGAGTTTTTCTCTATATTTTGACAGAGTAACTGTATATCAGTCGAAAAGAGATCCTTTTTCCAGTGTTCTATAGCCTGTATTTATAGACTCATGGGAACACTGGGTCTGGGCCGGGTATAACTCGGGCCCATCAGAGATATGGATACTCTTGGCTTCTCTGGTGGAAGCCCAATATAAAAGATAAAACATACATAAATTCAAGACTAATTAAGGCCCAATAAGGTGGCCCAAGAGCTATACTTCGCCCGACAAAACGGTGCTTTTGGTTTGGGCACTTCGAGTTACGAGGTAGATTCAGGGGACAAGATCAGTCAGAGTACTTGGCAGTGCAGACCTGAAACAGCGCCGTGCAATCCCGAGGTGGCCTTTTCCGCAGGTGAAAAGTAAGGACAACCCCCACGTGAAATGGGGCGGCTTCAGGATCCCAGACGCTTTTCCCTACCAACCAGGGACGACCTAATCCAGGTTCGTTTACCGCAGGCCCGAATCGTTTAATACTTCGACGTGATCCTGAGCTCTGTACGTCTCCCGAACAACTATCTTGGTATGCCGCCCCGGACACCGTCCGGGCCCAGGATCGCACTAGGGCCATGCCCCATGGACATTCCTATATCCAGCGGGCTTGGGCCGGGCCCACACTTGAACGCTCAGTCCATGGGCCCCGACCGCCGTCCCGGGCCTACGTCAAGAAATAGGGATAACATTTACCCCCCAAGCCTTCGCCTGGAGCCTCCAGGTGGAGACTTGCCTTGTTCCCGGACGACCCACGGTCGCCTTCCCAGTTCCTGCTTGGAGTCGTGGGTTCGTGACAGAGGGCAATGACGTTGGCTGTAAGCTGGGCCCAGTCCATTTACCGGTGTCCGGGTACGTTTACCTTTGTCCCATTTCGTGATAGGGGTACACGTGTCACCAGGCGAGTGCTGTTTGGATGGGTCTCGACCATGAAGGGTCGCCTAGCCATCCCAAGGGTCACTAGGCCTAGGCTAGGGTGTCAGCACAGATCACGAAGCGTCCCATCCGCACGGGAGTCCATCATTATGACTTTTGGGTTGAGGTGGACCATAGGATGGGGTGACCTTTGGCATCTACCCCTCCTGGGCCGTTAGATCTGAGATGGCGAGGATCCAGCCTGAGAGGGCTCATAAATCCTCCTGCACGATTCTGGACCGTCCGATGGGGAGACACCTGTCCGTTGGATTAGGGGCCATGATTTGGGCCTTTATAAATACCCCGCAGATGCTCATTTGCCATTTTTACACTCTCGAGCCATCTTAAGAATTGATCAGCTTTGCCTAAGCTTTGCATGTCCGATATCACCGACGACATCCACCACCGTCTGTTACTTCTACGCCGTCGCCTATTTCCAATGCCCCCAGCGTCTGTCTATCTGCCTGAGAGCACGCCCTGGAAGTGTCCTATCGACGAGCTACTGAACCGGCTTCACCACTTCAAAAACGAAGTTTTGCCGTTCTTATCGTCGGACAACCACCATCTTCTACGGCCATCAACTCCCAATAAGTCCTTCTGACCCTCTTGATGAATATACGACCTTGGGCAGTTATTTTAATTTGCTTGTTTAGGCCGCTAGAATGTGAGTATATTTAGGAGTTGTTAGGAAGGCTGCCTGGTTCGGGCTGCTCCGTATCTGGATGCTTCCTGGACATATGGCGGAGCCTTAGTAGCTTTTCTTCCTTTCCCGATTGGGGTCTCGTGGTTCCTTGGTGATCCCAGACCCGATCTGCAGGGGCTCCAAGCAGTCCTTAGGAGATCCTTCGTACCTTAACCGACTTCCTTGGGTTTAGGTACTGACTGCTTGGCTTTCTTTCTTTGTTCCCAGATCATCAAGTATGGCCACGGGCGTCACTCTCCATTTCGAGGAAGAAGTCAACAGGGCCCCGATCGTCATCTCTGAGTCCTAAACACCCAAGGGCAATAGGTGGGAAATGGACGTGGCGCCCAACCTGTTCCGGAACTACCAGATGATGTACCTCCTGGAGAAGCATTTGGGCATAGAATCCACCCCCAGACTCTTCGACAACCGCATGGCCATGATTGAGGAGCGGGCGCACACGTCCGTAGAGGGATTCGGGGCCTGGAGTGCCGGCCACATCAGTGCGGGAGCCACGCTCCCGCTCCATGACTACTTCGTGCGATTCTTGATGTATGTGGGGATCGCGCCGTTCCAAATCATGCCGCAAGTGTACCAGCTACTTGCTGGATGGCAGGTGTTCTGCATCGCGAAGGAGGTCGCGGAGCTGACCCTTGCAGAAGTCTTATACTTCTACAAGTTGGAGCCGCAGGTCAACGTGAAGGACAAGACCTTGGACGGCTTCTACAGACTAAAGTCGCGAAGTAGCTACCCCGCCCCCACTAGCTCCTAGAAGCATCCCCCGGACGTCCGTCATTACTGGTTTATGACATCCGGGTTCCTCGTGGAGAAGAACCCTACATTGCTGTTGGATTTCCAGCGAGTGGGTAAGTGCTTCCCCGATTTTTTTTTTGGTTCTCTTTTTCTCTGTTTCTCATCATGCTGCTTTGGGTGGCAGGACCTTTCGCTCAAACTCCCGTCACCCAGTTCATCATGGAATGGAGGAAGTTCTACTCCAGGTTGAGCGCGGAGGACCTGGACGTAGGCGGCTACGTCAACACAGACAACCTTCGATTGGTCGGGATGCTCACGACCACCCAAACCATCATCATCTTGAACCTTCTGGGCATCGCCTGCGAGAAGAACGTCGTCATCTGGGAGCAATTGGCCTTGGATCACATTGCAGAAGTGGAGAAAGCGTGGCGAGCTGACGCGGCCCAGCGCAAGAAGGACCAGGGCCGGACGAAGGCGGCCACTTCGGAGGAGCTCTTTGAGGATGCCCTACCGAACACTGGGGCTCCCGGGACTAGCGTATCGGGGCGAGGTAACTCCCCTTTAATCTTGACTTACGCTCCCCAAGTCGGGGACTTAGCTAGGGATAGGCTAGTACCCCAAGGCCCCGCGTTTAGGGCTGATGGGGAGACGAGACCTTCGACTCCCGTCCCCGTAGGTTCGGAGGTCCTCATGTTCTTATCTGGGTTCCTTCAGTACGGGAATTTCCTGAACCTGGATGACATGGGGGATCGATTCCATTCCTTTGCTTTAGAGGAGTTGAGTCGCGCCCGGGGCATAGATGAGGGTTCGTCCCGGGTCATTATTAGTTATGATTATTTCCCCCCCTTTTTTTTGTTTGTTTTGCCATATTAACTCCCTTTTCTGTGCTTTTATAGGAGACTCCGGTATGTCTACTCCTGCCAGCGAAATGAGGCGACTCCTCAAGGATAGGGCGGCTAGGAAAGCTGCCAGGAAAGCAAGCGAGGCGACAGGCCCAGAACCCAGCCCCAACAAAGAAGTACCCGGGACAGAACTTCTTCCCGGTGGGGGAGCCCTTGCCGCAATCCCCATTCAAGCCGTAGAGCCAGCTGTAGTCTCCGGCCCCGCCCAAAACCCTGTGATAGACTTGGAGGCAGGTGCACCGGCTAGCCAAAGTTCCGGAAAAAGGGGCCTGGAAGCCGGAGCTAAGGAGGCCGACACCGGGAAGAGGCCCCGAACTAGGCGGGCTTGCTCGGCCGAGGAGTCGCACGGCGAGAGTCGACTCGCCACAAAAGAGGTCCTCGCCCTGCCTGTTCTCCCCATACGACCGACTCTTCTCGAGGAGGGGGAGTCCACTACGCGGGATGAGCAGTCCCGGCTGATCAATCGGACCTAGGAACACGGTCGAAGTTGGAGGGACGACACGTACAGGGCCCTGACGATCTGTCGTCAGGTAGAATTCGCAGAGAGTCTGGCAGCGTTCCTCAGCCGATCGTGGATCGGCTAGTCGCCGAGACGGGCTTCCGTCCTAAGCTCGGGCAGGACACAGCCCCCCTGGCGGCTGACCTGTTGGACCAGGTGGGGAACACCATGTCCAATCTCCAACTCAAACGGTACGCCACGATTGCCGACCCAGACGTGATATTCATTTCCCAGGCGCTTCGCCACCAGGCCACTACGGTAAGTTCTACTCATCTCTTTCTTTCCCCTTCTTGTTAATAAGGATTTTCCCTAACTTTTCCTTGCTCCAGGTTGATCTGATGTCCCATCGGAGTGCCGACCTGGTGGACGAGTTGGCCGTGAAGATGGAGACGGCCAAGCTGGAGCTGGAGGTGGCCGTCAATCAGAGGGAGGCCGCCAAGGGGGCCCTTGGCCAGGAGATGGCCCGTGCCCAGGCGGAGCGTGAGGAGTTCGACCGTGCTAAGGTCGGACTGGAAGAGGCTTTGTCCCGGAAGACAAAGGAGGCCGATGAGCGGGCAACACTCTTGGAGGCGGTCGCGGCTCAGTCTGTCCTGGACAAGGAGGAGATCCAGACCCTGAAGGCCCGGGTCTGCGAACTCGGCGATTCTCTTCTCGAGGAGAAGGCAGCGCACGAAGCATCCTGCCGCGAGAAGGAGGAGGCCAAGGGCATGCTGGAGGTCACCTTCGAGGAGGCCATTTACATGGTCTGGTGCAAGGACAAGAGTATGAACCTCCTTGTCTTCCCCGATCCGAAGTCAAAGCGGGCCGAGTTCGAGGCCAAGGAGAAGGAGGACGTGGAGCTCCGGGTGGATGAAGTCTAGGCCCGAATCCTGGCCTTGTCCTTTTTTTGTTGTTGTTGTTGTAATTTTGACCTGTTCGGACGCGTCCGCGTTCAAAACACTGTTATTTTCTCCGGTTTTTATATAAGTATTTCTTTTCGTTATTCCGAGTAGAAATTTCATTTTATTGCCGCTCCTAATTGATTCTGAGGGTTTGATCCCGGTTCCAACGGCCCAGACTAGACCTACTGACTAACTTGCCGAGTTTTCAAACCTGACCGCTAAGTTTTTAATCCTGGCTCCAAAGGCCAGGGCCAACGGGGCTAAGTTTATTTTGGAACCTTGTTCTCCCTTTATCAGCTATAAGCCATGGCTTTGCTATGGGGCATACCGGATGCTTCTCTCTCCTAAACATCACTCGTCTGGAGCGGGACGAGCCTTGGGCTCGGTCCTTTCTAATTTATATTTACTGGACATTGTTAGTCCGGGGCGGGACCAGTCTTGGACTTGGTCCTCTTTAATCTGTACCCCCGGACGTCGCTCGTCTGGGGTGGGACTGGCCTCGGGCTCAGTCCTCTTTAATTTATGCCCCCGGACATCGTTCGTTCAGGGTGGACCGGCCTTGGGCTCGGTCCTGTCACTTATATCCCCCAGACATTGTTAGTCCGGGACAGGACCAGCCTTGGGCTTGGTCCTCTTTAATTTTTACCCCCGGACGTCGCTCGTCTGGGGTGGGACCGGCCTCGGGCTTGGTCCTCTTTAATT
This sequence comes from Humulus lupulus, assembly GCF_963169125.1. NCBI lineage: Eukaryota > Viridiplantae > Streptophyta > Magnoliopsida > Rosales > Cannabaceae > Humulus > Humulus lupulus. The sequence continues at coordinate 70,969,572 of NC_084798.1, forward strand.
TATGCCCCCGGACATCGTTCGTCCGGGGTGGATCGGCCTTGGGCACGGTCCTGTCACTTGTATCCCCCAGACATCGTTAGTTTAGGGTGGGACCAGACTTGGGCTTGGTCCTCTTTAATTTGTACCCCCAGACGTCGCTCGTCCGGGGTGGGACCAGCCTCGGGCTCGATCCTCTTTAATTTATGCCCCCGGACATCGTTCGTCCGGGGTGGACCGGCCTTGGGCACGGTCCTGTCACTTATATCCCCCGGACATTGTTAGTCCGGGGTGGGACCAGCCTTGGGCTTGGTCCACTTTAATTTGTACCCCCGGACGTCGGTCGTCCGGGGTGGGACCGGCCTTGGGTTCGGTCCTCTTTAATTTATACCCCCGGACGTCGGTCGTCCAGGGTGGGACCGGCCTTGGGCTCGGTCCTCTTTAATTTATGCCCCCGGACATCGTTCGTCCGGGGTGGACTGGCCTTGGGCTCGGTCCTCTGTAACTTATATCCCCCGAACATCGTTAGTCCGGGGCGGGATTGGTCCTCTTTAATTTGAACCCCCGGACGTCTCTTGTTCGGGGTGAGATCGGCCTTGGGCTCGGTCCTCTTTAATTTATGCCCCCGGACATCGTTCGTCCGGGGTGGACCAGCCTTGGGCTCGGTCCTCTGTAACTTATATCCCCCGGACATCGTTAGTCCGGGGCGGGACCAACCTTGGGCTTGGTCCTCTTTAATTTGAACCCCCGGACGTCGCTCGTCCGGGGTGGGACCAGCCCTGGGCTCGGTCCTCTATAATTTATGCCCCTGGACATCGTTCGTCCGGGGTGGACCGGCCTTGGGCTCGGTCCTCTGTAACTTATATCCCCCGGACATCGTTAGTCCGGGGCGGGACCAGCCTTGGGCTTGGTCCTCTTTAATTTGAACCCCTGGACGTCGCTCGTCCGGGGTGGGACCGGCCTTGGGCTCGGTCCTCTTTAATTTATGCCCCCGGACATCGTTCATCCGGGGTGGACCGGCCTTGGGCTCGGTCCTCTGTAACTTATATCCCTCGGACATCGTTATCCCAGGGTGGGACCAGCCTTGGGCTTGGTCCTCTTTAATTTGTACCCCCGGACGTTGCTCTTCCGGGGTGGGACCGGCCTTGGGTTCGGTCCTCTTTAATTTATACCCCCGGACGTCACTCGTTTGGGGTGGGACCGGCCTTGGGCTCGGTCCTCTTTAATTTATGCCCCCGGACATCGTTCGTCCGGGGTGGACCGGCCTTGGGATTGCGGGGTTCGTGTCACTCGGACCTCGTTGGTCCGAACCGGGACTAGCCTGAGCTTGCGCCCCGCCCGGTATTCGCTTATACCCGGGATACCCCCCGCAAGTGAGCAGAGACTGGTGTGGGGTCACTTGGGAAAGATTCTCATTGTTTTACAAAATTTCTTTATGACGTTTTGTACACGCCATTTTTATTATTAGAAAAAGGGTCGCTCTGAGGCGTACATCGTTTGCAATGAAAATATTAAATTGGGACATGTTTTCCCGACTACTGATAGTATTTACGGAGATGCTCCGCATTCCATGCTCGCAGGACTTCCGAGCCATCGAGTCACTTTAAGCAGTATGTCCCGGGGAACACTTCGTGTTGGATTTCGTACAGCCCCTCCCAATTCGGGCCCAGAACCCCCACTCTCGGATCTTGAGTAGCAGGGAAGACTCCGCAAGACTAAGTCGCCGGCTCTGAACTTTCGGCTCTTGACTTTCGAGTTGAAGTGTCACGCGATCTTTCCTTGGTACATCTTCAGCTGTACCTGGGATTCCTCCCAGATCTCCTCAATGAGATCTAGTGACTCTTGGAGCAAGGCGTGGTTCTGGGTGGGGTCATACGTGTCTCGTCAGTGAGATGGGATGGTCGTTTCGATGGGGATGACGGCTTCGCATCCATAAACCATGGAGTAAGGAGTGTGGCCGGTTGATGTCCTCTCGGTTGTCCGGTAAGCCCATAGTACGCGGGGCAGTTCCTCGGGCCATTTGCTCTTGCAGGCCTGGAGCTTTTTCTTCAGCATCCCCTTTAGGAATTTTTTCACGGCTTCTGCCTGCCCATTTGCTTGGGGCCTGGCGACCGCGGAGAAGCTCTTGACGACACCGTGCCTTTCGCAAAAATCCGTGAAGTGGGAGTTGTCGAACTGCTTCCCATTGTCAGATACAATTTTGTAAGGGAGGCCATAACAACACACTATGTTGTTGACGACAAAATCCAATGCCTTCTTGGAAGTGATGGTGTTCATGGGCTCCGCCTCAACCCACTTGGTGTAGTAGTCCACGGCCACGATGGCATACTTCACCCCTCCATTCCCGGTTGGGAGCGATCCTACGAGATCAATCCCCCACACCGCGAAGGGCCAGGGGCTAGTCATCAAGGTTATTTCTGTCTAGGGGGCCCGCGAAACCTTTGCGTACCTCTAGCACTGTTCGTACTTATGGACGTATTCAACACAATCTTTCTTCATGGTCGGCCAGAAGTATCCTTGGCGCAGGATCTTCTTGCAAAGACTAGGCCCGGCTGTGTGATCTCCGTAAAAGCCTTCGTGCATTTCATGCATGATGGCGCTTAGTTCAGTCCCGGACACACATCTGAGATAGGGCATGGACAATCCCCGACGATAGAGTTTTTCGTCAATCATGACATATCGGTGGACTTGGTAGTGGAGCTTCTTGGCTGCGGCCCTGTCAGCTGGAACCTCCCCGGCTGTCAGGTAGCGGATAAGCGGTCCCATCCAAGACGTGGAGTGATCGACGGTGTGGACCGCGGGGGCCTTGATCCTTAGGATGGGAAGATTGTTGATGGGGACCAGCCCGGCCAGCTCTGCCTCGGCGTCGGTGGCCAGCTTCGCTAGTGTGTCCGCGAAGACATTTTGCTCTCGGGGGATCTGGCGGATGGAGTGCTTTGTGAATGCCTGTAGCATCTCTCTCGTCTGGGTCACATAGGCCGCCATTCGCTCTCCTTTAGTTTGATATTCCCCCGAGATTTTCCTGACAACTAACTGGGAATCACTGTAGATTTCCAGGTTCGCTGCCCCGACCTCCCAGGCCAAACGCAGCCTGGCTAGGATAGCTTCATGCTCCGCTTCGTTATTCGACGCCTTGAACTGGAAACGAAGAGCATTTTTTAACTGGTGCCCCTGCGGTGACACCAAGATGATCTCGGCCCCGGCCCCGTTCTCGTTCGAGGCTCTGTCCACGAAGACTTTCCATACGGGTGCCGCAGGGGCCCCGGGGTCATTGTCTTCCTGAGATACCCCGAAACACTCAACGATGAAATCGGTCAAGGCTTGCCCCTTGATAGATACCCTATGGACGTAGGATATGTCAAACTGACTCAGCTCCATGGCCCACTTCAAGAGCCTTCTCGATGACTCGGGCTTCTGTAACACTTGCCGCAGGGGCTGGTTGGTCAGGACCTTTATGGTGTGGGCTTGGAAGTACGGCCGGAGCTTCCAGGATGCCATTAGAAGGCAAAAGGTCAGCTTCTCGATCAATGGATACCGAGAATTAGCGTCCAACAATCGCTTACTTACATAATACACCGGGAGCTGCGTCCTCTCCTCTTCCCGCACCAGCGCTGATCGCGTGTTCTGTCACTGCCAGATAGAGGTACAGAGGTTCCCCATCCACCGGTTTCGCCAGAATCGGAGCTTGGGCCAGGTGTTCTTTCAGTTTACGAAAATCTTCTTCGCACTCAACTGACCATTCGAAACGCTGGCTTCCCCTAAGGACGTTGAAGAACGGGATGCACTTGTCCGTGGCTTTGGAAACGAAACGGCTCAAGGTGGCTATCCGCCCTGTTAGGCTTTGTACGTCCTTATGCTTCCGGGGGGAGGCCATATCAACCAGTGCCTTGATCTTATCTGAATTGGCCTTTATTCCATGGAAACTCACTATGAAGCCCAGGAACTTCCCGGAGGCCACGCCGAAAGTGCACTTTTTGGGATTCAACTTCATCCCGTACTTCCGAATGACTGCGAAAGCTTCGGCCAGATCGTCTGCATGCTTCCCGGAAGTCTTGGACTTGACCAGCATGTCATCGATGTAGACTTCCATGTTTTGCCCTAGCTGGGCCTGAAACATCCGATTGACAAGCCTTTGGTAGGTTGCCCCGGCGTTTTTCAATCCGAAAGGCATGACTATGTAGCAGTATATTCCCTTGTCGGTCTGGAAATTGGTGTGCTCCTGATCTGCCACATTCATAGAGATCTGATTGTAGCCGGAGTAAGCATCCATGAAGCTCAAGGTCTCGTATATGGACGTAGCATCCACCATTTGGTCGATCCGGGGCAGCGGGAAATAGTCCTTCAGACATGCTTTGTTGAGATCCGTGAAGTCGATGTACATTCTCCATGTCCTGTTTGGTTTCAGCACCAAGACGGGATTGGCCAGCCACACGGGGTACACAGCCTCGCGTATGAAGTTGATAGAAGACAGCTTCTCAACTTCCAGCTTAAGGGCCTCGGCCCTCTCCGTCCCCAAAGGCCTGTGTTTCTGGCGGACTGGGGTCGCGTTTGGGTCAATACTTAACGCGTGGCAGATGATGTTGCGGTCGATCCCAGTCATGTCTGAGTGAGACCATGCCAGGATATCCTGGTTTTCCTTAACTTGGGCGATGATGGCGGCCCGAACATCCGCCGGCAGACTTTTTCCGACTTGGATGATCCGAGTTAGATCGGTGTCACTGATACATACCTCCTCTATCTCGTCCATTGGTTCCAGGATGCGGTCGTCCCCTATCCTTGGGTCTAGTCATCTTCTTCACGGACGACCCTCCCAACTGGCGGGGGGGGGGGGGGGGAATCTGGTCGACGAAGTCCTCAACGGGTTCTTCCCGAACCATATATATTGGCTGGGTCGGCACGTGGTAGCACTTCCGGGCGCTCTTCTGGTCTCCCCGGACAGTCCCCGCCCCTCCGTTGTCGCATGGGAACTTCATGCAAAGATGACGGATGGAGGTGATGGCCCCGAACTCGACTAATGCGGGCCGGCCAAAAATGACGTTGTAAGCGGTGGGGCAATCCACCACAACAAAGGTGCAGAACTTGAACGAGTGCTGCAATTCATTGCCCATCATAATGGGTAGCTGGATCATTCCCATGGGGAGAAGTGCATCTCCGTTGAAGCCATAAATCTGGGTAGGGCATGATGCCAGATCCGCTTCAGTCAAGCCAATGGCGATGAAAGCGGGTTTGAACAAGAGGTTGACGGAGCTCTCGTCATCCACTAACACGCGGGACACCAACTTGTTGGCGATTTGAGCATCTATGACTAGCGGGTCGTGGTGCGGAAAATGGACATTGCGGGCGTCGTCCTCCATGAAGGTGATGGGGAGGTTCATCAACTTAGGGCGCTGAGCTGGGGCCTGGACAAGGGCGTATACCTCTTGATCGTGGTCTAGCTTGCTTAGGTAGCGCTTTTGGTCGTTCCTGGACGGTCCTCCCAGGTGAGGTCCGCCCGAGATGGTGGCCACATGTTCGTCAACTCGAAGGGGTGCGGCCCCTGAGGGGTAAGGCATGCCAGGGTCTGGAACCTGTGCGACGGGGGCCCCCTAAGAGGCCGGCGCCATGGGTCCTTGTTCATACCCTCCCTGAGGCGGGTACGCCCGGGGCATTCCCGGGACCGTGGGCTGTCCGGGGCCCGCTAACAGGCCCGGGACTCCCACGGGCATCCTAACCCACTGGTGGAGGTGCCCCAGCTTGATGAGATTTTCGATCTCATCCTTGAGTTGCTGGCATTCTTCGGTGGTGTGGCCCACATCCTTATGATAAGCGCACCTTTTGCTGGTATTCCTTGGATTCCTTCCCCCTTTGAACATGGGGTTGGGCTTCCGGTAGTGAACTGCCCTTTCTGTGGCCAGGTAGATGTTCTCCCTGGTGTCCACCAGATTGGTGTATTTTGAATATTGGGGCTCGTAGCCCCTCTTTCCCTTTTTGACCGCGCCGGTTCTGGCCTTTGCCAAATCGCTTCCCTCGGGAAGGGTTCACGCTCGCTTCAGTCACTCCTGCCTGTGAGTGCTGGGCCCCGACAGGGGCGACACTGTGCCCTGCCGGCGCGACTCCATATCCGGAGTAGTGGGTGGATTGGGCCGGGGCATACCCCGAAGTGGCAGGGCCATACACCGTAGGGGTGTAGCTGATTCCAGGCGCGACGACCGGTCTGGGGGCGACGGGGGGTGCGGTATAGGACTGCGCCGGGTACTGCGCCCCGTATCCCGGGAACGCCTGGGCACTGGGTTGTGGAGTCGAAGGCCACCCAAAAGCTTGAATCTGAGCTTCTTCCCAGTTGATGAATCCTTGGGCCCTCCTGATGAATTCTTCCAGGGTAGTGGCCTTGCTATGCTGCATGTCATCCCAGAGGGGGGACTCGACCCGGATCCCAGACTGTAGTGCCACCAGGCGCTGTCCGTCATCCACTTTCATCTTGGAGGCTTCTTCGGTGAAGCGCTGGATGTAGGCCCTCAAGGTCTCCGTGGGGAGCTGTTTGATATTTGCGAGGGCGCTGATCTGCATGTCCATCCTCATGGCGGCCACGAACTGCTTGCGAAACGAGGACTGCAGCCCGAACCAGGATTGGATGGATCCCGGCTTAAGTCTCTTCCACCACTCTTCGGCAGGACCACCCAAAGTGATCGAGAAACAGAGCCACTTGCCGTCGTCATTGACGTGGGCCACTGTCATGAGCCGGTTGTATCGGGATAGATGGTCCCTGGGGTCGGTGTTTCCAGTATAGGCGGTGAGGCTTGGAATCTTGAACCCCTTGGGGAGTACAGTGTCCAGGATGTGCCTCGCGCAGTGCTCTTTATCCTCCTCATCGGAGTCAGTGTCCGTGCCTTCCTGCTTGCGGACCAAGCGGTCTGTGACCTTTTTCAAAGCGGCCAGCTGCTCCATGAGGTTCCTGGCTGTGCTGTCTTCCAGGGGGATTCTTTCGTTCCTCCTGTCGTTGATGTTGTTTCTGAGGTCGCCACCTCGGGGGAGGATCTTTTCCTTAAGGGGCCGCTCTTTCCGAGCATTCAGTCCGTCGTATAAGTCTATCCGGGACGTATCGTCCCCTGAACTAAGGGCACGCTCCTCGCTGCGAGGCCGCTCTCGACGGTTCTTGTTAATCGAGGCACTTGGGTGCAAAGATCTATCCCGCCCGTCTCGCCCTGGGGCGTGTCGGGGTTGTGCGTTCCGCGGCCGCGTCCCCTGCAGATCGATCGGGTGGCCTCGTCCTGGGACGGGGCGCACCTTCTCTTTCCTAGGGAGCGGCCGGGAACAGGTCCCAGCCTTTGCGACGGGGGTGGTCTTTTCTCGGGTCTTTCCATCGGCCTTCTTTTTCTCCCTGTCCGGGTTTCCTGGAGCTGGCTCAGGAAACGGCACCAGGGGAGGGGGTGAGCTTGCTCCTTCGGGGACCTCGGCTTGCGCTTGTGGAGCGGGCTGCTACGCTCCTAGAAGTGGGCCAGTCGCGGGATTGGCTGTGGGACCCTGCCCGGCTATGAATGCCTGTAGGGCTTGGAGAGACTCTTGCATCCATCGATGCGCCTCCGCTTGCTCAACGATCCTGGCCTCCTGGTCCAGGACTTGTTGCCTCAGTCTGGTCACCTCCAGGTCCTACTGGTTGGGCTCTCCTTTGGGGATCTTGGGATCTGCAGCTTCGTCGTGGTATTCCCCCTCATTTTCCTCTTCATAATATTCCTCCTTGTATTCTGTCCCACCCTCGTAGTCTTGTGACTCGTCATGGTGAGATGTTTGAGGAGGCGCGTTTTCGGGCAGATCCTGAGGGAGATGTTGTGAAGGCAGCGGGTCTCCCTTGCCCTGTTCTGGATTGCTAGGGTCGAAGGTTGTGTGTCGTGCGTTCACCATTGTAGTAAAGGCTTGACGTTAGCACTAGCTTCCTTCAGCTCTCAATGAAAGCACCAAAATGTTTACCGAGATTTTCGGAAACCACACTAATAGATATTAGCTAAGAATAAAGATATAGAATGTAGGAGATTAATACAGGATTTTTACGTGGTTGGGGCGTTAATAAGCCTTAGTCCACGAGTTAGTTGTATTAGATCTTGGAAAGTCTTTTACAATGGAGTTTTTCTCTATATTTTGACAGAGTAACTGTATATCAGTCGAAAAGAGATCCTTTTTCCAGTGTTCTATAGCCTGTATTTATAGACTTATGGGAACACTGGGTCTGGGCCGGGTATAACCCGGGCCCATTAGAGATATGGATACTCTTGGCTTCTCTGGTGGAAGCCCAATATAAAAGATAAAACATACATAAATTCAAGACTAATTAAGGCCCAATAAGGTGGCCCAAGAGCTATACTTCGCCCGACAAAACGGTGCTTTTGGTCTGGGCACTTCGAGTTACGAGGTAGATTCAAGGGACAAGATTAGTCAGAGTACTTGGCAGTGCAGGCCTGAAACAGCGCGCGTGCAATCCTGAGGTGGCCTTTTCCGCAGGTTAAAAATAAGGACAACCCGCATGCGAAATGGGGCGGCTTCAGGATCCTGGACGCTTTTCCCTACCAACCGGGGACGACCTAATTTGGGTTCGTTTACCGCAGGCTCGGACCATTTACCAGTGTCCAGGACCGTTTATGTATACTTCGACGCGATCCTGAGCTCTGTACGTCTCCCGGACAACTGTCCTAGTATGCCGCCCCGGATCCAGCGGGCCTGGGCCGGGCCCACACTCGAATGCTCAGTCCATGGGCCCCGACCGCCGTCCCGGGCCTACGTCAGGAAACAGGGATAACAGGACTATTGAGTGCATGTTTATACTGTATGAGTTATCCAATTATTTTCTTAATGATTATGCTCGGTTATTGTGTTTTCTTGCTGGGCCTTGGCTCACGGGTGCTACGTGGTGCAGGTAAAGGCAAAGGCAAGTTAGACCAATCCTGAGATGGAGAGCTGCGGGGCTGAATGTATATAGTCAGCTGATCGGTCGCCACGGCCGAGGAGTGATACAGAACGGGAAAAGCTTAATTTTCGGTTTTTCCTTAGAGTGGAAAATAACTGTATTTTAATCCTAAAATTTTGTAGGTTGTCTTTTAACTTTACTACTTTTGGGATCCCATGTAAAGAAATCTTTGTTTATAAGAAAAGTAGCTTTTGAGACCAAAATCTTTAACCCTAGTTCAACTGTAGTTTCAGTAACACATTTCAAATTAAATAACTTGATTAGCAAGTCTTGCACTTTTATAAACACACAGTGTAATGGTCTTGGCTATCCAGGGCGTTACACACACACACACTCTCACTCTCTCTGTGTTTTTTTTTTATAAAACTAGGGCACCTCAAATTAGGGAAACTGCCATATTTTTGCTCAACTTCTTTTGTTATCAAGTGCAAGGCTATTCCCCTCATTTGGACCACTTAAAACAAGCCCAAATCAATCCTTATGAATCTCTCCATGCCACATTTAGATTATAGCTCATTAAGTTATTAATATGGTGTTCACATTATCTTTTTCAAAGTCTTTGCTGTGTATTTTGCTATAGAAAATGCTGCAACATTCCTGAAATCCAAGCACCAAAAATTAGCATTTGAAATCAATTTAGCTATCTTTAAAAATTACACATAATTGAGGTGAATTAATTTCTTAATGGGAAGCTAAATAAAAATAATCTAAATATTAATTAAAACTAATATATAAATATTAAAATAAATATTTATTCAAGAAAAAATTAAAACTAATTAAAAGTCACTAAAATAAACTAAAAATGCTTGAGAACAAAACTAATTCAATGCGCAAAAAGAGCTAAATAACTTTATTTTCATAGAGTTATCACACCCCCAAACTTAAGATTTTGCTTGTCCTCAAGCAAAAGAAAAGAAAAGAGACAATAAGGTACTAAAATTGGTGATCTCCACAATTTTCCTCAAAGATTGTCCAATGATCACAGCTTAAAGAAAAAATACAAAGATTGTCCAAAGATTGTAAAAAATTCAAGAGTATGTCTCATTCCAAATTTGATTACTTCATGTGTGTGTGTGATGTATTTTCTCAAATTATTGCATGCAATCTAGATCAATTTATGCAAATATCAATTAAGCACAAAATCTCTACAATGACAAAGTCTCATAGGTTTGTTTTGCATCTCTCTCCACTAATGTAGACAAATACACAACCAAAGATTAATAAGACTTTTAAGCTTGTAATGTTAGACTTAGGTGAATGTAGGATAAATGATACATTTTTGGCTCAAATCACTCTAAGCACATTAATCTTCCTAAGACCATCAAAGAGCACACAATACTCCTAGAAAAATACCTCTAAACAATTGTCACTTCTCTTTTCACATACTATTTATTGAACTTTTTTTTGAGATGCTATACCCCCAAACTTATTTATTTGTAATGAAAAAACATAAGTATATCACAATTTTTTTTGGCAATACAATATGAAATATATACAATGAGAGACATATAACTCACCCTAAACTTAAAATCAAAATTGTCCTCAATATTGAAACGCAAGAAAGAGAAGATAATGCAATTTCTCAACAAATTGTCCCTCTATTTTTTTTAAGTTTGTTTTTGCCAAAAATACATAACAACTTTTCCAAACTCCTCCCATCCTCCCCTAAATGGCACCACTCAACATATGTCTCATAAAGATCAAAGTGCTTATACATGAAGGTAAAGGTAAAAAAGTAGGAAAATTATTTTGAAAGCTAGGCTGATACGTGGCTAACAAGAAAATGATTGTTTCACCCAAAACTAGCATGAGACAAGGAATTATGACACATGGTGATTCAAACGATAGCCTAGTCAGCAAGAATCTCGTCAACCCTCGACTAGGAGACAAGTAGATATATATGGACTTATTTCGTCACTGATACAGAATCAGTCAAATGTTTTTTAGGAAAATGCTAACCAAGCTAGTCGGTGCATACACGACTAGAGCTGGTCGGATAGTACACAAAGAGTTCTCAGAGTTTGTTATAACAAGATATTTATTTGATATTCAGTTGTCTTGCATTACAAGAAAATGGGTTCAATTGTAGGTAAAGATCCATTAAATATAGGTAAACAACTTTACCTACCAATAAACAAATAATTTATATTGGTAGGTAAAAGATTGTGGAGAAAGGTCTTTACCTACACTAATCCATATCTATAGGTAAAAGATATGGTGGACCCCACTTATTTGAGTAGATGAAGATGAATAAGCAAGTAATGTGGATGATGACATGTCATCCTATGTGGCATTTGACATGGATTTCCACATAGGATGAAATGTGGCATATGAAGAATGAGCCAGATGTCACCCTTCTATTAGGCCACGTGGCGCGCTCTGTAGGCCACATGGCATGCTTTGGTGAAGGCACGTGGCACACTCTGGTAGGGCCACATGGAACACACTTGTAAGGTCATGTGGCACATCTTGGTACGACCACATGTCATGCTACGGTAAGGCCACATGGTGCACACTAGTAAGGCCATGTGGCACGCGCTTATAAGGCCACATGGCACACTATTAAAGAACCGTGTGGCACAATTTTATGAGGCCATGTGGCATCATCAAATGGTACCTTGTTCGCATGTTATATGTTGGTAAAGCCTTCAAAAGTGTAGGTAAAATATTTTTATTTTATTTTTATTTTTTTTATAAATAATTAAATAAAAACACTAATAATAAAAAAAAAATTCATGTATTCATTCATTAGGAAATATTCCTAAATAGATAATAACAATAGTCATGATAAATACATTTGACAAAGATAAAAGCAATGAAATACAACATAACAAAACTAACTATCATCTTATTCCTCTTGAATTTAAGGCATTGGTGAATCTCTATTATATGCACCTGAAGCTTGATCTGATGGAGGCACGGAAGGTGGAGGCATGAGATTGTTATGTTGAAGCATGTCTACAACAAAGCTAAGCCGTTCATTAATATAATTAAGACGGTTATTTGCTTCGTTAAGTCATTGAACTAACTCCTCATAGGTTGGACGATTAGACTGAGTAGTTTCGCACTCTGAAGTTCCACTTGTACCACTAAAAGACCACCCCCACCCTTGCAAGTGTACAGAGCGACGTCCAAGGATACGTTCCATAATCTCTTTATCAGACTATTCTTTATGAGAGTGTTGATCCCTTACAGCTTTCGTTTCATAATGGTTTCATATTTTTATTAATTAGTATTCAAAAATTATAAAAATGATTGAAATTGTAACTTAATAAATAAATTACTTACATGTAATTCCTGAAGATCTGGTCCAGTCCATCCTTCCTCCATATCATAATGCTTCAGATGCCGTATCTCAATTTGACCTATGGAAGAAGTTAACTTCATTCCACTTTGAATGTGATGTCGTGGTGTAGAGAGTGATCAATTTCTTGACACTCACCTCCTCTTAGATTGACTGTTAGTGTTCTTCACATATTTAGAATGGAACAAAATTCAATAGACATATAGTCATTCCTATAACTAATGTCAACCATAAACCCAAGCAATAATGGCAAAATTTAAATAAACCAGACCTTTATTACTCAATTATCTTCCTCATAGATGTATGCTAATTGGAGAAGAAATAATGAGTGACGAAATTTTTTTAGAAAACCATATCAATATCAATAAGAAACAACGCGGGACAACAATTCATAATTTTCTAACATTGAAAAATCATAAATACCAATGTCAATGTATTTTATATATATATTTGTGGAGATAAATAAACTTTACCAAAGTAGGATCTGTTGTCTGTATTTTCACCTTTTAACACGTGTTAGTTAATAGTGATTAGTGATGGGGTAAGTCATGAGATGCTCGGAAGGCAACCTTTATAGGAAGACTAGTTCAGATGAGCTGCGGACATCCCCGAGGTAGGTCACGCCCGAGGTATGCCTTTGGGGGGAGGGTTCCTCCAGGTGATGCCACCTTCTGGGCTAGCTGGTAAGCCGTGAATGTCTCTGAGCGAGGTCCCCCCTCCGAGGTCCGTCCTCAGGGTCAAGGGCTCTCCAGGTGAGGCTACGTCTAGAGTTCTCTCCCCTCACTCGTCCTCCAGGTCTATGATTCCTATTCTCGGACCTAGGATAGCCACTAGATGCCAGTCACTGCAATTGTGGGCTGCCAGGCGATCGTATGAAAACTTTTGGTGATCCTCCATTAGTGGTGTCGAGTTCGTACACTCGACAATCAGTATTTCCCAGAGCACTGCCTGACATGGGAAAACATGCGTCGTACCCTGACAGTCACATATATGTTCCCCATAAAGTTTGTGTGTGACTTTCTGCAATGGGCCCAATAGGATCTGCATGGGCCATAGTCTTTATTGTAACACAACCCTTTGTGTATTAACTTAACATTAATACCCAGGTATTAATGAGAGATGATTAGCATTAATGATCCAAACCTCTATAAATAGGGCTGGGGTATCTCCTTGAAAGGGGTTGGATTTTTTAGAGAGATAAACTCTATACTCAGTGCAATATATATGCTGCTTGAGAATCACCATTGAAGCTTGCTACCTCAAGCTTCAAGCTCACTAAATAATAGAGACTCGTGGACTAGGGATCTTTTATAACCAGAACCACGTAAAACCTTGTGTCTTTCGTTGTTTATCCTTTAATATCTCATATTAGGTTGGCAGCGAAAAATGCAGTCAACAACATCGATATCAACTATTTTCACATTAATGTCATTACTCATGACTCAATCTTTCCTTATCATTACTCATTCTGACGAAGTAATGATATAGATATGATAAATAATAGTTACCTTGAATTTAGGGGAGCACCAACGATCACACAATATCTCCCAATCTTCTTGGTGGTCATCCTTTAGATTTGGATGTCGTTTTTCTCTTGGCCATTTCAACATCCTCTTCTCCTCCAGTTTCTTTGAAATATAAATGCTACTTATACTTGTGACTCCTCCAGGCTTTTCTCATTTGATTATCAATGCACTTTATGGTCGTTTCATCAAGCAAGTTGGTATTGAATATTTCCTATAAATATGAAGTAACCTTAGGGGGAGTTTGGAATAAGGTAAAGTGAAGGTGGGAATGAGAATCTAAAACACTTCCCATGTTTGGTTCAAAATTTTAGGGGGTAAAGTTAATAATTTTTGTGGGACCACATGTATTTTAAGGTTAAAGTGAACCATTTTATGCACTTGAGTTTAATGTTACCTCCATCCTAAGCCCCTCTATACTTTCCAAGGTCACTCAAATACTCAAAATGAACACCCTCTTAATGTTATATTTAAACATGATATCTACATTTATATAAAATATACTCATGATTAATAGTACAAAATAACCTACCAAAAGATAATATCGCAGTGGGGCTCTGACTTCCTCTGGGACCAGTCTCCATTCCTTGTAATGAAATGCACCATGATTGCGAACAATAACTCCAATCTCATTATTAAATCTCTCAGCATTGATGCAAATTGGTTAACGACACTCTGCATCAAAAGTGACAAGAAACTTTCCATTAGAAGATGCCTTAGAAATACGCATAAGATGGAAAATCATTAATTGTCCACAAGAGTGCAACTCGAAGTCTAAACAGACATCCCCCATATGAATCATACTTCTCGAATCCATCCCATAGATCTTTAAGATCTTCAATTAATGGCTTGAAGAATACATCATAATCTTTTCCAGGTGATTTCAGACATGGTATTAACAAAGACATGAGATAGTTTGTTCCATTCTTGGTAACCCAAGGGGGCATGTTATATGGAATTAATATCACTGACCACAAACTATAGATTGATGTAATGTTGGAGAAAGGATTAAGCCCATCAGATGCCAAACTCATTCGTACACTCCTCGAATCTGCTGCAAACTCGGGGTATACTTCATCAAAATGCTTCCAAGCCAAGCCACCAACATGATTGGGAACCATCTTTGTGCCATCACATATCTTTAGAAGTATGCTTAGAATAAACAATCGCTTAATTCGAGCCTTGGTTGGGAACCATCTTAAAGTTTTATGAGAGATTTTATTTTGTACATAACGATTAGAATTGCAGATAGGACATGTAACGCCCTACTAATCCAAGACCGCTATGACGTGTGTTTTAAATAGTGCTTAATTCGCTAAACGAGTCATTTGGACTTAAAAAGTGCAATTAAGACTACTTCAAGAATCAAGTATTAAAATTTTTGGTCAAACAGTAATCATTTCATTAAAAAGGTTGAAGTCTATATATGGGATCCCAAAAAAAGTTTATAGATTGATACAAATACGAAATCAATACAAAAGTGGCCGACCTAGGCGACAAAACAGGGTTCAACCCTAGTTCCTCAAAGGCAATCCTGACTGTGGCGATCGAGCAGGCTACATATGTACACACCGCCCCCGAAGCTCTCCAACTCATGACTAGCCCAACTTCTCATTGCCCTTACCTGCACCATATAGCATCCGTGAGCCAAGATTCATCAAGAAAACTTAAATACACAGATACAACTAGTCAACAAAATATAAACAACATGCTTAGTAGTAATAACCATAGTCAAGTAGGAATTTAACTCAATTATGCGACCATAGAGTCACACAAATGCGTATCGCACTTCATTTATTCAAGAAACTTCAGAGCCAGACAAATGCATATCGTACTTCCATAGTGGTCCAACCATAACAGCCTTCATTCCACATCCTTACGCCGAAAATGACTTATAAGCCAAGCTTTTCAACTAGATTCAATCAAGTATGCAATTCATGCATAATATAGTCATTCACATTTAAAAAAATATTCAAGGAAAAAATTATAATCATGTTCAATAACTGGGGCCCAAGCCCTAATCACAACCCGGGTGTCGTTTTCTTACCACAAGTCCTATGCGAATAATGGTACGACCTTGAGCACGATCCTTCCCCGAGCCTTGCAGTATACCTAGTCACAACCACAAATGGTACTCTTGTTAAGAACAAAATCAAATTATTGAATTTGGAACCAATCCCATGCTCTCGGGACACCAAATTCCACCAAACAGGGTGGTGGAATCATCCCCCGAACCTCCAAGCTTTTCCCAAGCCCTAACAAATGACATAAGTTGAAATGGTTATAGAGCAAGGGTGCCCAAAACAAGGGCAAGGGCGCCCAAATAAGTAGAGACACCCTAAACTCTCCTCTACATAGCGTAGGGGCGCTACAACGCGAACCCATAATTCTGGGTGTCATTTTCTGCGATTTGCACAATTGCCACAAATTGACCCAAGACCCTCAAGAGTCATCAATCCAAGTTTTCTGACTCAATTCTAGTGAATCCTTGACCCCAAATAGGTTACCCAAGTGCCCAAGAACTCATAAACAACCTCAAAGCACTAGGAAAACCAGAGCTAAAAAATCACACTTTGAGTTCTTAAAACTCAAACTTTTCTCTAATTCATGAATTCAAAGCCCAAACCCAGAACCCAGACCTAATACAAGTTTCTAAATCAGTTTATAAACCAATTTCTAACATCAAAACACCTAACACAAAACCCTTAGAACTCAAAAATTAAAAAAATTAACCCATGACCCCAAACTTTCCCAAGAACATAAAAGAGTACAAGAACACCAATTTTTCAGAAATATGTACCTCAGAAAATCTGAATTTCCCTTAGCTTGATGGTGACCTTAGCTGCTCCTAAACCCACTTGACAGCAAAAACACTTCAAGAATTCTTTTTGATCTTGCTTCAAAAAGCTTTGGAAGTTACTTGGTCTTTCAAGAGGACTTCAAGACAAACTGGGAAAATGCTAGAACATACAAGGAAGTGCTTCAACACTTACTCTCAACTTTGTCTAATTTCATGGTCAAAATGTAGGATCTCATTTATATAAGTCTATATACATGCTCCCTATATATATATATATTAAAAATAATGTACATAGTAGAAAGCACAAAATCACACAAGCATGTGAATGTTATACAGAGACACATAAATACAATAATATAACCACTAGAGTACTTACGAGATGCATAGTCGAATAATGACTACACCCTTTGAATTCCACAACATTTTGTCCTTGTTGAATGCTAGGTATTGCAAGGAATCCAAACCACTTTGAAACAAGACCACAGTCTTCCAAGTCTTTCTCTAAAACAACCTAGTGTTTATGTGGGCAAGTCTCAACACATGAGAAGAGAATTCCTAGAGAGAAAATTAAGATAGAGTAGGCGGCTAGGTATAGAATATTAGGAGTGAATTTTTACCTTGTCAAATTCATCTGACCTAATGCATTCTATAACACTAGTATATATAGGCAATTAACTAGGACATAAAATAGGTTTTAGTTTCCCATTTTTAATTTTAATTATTTAACAATTATAATTAATTAAATACTTGTCAAAATTAACCAATTATAATTTTGACCTTTATTTAATTCATTTTATTAATATTAATACAAACTATCAATATTAACAAAATTGTCCCAATTGACTATAATACTCTCTTTTTGAGACTTTGCAATAAAATCCTCAAAGTTTCTTCTATTTATTTTCTCACAAAAAATCAATAAATGATTTAACATTATTTATTTTCATTGACCTAGTTAATATGATATTTTTATAACTAATAATTAAATTAATTATTCAAGACTACTAGGTTCATTTTTATAAGAGATGACATGGGGACCATGTATCCATGAGCTCAAGCTCCAATAAGTTACCGTGAGTTTATTTATAACAAATAAATTCACCACCTTATTAATGTTGAGATTTTATGCATAATTAAAACCCAATTTCTTTGTAATCTTATTTTATTTTCAATAAAAGAATAGAAATCATTTTTGACTTGCTCAATCACTTTGCTCACATGTTTTATTTTCATGATTATTTGTTTAATATAAACTTCTATTAAATCCCGAGTATATAGCTAATCATATTTATAGTGATGTAATCACAGTGGAATATAAATGTGATTATATGTTCTACGATATGATCTACTTACATATTGTAGTGTTATGTTCTTTCTAGAACATTAGCAAAGTAGAAAAGATCGGCTGTATTTGTTATATTGGGCTGGACCAATATTGACTTTAGATAGATAAGTAAATGCTTTTATGCTTTCAATTTAAAAATAGAAAAATCCCAAGGCTTGGAAAAATATCTAATATTCAGCCATATAGAGAATTTTAAGCTATTATGTTAATTATTTAATTAAATTAAATTAACCCTAAAATATTGCTATAATTAGGGACTTATGTCTAGGGTTGTAAAAAAAAAGTGTGATTAAGAAAAAACCTAGACTAAAAAGAGACCTATTGTGGCCGCCCATCACTACTCTCTTCTTCTCCATAATTTTTCCATCTCATGTGTTGAGAATTGCCTACCCTAGTCTAGGTGATCAAAGGAAATTGTGGAAGACTAGGTAGTTTAAAGATCTAGTTCACTCTCTTGTTATTACTCTACGACATAAATGAACAAGGGTTAGAGAGAGTGAATGAAGGAGTTTTAATATCTGTTGTGTAAAAGTAAGATTCTTAAACTCTTCTATTTTATTTACTTTATGAAATTCATTAGAAACGTGTTTGTACATTGTTTTATATGTTAATTTGTTTAATATATGAAACATACATTAAAATATTTATGATCCTATAAAATATATGCCCAACATCTGGCCTCAGAGCCTTAGTAATCAATATTTTCATGCATGGATATGTTTAACAAAGTTGTTTGGATTTTATTTTAGTATGAAACATATTGTGTATATGTGTATTTTTTGCAAGTTTTTTTGTTGGTTTTAGGATTGAAAAATTGCACAGAATTTTAATTTTTTTTTGGGACTAATTGGGAAGTTTGTCTGCCAGAAACACGGTAAAAAGTCGTCGGGGACCCCGTGGCCATACGACGTCGTAGGGCGGCCCCGTGCAAGACCCACGGTGGGCTTTTTTCACCAATTTTTGTTTTTTTTGCCAAAAATATCTTCATTTTAAGTATAATCTTTTTATTAATTTAATTTGTTAAATTAATTCAAATTGTCAAAATATCTTCTTTTATAACCATGTTAATAAAATTGATTATTTTTTTCCTAAAATTAGATATTGATTTTTAAAGTTATGGTAATATCTAGATATTTTGGTTGAATTTGAATTTTTTTTTTTAAAGGAATATGATATTTTGGTTGAATTTGAAATTTTTTTTATGGTATTGTGGTAATCATAATAATAAAATTAATTATTTTTTCATAAAAATATAAATTAATTTTATTAATATCTATTATATTTTTTGTGCAATTTCCCATAGATATTAAAATTAATTTTATTAATTTAATATATTTCCTAAAATAACATAATTGAGTTAATTGTTGATAAATTAAATCCAAATTAACTTAGTTAATTGTTGATAGATTTTATTTAAATTGACTTAATTATTTTTTGTAAAATTGTAATTAATTATGAATTTTGTGTAGATACATTCTAGATTAATTAATTATGGTATTTATACAAATGTGATAAATTATGGAATTTTAGCATAAACACATAATTTTTTTTTTATCAAGAAAGGAATATTATATTGATCAACCAACAAATACAAACAAAGGCCAGAGTAAATAACTCCCCCTCAAAAACAAACTAGAGAAAAAAATGTATCATCATTTTCTCCCTCAAGTTCAGATTTTTACATCTATGGCTAAGGTTATGGACTCTAGCTTTAACCGAATCTCTAATAAGACCATCAATATAGGCCATAGAAAAACAACTACTCTCCAGCAAACATTTGTTTCTGTTTATCCAGATAAAATACACTGAAGCAGCCAAGGTTGCTGAAACAACCTGAGACAAGACATCCTTTCTAGGTTCATTTAGCCAGCAACACCAGTTCTGGTAGTTCTCAGGCCAAACTAGATCACCCAGCCAATTAGAAACCGCTTGAAGAACTTTCCTTGAAAACCAGCAGTCAAAAAATAGGTGAGCATGATTCTCCATAGCTGACTCACAAACCGGACAGCACTGGGTGAGAACAGGGATATGGCAATGATGTAGTAAATCTCTGGTAAGGAGTTTCTGATGAACAGCCTGCCAAAGTATGAATCGATGCTTGGGCTGAGAGAGTTTACACCAGATTGTCTTCATTCCTGAGCTAGGGGAACCAGAAATGAATAGAAGATACAGTTTACTCAGCTTGAGTTTCCCCTTACATACAACTGCATTCATAATCGAATCAGACAAACACTTGCTCATCTTAACTAGCATTTTCCAGTACCAGCTAGTATCTTGCTGCAATACATAATCCCGAATCCGGACACCTTTCAAACAAATGCAATTCACCCATTTTACCCAAAGACTATCATGTTTTGAAGAGATAGCCCAAATGTACCTTGCTAGATTAATCTTATTCCAGAGAACACCCTCTTTAAAACCTAATCCACCATAGGACTTAGGTCTGCAAACATGGTCCCAAGAAGCAAGATGAAATTTACTTCTAGTGCCATTACCACCCCATAAGAAAGTTCTGCACAAGTAGTCAATTTCTTTGATTACTTTTTGAGGAAGAAGAAAAATGCTCATCCAAAAATTTCTTATCCCCAATAAAATAGATTGAATAAGTTGCACACGCCCAGCATAAGACAAATTACGGCTGGCCCAACTATGAAGTCTTTGCCTAATTTTCGAAATTATGAGATCACAATCCATAGCTTTCCATTTTGTAGGCCGTAGAGGAATACCAAGATACACTAAGGGAAACTGCCCTTCTGTCATATTAGTAATACTCAGAAGTTTCTCCTTCTCAGCTATAGAAATACCCCCAATGTATATGCGAGACTTGGCTTGATTTATATTCAGACCAGAAGCTGTTGAAAAAGACCTGAAAATCTGATGCATAATCTGAATAGAATTGTCATGGGCTTTACACACTAGCAGAAAATCATTCGCAAAGCATAGGTTAGTTATATTCAAAGACTTACAAAGCGGGTGGAACTTGAATTTCTTATCTTTAGCAGCCCCATGTAAAGCTCGTGTGAGGTATTCCATAACAAGAACAAAGAGAAGGGGGGAAATAGGGTCCCCTTGCTGTAGCCCCTTACCACCCTTAAAGTTACCATACAGTTGGCCATTCATTAGAATGCAGTAGGAAGAACCTCTCAAACAAACCATAATCCATTTAATGAATCTGCCAGGGAACTTGTAAGCATTCAGCAGATTCTCAAGAAAATCCCAATCATAGAATCGTAGGCTTTGCTGAGGTCTATTTTCATTAAGCACCGAGGAGAAACTCGCTTCCGTTTATAGCCTTTAAGAAGGTCTTGAAGAATAAGAACATTATGAGCAATAGTTCTATTCTTAACAAAAGCTCCTTGATTTTGATTAATCAACTTAGGAAGGATAGGAATCAACCTGTTACAGAGCATTTTAGATATACATTTGTAAAGGGTATTGCAGCAAGCTATAGGACGATATTCTGAGGCATTTGAAGGATGGCTGACTTTAGGAATAAGAGCTAATATGGTACTATTCAAAGCCTTCGGAATGCATCCTATGTCAAAGAATTCAATCATTGCTGTAGCCACTTCTTTTCCAATGACAGACCAAAGACTCTTGTAAAAACCAACACCAAATCCATCCAGACCAAGGCTCTTTACTGCCTTAATGCTAAACATGGCTGTTTTGACTTCTTGGTAAGTGAATGGTTTTATAAGGAAAGTTTGGTCATCAAGGCTAAGAATAGGACCTGAATGCACAACTGAGGGCTCAATAAGACCAGAAGCTACACTAGATCCACCTAAGAATGAATGAAAATGTTGAGTAAAATGACTAATTACCTTTGGGTAATCCACTTCTACTCTGCCATTTTCATCAACAAAAGACACAATTCTGTTAACAACTTTCCTTTTCTTCATACTGGCATAGAACATGGAAGAGTTCTCATCACCAAATCGGATCCAATCAACCTTACTCTTCTGATACAAATAACTCACATAAGCTGCCTCTTGTTTTTTGTACTCCATATGAGAAGCTCTCTCAATTTCTCTCAGATTCTGATTATATTCGGATCAGTGAACAGTTTACTTTTAGCTTGCTGGTACATCAGCTTACTTTCCTCATAATTCTTGACTATATCACCAACAGTCCTCCAATTGAATCTCTTCAAGATAAATTTTAGACGATGCAATTTCCTTGAGATCTGCTGTAAACCATACCCCTCCAAAGCTAAAGAATCATTCCAGCTAGCCAGAACTGTAGATTTGAATTTCGGATGACTAGTCCACATGTTGAAAAAACGAAATGGACATAAACCAATCTTTTGGACAAATATATGCTTCAAAATTATGGCACAGTGATCAGAAACGACCTCCCAATTAGCTATGGCATTGACATTAGGGAAAGTATCAAGCCAATCCTCATTTATAATCACTCTATCTAACTTGGAAAAAATGCGATTAGTCCCATCTTGATTGTTCGACCAAGTGTAATATGAACCCAACAGCTTCATTTCTTCCACATGCCCGAGATCAAGCCATTTTCGAGCATCCTCAAATTCGTTAGGAGAGATTGTCTTACCCCCCATTCGGTCTGCTGAATCAAATACAGAATTAAAATCACCTATTATTAACCACGGTTTGACAGGGAGGGAAACTGCAGACAACTCAGACCACAGATCTCTCCTAATCTCCAACTGATTAGAGCCATAAACCACTGATAAGCAAAATGACTGGCCTGTTGCCCATTTCTGGACTTTACAATGAATAAACTGAGCATGATCATTTAGAACTTCAACCTTGACCCAGCTGGCCTTCCAAGTTAGTAGGATTCTCCCTTCCAGGCTCCTACTACTGTAATAATCCCAGCCCATAAAACTAGAGTTCATAACATCCTTTACTCGATCACCTTTTATTTTGGTTTCCAAAAGAGCCCCAATTCCTATCTTATTTATCTTGCATATATCAACAACATATATCTGCTTATTCCTCTTGTTTAACCCTCTAACATTCCAACTCATTATATTGAAATTGTCCATTCAAATTCAATAAAACTGAAGGGTCATTAAGATATTGCTTTTGTTCTTGGAGAACACTGAATGCATTTTTTGAACTCTGATCAGTTACAGGGGATTTCGACTTCATAGTACCTGGTTTTTTCGGAGTGGCCCATCCTTGCTCCTTGGGAAGAACCTCAAGCTGGGATTTCGGTTCCATTTCATTTGCTATCTAAGGTGAGCTAACCTGTCCTTGTTTAAGATGACTACCTGAAGCTTCTTGATTAGTGTTATTGTCTGTAGGAGCTATTGGGACCTCCTTCTTTCTCCAGACCAAATTATCTGCAAACTTGCAAGAAGAAGCTGTATGCCCTAATTTTTTGCAATTAGAGCATTTGGAAGGCAGCCACTCATAGTCAATCATCTGATCCATAATCTGGCCTCTCTCATTGATGTAGCTAATGAATTTTGGAAGAGAATCAGATATTTCCATATCAACTAGAATTCGAGCAAACTTAATCATCGACCTGTCTTTAGTGATCTTGTCTATCATTATTGGCTTCCCAATAGTACTAACCAATGCACTCAAACAATTGGTACCCCAGTATTGTAAACCAAGGTCAGGAAGACGGATCCAAACCAGAACTGATTTGATCGATTTCAGAGACTCAATATCAATTGTCCAAGGTCTTAGGATAACAGGCTTCCTATCAAAATGAACTACCCCTGATTCTAGCACCAAATCACGTGTAGCCTCATTTCTGAATTTAACCATCGTAAATCCAGAATTCATCCTTGCTACTCGATCTATCCCAAGTTTCCCCCAAATCTGGTTGATAAAACCTTCAAACACTTGTAATGGTGGGTTTGCACCAATGACTACACAGATCAAAGCCGATTTCCAGTATGAAGCTTCAACTTCTATTTCCTCAATGTCCAGCTGGGCAATCTTTTGTCCATCTTTTTGAAGAGGCTCTTTAAACTCTAGTTTCGTACCCGCCTGAAGAGGAAGGGAATCCTTGAAACGTGACCAGGTAGCCTTCCCAGCTTCTTGGAATGTATGATTCTCTACCTCTTCCGCCCATGAGGCGGACCCAACCATTGGCGATGACGGAACAACCGGAGAGGGAACAGATTCCACTTTATCTGGAATCTCAGTGACGTCTGAGGGCACGATCTCTTCTGCTATTTCCTCGCACACCAGCTCAGCCGCTGGAACGACTGACGGAATATCTATGGATGAAGGGAGTTCCTATCTTGAATCTGCCTGAGCAAGCTTCTGCACCACCTTTCGTCGCCGCGCCATGGCAGAGAGAAGGAGGAGCTCATGCTTTTTTTGAATTTCCTAATTCTTATTAAAACACATAAATATTGCGTATTTAGTAATATGATTAGGATATTCAATTATGTGACATATCTTGCACTATATGTGATTTTTCGCAATTGAGCTTAGATGCATATAGTGACCCATATGCTTGTATATATATATGTGTGTGTGTGTTGTTTTGGTTGCCAAATAAAATATTCATAAATTAATAGGTTTTATTTGTGCCCATTAGAAAATGTAAAGTTTAAATTCCTCTCCAGTGGGTGATTTCACTTGTGAATGTCCATTTGTTTTGCATGATTATAATGAGCCTAATCAATTAATAAAATGAAGGTTTAAATTCTTGTCTTTTGGGCCTTGTGTGGAAGTTAGGGGGCCTTAGCAGTGGGTACGACATATTGAATTCAACCCTCCTCCATGCAAACTCTGTTATTAAGGCCCATTTACCTGAGTTGGACTTAATTGTCTTAAGTTTATTTTTTTCTAGATAGTTGAACATAATAATTGATTAGCAACAGATTAATTCTAATTTAATCTAATTTGTTTCAATGTGACTGATGTACCCAAAACGGGTATGTTTTAAAAATTTATACTTGCAAGCGTGTGAATCGTATATGAAATATAATGTTCGTGTAAGCACGAGATCGAACCCAAATGAGTTGTCTAAAATAAAAAAGAAAACTATTTTGAACCAAAATTAATAAATTCTAACCTAGCTCCAAAAATTGATGAGATTTTTGTACAATGAAAATAAAATAAAAGATAATAGTAAAGAAATTAAAGACAATATATAAACATAAATTAATAATAGAAATCAAGATGGTAAAAGAAATATTATTAAGATAATAGAATCCACAAAATATAAGTTCAATAATATTTAAAAGTACATTGATTCCCAAGTTTTAGTAATAGTAGAAATTAATCAAACCATCACTTATTCAAATTAGATATTCTATTTAAGCACAAGTTTTTATAAAAATATAGGATCTATCTTCACTTTTAAAAATTATAATTTCAAAGCATTTAGTGTAAATCAATCTAATGAAATAACAAATAAATCAATGAACATTATTTATAAGGCAAAACATAATATTTTTGTTCTAAGCATTGGATGTGTACAATTTAATGACACATCTTACAAAAAGAATATTATGTTTTTGCACTAATGAAGAACAAAGTGTAAATATGTGCTAACAATAAAAAATACATGATATTTAAGATGAAAGAAAATATTTGAAGAAGAAAATCCATAAACTTTATTGCACAAAATGAGAAATCAACATACGAAATAAATACTATCTAGTTATATATTGTTTCATCATCACCTTAATAATCTTAAAAAGATTAGAAACTCATAACTAGAATAGCAAATACAAACTAAAAATTACAAACATAAATAGGAAAATTTGGAGGATGAACCCCCAAATTTTTCCTCTAGAAACTCATAGGAAAAATGACCAAAAAGAAGAAAAAGATGAAGAGAATTGAGAGGTCTTGAAAGTGTAGAACTTGTGGTATGGTAACCCCCCCCCAAAAAAAACACTAAACTCCCTTATTTATAACAAAAAAAAATGTATTAAAATAATCAATTTAAATTAATTAAATTGATTAAATTAATAATAATATGGAAAATAGGGGTAAATTATAGGGTGTACTGATGATATTTTGGGGTAAAATGTGTAGAAAAATTTGGGTAAAAAAATTGGTATTTTTGGCAAAGGAGACAAGGAGACAATTGGTGTATTTGATGAGCTCAAGAAATGGGAAAATGACAGCTTTGTGGCAGCTGGCCAGATTGGGTCGGCTTGGAGGCTGGAGGGAGAGTTGGGCCTGGGGCATTGTTGGGCCTGGGGCAAGTGGGCCTGGTGGGTTGAAGACTGCTTGGAGGCAGGGGGGTCTTCGGGTGGTGCAGGGAGCCAGGCGTGACTTGAGGGGCTCCTGGAGAGGTGCAGCAGGAAGCTTCAGTTGGGCCTTGGTGGTGAGCCTTTTCCAAGGCTTTTTAATAATGCCAATTTCTTTGTTTTTCTCACAAAATTACCAGTTTCCTTCTTCTTTCTTTTCTTTATTTTTCTGCTTCAAGCACCAAAAATGCAATAATTTTATGTTACACCCAGATTTCGAGACCCGAGATTGTGATCTCGAAAGCTGGACTCGTCAATTGCGAGCTCGAAATATCTGAAACCCATATGCATGACTCAAGTGTCGAACCCTCGAATAAAGATGGCAACCTCGAAGACAATTTTTAACCTCGAAGTTCTTTTTTGAGCTCGAAAGAACTTGGCTTCAGGATATACCCGATATCGGGTGTCTGTAGATCAAGTAACCCAAGCTTGGCATAAGTATAAGCTCAGAGTGTGACAGCCTCGGTGGTATTTACCCGCTCCAAGCTGGTCTTGGGGAAAGGTGCCTAGCTCATAACTTATCTATAGACCTGGACTTGCATGATGCTGATTGCCAACCTCGAACGGCTTAGTGGGTCATCTGATGAGACGCAGTTCATGCATTCAAAAGATATTTATTGTTGTAACTTCCCTACATTAAAGGGATATTAACTAGTCTGTTATATGCCCCTGGTCTTCAGGAGAGGTTTCCTTGTATATAGGAGTTACAGAATTTAATATCATTATTTCCATTAAAAGATAGGAGTATCTTCCCGAAATATGTGGGAACGAACTTTGAGAACCCTATGTAAATAGATAGATCATGAACACTTGGGGAGGATGGATTTTTGATATCTTGAGGAAATTTCTGGAGAATTCATCCCTGAAGGATTTCCTGAAATTTCCAACGTCTTAATAAAATTGACTCGTGGACTAGGCAGAGTTAACTGCTGAACCACGTAAAATTCTTGTTGTTTTACTGTATTATCCATCTGCACCATACTTCCTGTTGTTTATTCGCTCATTTTAAGTTGACGAAAAATGGTGTCAATAGTTTGGTGCTTTCATTGAGAGCCTTAAGCAATACAATCCCTAATTAGCTATGGCCGCGAATGATCAGAATATTCATGAAGAAAACTATCCACGACGCCCTGGGAAGCAGCCGATGACGAATCCTGAACCTGAAGAGAGAAGTGAGTCCTCCGATTCTCAAGGACCTCCAGCACCTCCGGCTCCCAGGGACGATGAGGACATGTACTATAATCCCAAACGGTACGTCCCCATTGTGGAACTTGAAAACCGACAGTTAAGAAAACAGTTGGCTAAGGCCAAGAAGCGGAACGAAGAGTTGGCTAGGTTAGCTGCGGATGCGCAGGCGGCTAAGCCTCAACCTCCACAGGAGAACAAAGACCCACCTCTATGGGACATTCATGTTCCTCCCCGCAGACCTCATGGGCGACCTCGAAAAAACGCTGCCACAAGAAGAACAGAGCAACCTCTACCACCGGCAAAGCGACCTGCCCCCTCGAGATCCTGAAGAAACACTCGAGCTAGGGCTCCAGTCAACTCAACTGCAGAGTTACCAGCAGAAACTGGGAATAACCGAGTCCCTGCAGAGGCTCGGACTCAGATTCCTGGTAACACACAGAATGTTATTGAGTTAGCACGGGCGAACTCGGGACCATCCAGGCCCCGAAATGGTTGGCAGCCACCGTCACCCATACGGTTCCCTCCGTCACCAATAAGATACCCCTCACCACCTCGGAGGAATGCACAACCAAATCAGGGTGATGAGGCAAGGCAGGCAGGACGGAAATAGGGGAATGGAGAGGCTACTAGGGAACGGAGAGGTGCCCAGCCTGCGAGAAGCCAAATGTCTCGATCTCGCACTGCAGAGACGAGGAAGCATGAAAGAAATCCATCTCGGAACAATCATGCGACAAGCCTCGCCAGTGATGACTCAGGGGACGCCAGATCAGTCAGCATGTATGATCAAGGACGTAGAAATACTGGAAACCATAGGAACCGCTCTGACCTGCGGCAGCACCTGAATTAGAATGGGGGTAGTGGTAATCCATCGAACCTAGACCTTAGAGATCACCTAAATGGGCGCAAAGATCCCCTGCGAAGACGCGAACCTGGAATTGTGATCAATGATAGCCAATTTTAGGCGAGACCCCCTGCGGACCCAATTCAAGAAAAAATTGATTAGCTGGAAAGGGAATTTAGACTCTTGCAGAATGAGTGAGGTCGGAGTCGGGACGAGGATTCTGATGAGGAGCTCGAACCATTCTATAATGCCCCGAATTCTCCGATGAGGTTTAGTGGCGGTTTAGTAGGCATGGAGGGCTGTAATTGTTTAATTACGCCATTAAATGAATATATGCATGTTTATGTGAATTATATTATGATATAATGATATATGCATGCATGTGAGTCCACATTTGATATATTATGATGTTTTGATAATTTGGCTCATTGAGGGTAATTTGTGTATTTGGGTGCATGATGTGATTTGTGAATGAGATTCCATTATTACGGAGATATATTCGAGCTATTTGGCATGAGACGGTCATTTTTAGTGGATTAGCGGTTTTGTCATAACGGGGTCAATTTTGGGGTAATAGGAATGTTTATTTGATGATAAATTGGGAATATTTGAGATCAGGGTGAAATTCTGGAGGTTTTGACTATAATGTCCCCGGGGGTGTTTTCGGGACCTCGAGCATTAAGTTTTATTTGAGGTTACTTAAGCTTGAAGTAGCTGTCAGATAGAACGTACGATTAGAAAACCTCTCGTTCTCCTTCGTTAGTTCATTTTTGTCACCCGAAGCATATTTGAAGAAATCTTGAGTTCTAGGAGTCGGAATCAAGCGAGGATCGAGGTATAGCGATCCTAGGAAAGATTAGAAGCTTCTTGACCGAAGGATTTGATGGAAAACCACCTAATTGAAGGTAATCTAAGTTTAAAGTTTTGAGTTTTTAGAGTTTCTAAGCTTTGAATTGGACTTTGTGAATTGTTGAGTTTTTGATTCATTTGAACCTTGGGTTTTGAGTGTTTTGATGCATTGGGAAGCTTGGGAATCTTGTTTTGATGATTGGGGAATGTTTAGGTATGTTTTTGGAGGCTTTGGAGTGTTAAAAACATGTTTGGGAATGGCCTAGAGTTGAGGGCCGCAACCCTGTTCTTGGGGTGCTGCGGCCCTGCCTTGAAGAAGCAGGTGGGGTTTTTGTGCCTGCTGGGCGTTGCGGCCCTTGATGGAGGGCGCCGCGGCCCTTGCCTCAGGGAACTCTGGGGGCCACGGCCCAAGGTGCTAGGGCCACAGCCCTTGGCCAGTTTTCGCCCCGTTTGCTCATTTTGACCCTGGGAACCTAGTTTTAGGCCTCGTGAGTGTCCCTACTACTTGGATTAGTTTGAATTGATCTCTTGGAGGCTAGATATTGGTTTGAGAACCTTTGATTATCATGTTATTGATGGTATCCTATAATGTGTTATGATTAGGTAACCGCTAAAGGACTAAAAGCTAAATCGTTCTCAAGGGTCGTTCTTTTGTTCATTCTAGCTCGAACCAGAGGTAAGAAAACTGCACCCCATCTGTGACATGCATGATTATTCATGCAGCATGTTGGTTGAGTAAATGTGGACATGGATTGAATATTGAATGCTTAGCAAATGTCGCTCACTTGTGCATGGTATTGACTCATTAGTCAGACTTGGCAAAGGTGCTAGTATCAACTGTGAAGCTGTGACTCATTAGTCAGGTTCGGCAGTGGTACTGGGCACTGGTCACATTGCGCTGACTCATTAGTCAGGACGGCCTTAGTGTGTTCAATGCAGACCAATAAAGATTAGATCTAATCGACTTTCTGCATTGAATGACTCAAAGAGCATTAATGTCAGACCGACCTCAAGGTCGATGAATAATATAAGCGCTTGAAGGCTAGTGGCTTACCTAGCAGCCACTCTTCCACCTGAAATAGTGACTTGCTTGTCAGTCACTCAGTATGGTTTACCAAAGCCTGTTGAAGGCTAGTGGCTTACCTAGCAGCCACTCTTCCATTTGAATTAGTGACTTGCTTGTCAGTCACTCAGTATGGTTTATCAGGACCTCAAGTGATATTCACTCATCTTTTTGAAAGCTATGAGGTACGTGTGATTATAATGATAATCATTTGATGATGTTTACATATAATACTGTGTTTTCTTGCTGGGCTTTGGCTCATGGGTGCTATGTGGTGTAGGTAAAGGAAAAGATAAGCTCACCCAGCCTTGAGTGGAGAGCTTAGGTGGTGATGTGTACATATGCGGCCGCTTGACCACCACGGCCAAGGAGTTCTCAGAGGAATTAGGGGGTTTACCCTATTTTTGCCACTTAGGTCGGCGGGGTTTGAAATTTTGGAACAGTAATGACCTTTTTGAGTTGTAAATAACTTGTAAATGTTCTTGTGGGCCCATGAACAGTTTTATGTATCAATAAAACATATCCTTTCCTTTTTATTGGTTTTCACCTTAACCTGTTAATAACACTTAGATCACGTTTTCAACCAAAGGACTCAGGCAATGAGTCAAATTTCTGGTTCACCATTCACCGTAACTGTTTTGGGGTAACCAGGGCGTTACACATTCGCTCCCCATATTTCCAACACTCCGTTTCCTCAAGGGTTTTGGATTCCTCATGTCCTGCCTTTTGAAGGGAAATCCGACCCATACAGTCATTTGAGCACATTTAACACCATAATGAGAGTAAGTAATGTGGGTTACGAGCTCAGATGCATGTTATTTCCAGCATCGCTTACAGGACCTGCACAAAAATGGTTCGAAAAATATAAGAGACATTCAATCACTTCTTGGGATCCGCTATCAAAAGATTTCAAGAAGCAGTTTAGAGCCATGATCGGGGTAAGACCCGAGGCATCGACCCTGACCAACGTTCGACAACAGCCAAGTGAAACGTTGAAGAGCTACCTTACAAGGTTTAATCTAGAGGTCGCCGGAGCTCGGGTTTAGACGACATCGGTCATCTAATGGTCGTCCAAGCTGGGGTACGGCCGGGAAGTCCCCTCTGGCATGATATGCAGAGAAAGCCTGTGAGGTCCTTAACTGAGTTTAATAGACGAGCTTAGAGATTTGTAAATGTAGAAAAGGCGAGGTAACTGCTGAATATGACCTCTCAGCCCATAACTACAATGATAAATGTAAAATCTGCCTCGACCTCGGCGGACCCATCAGCCTCGAAACCCCCTGCAGAAAACCCTTCCAAAAGGAAGAAGAATGAAGGAAGTAACCCCGAGGCAGAAGGGGGAAAGAAGAAGAAAGGGGAAAGGTATTTCTCCGTGTACAAAGTGTACACCGAACTCAATGTGTCTCGGGAGAATATATACCTGGCTAATGAAAACCAGGTCCCTTTCAGGCATCCAGACCCCATGAGAAATCAGAAGTCCAAGAGAGACTCCAGCAAGTATTGTCGATTTCACAGAGATACTAGGCACACTACTGATGAATGCAGGCAGTTGAAGGACAAGATCGAAGGACTGATCTCAAGAGGATACTTCAGATAGTATGTCAGGAACCAGAATAATAATTAGGCTTCTACTAGCCAAAGGGAAACTGCACCGCTGCCTACTCAAAACAGTAATTCCCGAGCTAGAGAAGAAGATAGGCCCCCTCCGATTGATGGAGAAGATGTGATATCCATCTCGGGCGGGCCTCATCTCGCAGGATCGGGTAAGAATTCCCAAAAGCGATACATGAACGAGCTAAAAACTGGGGACGGGTCCCCTTATGAACCCGAACCTAGAGCTCCAAAGTGCCAAAAGATTGAATCTTAGCCGATAACCTTTACTGAGGACGATGCGTCCTATGTTCAGTTTCCCCACAATGACCCACTGGTCATTACTCTCCATCTCGTGAATAAGAGAGTTCACCGAGTTCTCATTGATAATGGGAGCTCAGTGAACATTCTCTATAAGGCCACCTTAGAAAAGATGAGACTCGCGCTTCGAGACCTAAAAGCTTGTGCAACGACATTGTACGATTTTTCAGGAGAGGGGATTGCCTGTATGGGGTCCATTGAACTCCCTATAACCTTGGGAGACTACCCAGTCTTGGCAACCAAGATGATGGAGTTTGTAGTAGTGGACCTGCCACCAGCCTACAACATGCTGCTCGGGAGACCCGCCCTAGTAGGGCTGGGGGCAGTCTCGTCTGTAAGGAAGTTGCCCATCAAGTTCCCAACTTTTAGTGGCATCGGGACGTTGAAGGGAGACCAGTTGGCCGGGAGGGAATGCTATAGCATTTCCATAAGAGGAAAGAAGCAGGCAAGCGCACAAGCGCTCATCGTTATTCAGAACAAGGACGGGACAGTCCTGGAAATAGATGAAGAAATCGACCCAAGAGTGGAGGAAAGAACTGATCTCGAACCATTGGAAGAGCTCGAAGAAGTCAGGCTCGAAGAATCAGACCCCCCGAAAATGGTAAAGGTCGGGAAAAACCTTCACGAAGAAACAAAATAGCAACTAATTTTCTTTTTGAAGAAGAACCAGGATGTCTTCGCATTGTCACATTCGGACATGATAGGAATAAGTCCAAATATAGTGAGCCACGCGCTAAATATCTATAAAAGCTTCCCGCCGAAGAAACAAAAGTGAAGACAACTGGATGTCGATAGGAAAAAGGCCCTAAAAGAGGAAGTCAACAGGTTAAAAGCAAACTGATTCATTAGGGATGCTTTTTACCCCGATTGGGTAGCCAATCCGGTGCTGGTCCCGAAGCCTAATGGGACGTGGCGAACCTGCATTGATTACTCGGACCTCAATAAGGCCTGCCCTAAGGACTACTTTCCTTTACCACGGATTGACCAACTTGTGGATGCCACAGCAGGGCATGGACTAATGTCATTCATGGATGCCTATTCTGGATATAATCAGATTGCCATGCATGCCCCTGACCAGGAACATACGAGCTTCATAACAGATAAAGGGTTATATTGTTATAACGTCATGCCATTCGGGCTCAAAAATGCTGGAGCCACTTACCAGTAGCTCGTGAACATGATGTTATCCAAGCAAATAGGGAACAACATGGAAGTTTATGTTGACGATATGTTAGTCAAATCTCAACTTAACAATAACCATGTTGATGACCTCGAAGAATGCTTTGCCGTGCTCCGGAAATATAACATGAAGCTTAACCCTCAGAAGTGCTCTTTCACAGTATCTTTAGGAAAATTTTTGGGTTTCATTGTAAATGCTCGAGGAATAGAAGCTAATCCGGATAAGATCCAGGCCCTGATAGACATGCCTTCACCTCGTAAACACAAAGATGTCCAGAGTTTGACTGGCAGGATGGCGACACTAAGTAGGTTTATATCAGAATCTACAGACTGTTGTCTTCCGTTTTTCAACCTGTTGAGGGGGGGCAAGAAGTTTGAATGGACAGAGGAATGCGAGTTGACTTTTCAGGAACTCAAGAAACACCTCGTAGAACCTCCTATCTTCTCAAAACCTATTACAGGAGAAGTTCTGTACTTGTATCTTGCTACGACCGAGCACGCCATAAGTGCAGTACTCGTATGGGAGGAAGAAAAAGTGCAAAGGCCCATGTATTACGTCAGTAAAAGGTTACTGGGGGCAGAATCAAGATATCCCTTGATGGAGAAGCTAGCTCTCAGCCTAATTCACTCATCTCGAAAAATTCGACCCTATTTTCAAGCGCACCCCATCCATGTACTAACTGATCAACCACCAAGACAAGTCTTGTCCAAACCAGAAGCTTCAGGTTGACTTCTTAAATGGGTCGTTGAACTCGGGCAATTCGAGATCACCTATCATCCAAGGACGACCATTAGGGGGCAAGCCTTGACAGACTTCATAGTGGAGTGTACTAGCATGACCAACGATGAAGTTATAACCCCGGCTCACGAGCTGTGGAAACTTTACGTTGATGGGTCATCTAATGAAAATGGATCGGGGGCAGGAGTAATTTTGATCACTCCTGCAGGAAGCAGATTTCACTCTGCCTTGAGATTTGACTTCAACGTGTCAAATAACGAGGCCGAGTATGAGGCTTTACTGGCGGGACTTCATATAGCCAAGGAGCTCAAAGCTAAAGCAATACATTGCTACAGTGACTCCCAGCTAGTGGTTAACCAAATCTTGGGAGAGTACCAGGCTCATGGTACGAGAATGGTAGCATACTTAGAAAAGGCAAAATCAGCATTGGAACATTTCGAGTTCTATGCGATAGAATAGGTCCCCCGAGAACAGAACTCGAATGCGGACGCCTTAGCCAGGCTCGCTACCTGTGCCAAGAATGATGAACGGAATGTCGTACCAATTGAACATCTCTCAGCACCTAGTATTGACAAGCCAAAGTAGGAGGACATGTGTATGATCAATTCCGAGCCAACCTGGATTACTCCGATAGTTGAATATCTCGAGATGGGCATCCTTCTGGAAGATCGAACCAAGGCTCGAAAGTTGATGTATCAAATCCATCGTTATACCATTGTAGATGGAAGGCTGTATAGAAGAGGATAATCCATGCCACTACTCTGGTGTGTGACTCCACCCGAAGCTAAGAAAATCTTAGAAGAAATTCATGAAGGGTTCTGTGGAGACCATACTGGGGGGCATAGCCTGTCCAAGAAAATCATACGCCAAGGATACTTCTGGCCTACCATCAAATCAGACTCGTTCGACTACGTAAAAAGGTGTGATAAGTGCCAAGGATTCGCCACAATTCCTCGAGCTCCACCATCCGAACTAACTATGATGACCTCCCCATGGCCATTTGTGGTATGGGGAATCAACCTCATAGGCTCCCTTTCGACAGGCAAGGGCGGAGTAAAGTACACGGTAGTCGCCGTAGATTACTTCACAAAGTGGATAGAAGCTGAACCTTTGGCGACAATAACCTCCAAAAAATTCCTTGACTTTGTGGTGAAAAACATCATATGTCGATATGGGATGCCGAGGAAGATTGTGTCCGATAACGGAACCCAGTTCGATAGCGATCTGTTTACCAACTTTTGCAAAAAAAAATGGAATAATAAGGAGCTTCTCCTAAGTGGCCCATCCCCAGGCGAATGGCCAGGTCGAAGTTGTAAACAAGACTCTAAAAAGTTCGCTGAAGAAAAAGTTGGAAGAAGCTAAAGGAAGATGGCCCGAAGAATTGCCCCAAGTCCTATGGGGAGATAGGACCACGACCCGTACATCAATAGGACATACCCCGTTCTCTCTGGCATACGGTTGCGAGGCTATGTTGCCAATTGAGGTCGAAATGTTAGTACATGGCTTATGATCAAACCTTTAACCATTCTCAGCTCAAAGAAACTCTTGACCTGATCGAAGAAAGAAGGAATGAAGCTCAATTAAAAAATGTTGCATACCAACAACGAGCTACCCAATACTTCAACAAAAGAGTTCGGGATCGAAAATTCGGTGTGGGAGATTTGGTGCTAAGGCGTGTATTCTTGGCAATGTGAGATCCAGCAACTGGCGTGCTCGGGCCAAACTGGGAAGGACCCTATCAGATAGAGTCTGTCATCCAACCCGGCGTATAGAAGTTAGCAAGATTGGATGGGAGTCTAGTACCACAAGCATGGAATGGCGAACACCTACGACCTTGCTATCAATAGTATAGGAAGGATGTCGCCTATAACTGTGCTTGTTTATCTGTACTGTTTTTCTATTTTTGGATTCTTTCAAATAAAGTTTGATTTCATTTAATATGCTGTATTTTTTGCAATCTCTCTTAATTTAATACCTATGGTCACACTCATAGGATATTAAGTGGGCATTAGTGGTACATATACCATCAGCTTGAAAAAATAAAATAGCATATACGAAACACATATAACTGTTTGGATATAACCAAACTGCAAAAAACATACAAGTGTTTGGATATAACCAAATGTGCGGAATGAGATAAGTTTGGATATAACCAAATTGCCAAAAAGATAAAAATATTTGTATGTAACCAAATATGCAAACTAGATTAAAAATATAAGTGTGTATGGATTACAAACCTAACACGACCTTAATAGGTTTAGAACAAACCAGCTAAAAACTAATCGGCAGTAAGTTGGAACATAACCCACTTCGTACTAAGTCAAGATCGAGGCTGGAGTATCTTGCAAAACAATAGTTTCGACCTCATAACCTCGGAGAGCTAACCGAGGACGAGAAAAAGCAACTAAAAAGTAAGATACAACTAAACCATCTGCATTACACGCCATATAAGTACTTTCGGGTGCATGGTAAAAGTAATATCGGACCTTGACAAATAACGAGATCGGAAGCGGATAATTTGAGCAAACTATGCATGAATGCATTGAACCTCGAGCTTAAATCCAAATTATGTTTGTATGAATAAACAAGCATATATAACACTTTAATTTAAATTGTGCAAAATATTTCGGCTCAAGAAATGTAAAGCATACATACTAAAGTTCAAAAAATTAATACTAGCTCCTTCACGAGCCATAAAATTGTCTCGGCCCCATGGGCATAAAAAACAAAATAAAAGGACTTTTACAAAAGATTCAAAGGGACACAGCCCCGAGGCAAGAATTAAGAAGGAGCATTCTCCTTGGCCTTCTCAGCATCAGCGCTCCCTCCGGCTTTCTCTGCCTCATCTCGGGCAGTCTCCTCATCATCCAATCGAGCCTGCCATTGAGCCACGAGCTTCGCTTCAAGAGGGCCTAAGAAGCTGGTGTTGAGGTCAACATTGTTGGCCCAAATTCTATACATGGCCATGTCGATTGCCTGGTCCTTCTTCTCCTTAAACTCCTTGAGAAGACGTCTCTTTTCACCTTCCATGATATCGAAAGTGGCAACCTTCTCTTCTTCAAGCTTGGCATTGGTCTCCTTAACCCAGAAATTCTCCTGTTCAAGCTCTGCGAGCCGAGCATTCAGCTTCTCAAGCTCAGAAGACTTGGCCCTCAGCTCCTCAGCTCCTATCTCCATCTTGGCTTTTGTTGCCTTGAGTTCTTTATTCAGTTTAAGCTGAAGATCCTTCGCCTCCTGAGCATAGGACCTGCTCGAGTGGATCTCATTGTATAGTTTATATTTGAGTTGAGTAGAGACAGCAAGAGCCTAGCATACAAAGAAATCAACATTAGCATATAGACCGTCTATAAATACAACTAGTAGCGAGAAAAGAAAAGTTACCGCGGCAGTAAGCTCGACACTCTTCTCATAAAGCGTGTTACAGTCTTGGGCGTTGTTCAAAAACTGCCAATGAGGAGCGTCAAAACCACTAAAGCTCTGGCCCACTCGAGACAGAATGCCCGAGCCCAGCATAGCCCCATGTGGTCCAGCAGCATTGTCAACTACATACTCATCAACGTGAGTAGAAACTGACAACTTGCGTGTTATGGAGCTGAGGGTTTTTTCAGAGGTGGGGTGAGCGTTGAGTGAACCATGACGGGAGGTTGGAGCTCGACCATAGTGGACGCCCTGACCTGAGGAGTCGGCTCCACAGCTGAACTCGTGGCAGCCGGAGCTGGTGGAGGAGGTGTCTTTTCAGTCCTCTTAAGGACCTTGGCGGGACGCTCAGACTTCCATGAGCCTCTCGGGCGTTTCCTTTTTTTGGCCCCGCCACTCTCCAAGATGTTATTAAGGTCGGAGTCCATCTCACCTGCGCAGTTACACCACAACATGAGTTATCAAAAAATAAAGTAACTCCGCATAATGCAAACATACATGGGATAAAAAGACAAGTGGAGAGAAACCTAACTGGAACTCTCCCCCGAGCTTGTGCTCGGTGACCACGAAATTCCCCTGTCTTCAGAAGAGGCGGGGGGAGTGCCTTCCCTATAGGTGGAAGTCAACCTCGAAAGGTCCCTATAGTCGTTAGTCCCGTATTGGACGGCTATCCCGTTCCATACCTCGTTCAGGCTATACATGGTGTCGTATTTCCCGAGCCAGCTATCAAACCTATGTACCCTATCATCTACCCAAGACCATACATAGAAATGGTTCCTATCATCCTTACATAATATTAACCTATCGGGTTTATGCTTTAATAGGGAGGGGGACCACATATTAGAGCTAAGGATGACTGTACCTTGATCATCCGAGCCCGAGCTTGAGGCCTCGTCATTGGCCTCATTCCTCGATTGTGGACTCCTTTGATGAACTGGAGGTGGAGGCATCGCTTCTCTCCTTGGAGGGAGGTTACTGGTTGGCAGAGCCACAAGCTCCCATCGGTCATATTTTTAATTAGACCAGTCTGATGTAGATTGATCCTCTCCTAAGAGCCCATAAGCCCGGAGCTTGTCTTCATGCAGGAGATAGGAAAGGGATCTCCTGCCGTAAGGAAGTTGGATCAGAGTCTCTCTGTGCTCCCTCATCTCCTTGGTAAGGGTAGGGCGATGGTAGTTGGCTAGAAAGTCAAATGCATTTCAACTAAGTACAGGCCTAAAAACGCAGTTCGAGCACAAAAAAGAAGGGGGTTGAAATACTTACGAATCCGTCTGAACGAATAGCATCGAGACGGGGCTAGGCCATCTGTCCAGAAGAAGGCCTTCTTGAATTCAGGAGGATGATTGGGAAGGTCTTCAAACATCTTCTTCTCCTTCGGATAGCTCTAGAGGTAGTAGAAGTCGTCCCCTCCCCGAGCTCGGGAGGGATTGCTTTCTAAGCAGAAGAGATATAAAATCTCCTCTGGTGAGGGTCATACCCACTTCAACTCGTGATATAGCGACCTCAGGGTAAACAATACCCTGTAAGAATTGGTGTTGAGCTGGACATGAGCTAGCCCAACAAAATCTATGAAGTCCTTGAAAAAAGACTTCAGGGGCAATACCGCCCTTGCCTTCATGTGCTCCTGGCTCCAAGTTGCATATCTTAGCTTGCTGTCAGGATTCCCATCTCTTGGAGCGCGGAAACTCTACTCGTGGGAGGTCGGGGCTCGGCACCTTAGCAAGCCTGATAGTCCTATGCCGTGAAAGGCCAGAATATCGGTTATCTGGCCTAGTGACGTGACCAAGCTCCAGTAATGCTCGGCCTCGAAAAATTCTTTCCTCGGCAGAGGTAGAGGGTTCCCCCACAGTGAGAACTAATGATCACCTGGTTTGAAGGTGATTGTCACTTTAAGTGCAAGGTCGAGAGGGATCAGTCTAGGCTCGGTGTCCGGATCTGGATGAAGGGCGACCATTAGTCTTTTCCTTTTCCCTTCTTCGACTTCGTCTATCGGACGTTGGAATTGGTCTCGAGTGTCTTCTGGCTCACGTCTCAGTTCGTACTCCCGAATTAAGCGCTGGTTGCGAGTGAATGGGGATTCCGGGCTCAAAGCTACTGGTGAGTAAGGAGTCACGAGCTTTGACCCCCACCACTTTCCCGAATTCTGTGGCATCTAACAAGAAAGCAAAGGGTGAAGGCCAAACGAGCAAGAAATAAAGAAATAAATAGTATGTAAGCTCGAATGATCGAGACTACAAGGCAAGCTCCATCCAAAGGATGAAGCCAATCTCAGAGCGTGTAATCCACCAGAAAGGAAGGAAGGTGGATAAGTTATGGGAAATCCTGAAATATTAGGGAAAAAAGGTGGCGGTTGTCTAAAAGGTGATATTTTTGGGAATCGTGCATTCCTTAAAAAAAACCTTGATTTTGTACCAATATCTTGGTGTGCAAGATATGGTTCCTAAAATTTGAAAACCCAGAAAAGGAACCATTTTTGGACCTTCTTTCGCAGAAACTGGGTTTGAGTCTAATGACTATCAGTCGAAGCACCCTAATCCTAACGCATAAAACTAGCATAAATCCTAGCACTCACGGTGTAACAGAGGCAAAAGCATACAAAAAGAAAAACATACATGTATAACGTAAAAAATCCATGAACCGAAAACTTACACAATGCAGTCGAAGGAAACAGAAAAATGGATGAGCGAATGAACGGTTGCAAGTGCGACCTCACTGAGTCGAAGAGTCCAATGTTACTTTGTCTACTCGACTTTGAGAACATGCAAGAAATGGGCAAGGAGGGTTCTGGTTTTTTCTGTCTTCCTTTTTTCTCTCTGAATAGAACATGGGGGTAAAAGAGGAAGATGACTAGAGTTCAATTTATAAACCTGTGAGAATGTAAAAGGCAGGATTAATCTGGACCATTGGCCAGATTCTGTATCAGATCCGACGGCCAGGGATAAATGACATGATGGTACCATAAAGGTGGCAGGCGAACGATCATGGGCAGAATTTCAAGGTACTCGAGTACCTTGAGTAAGCAATACATAGCTGACGCGTGTCCATACTCGAGTGTGTGACGGAACGGTTCCCGAAGGAAGTAGTTCAAAAGTTTCCTTCTCATAGGATTTGAACTAATACTTTTGAGGGCGTAAAATGTTACACCCAGATTTCGAGACCCAAGATTGTGATCTCGAAAGCTGGACTCGTCAATTGCGAGCTCGAAATATCTGAAACGCATATGCATGACTCAGGTGTCGAACCCTCGAATCAAGATGGAAACCTCGAAGACATTTTTTAACCTCAAAGTTATTTTTTGAGCTCGAAAGAACTTGGCATCAGGATATACCCGATATCGGGTGTCTGCAGATCAAATAACTCGAGCTTGGCATAAGTATAAGCTCGGAGTGTGACAGCCTCGGTGGTATTTACCTGCTCCAAGCTGGTCTTGGGGAAAGGTGCCTAGCTCATAACTTATCTATAGACCTAGACTTACATGATGATTACCGACCTCGAGCAGCTTAGTGGATCATCTGATGAGACGCAGTCCATGCATTCAAAAGATATTTATTGTTGTAACTTCCCTACATTAAAGGGATATTAACTAGTCTGTTATATGCCCCTTGGTCTTCAAGGGACGTTTCCTTGTATATAGGAGTTACAAAATTTAATATCATTATTTCCATTAAAAAATAGGAGTATCTTCCCGAAAATATGTGGGAACGAACTCTAAGAACCCTATATAAATAGATAGATCATGAACACTTGGGGAGGACAGATTTTTGATATGTTGAGGATATTTCTGGAGAATTCATCCCTGAAGGATTTCCTAAAATTTCCAAAGTCTTAATAAAATTGACTCGTGGACTAGGCATAGTTAATTGTTTAACCACGTAAAATTCTTGTTGTTTTACTGTATTATTCATCTGCGCCATAGTTCATGTTGTTTATTCGCTCTACATTTTAAGTTGACGAAAAACAGCGTCAACATTTTCCTACAAAATAAATATAAATTAAATTA
This sequence comes from Humulus lupulus, assembly GCF_963169125.1. Lineage (NCBI taxonomy): Eukaryota > Viridiplantae > Streptophyta > Magnoliopsida > Rosales > Cannabaceae > Humulus > Humulus lupulus. Next base: position 71,010,845 of record NC_084798.1, read on the forward strand.
AAACAAAATATTTTCAATAATAAAATAAATCAAGTTAATTCTTTGAAAATATTAATTATAACTTAATTTATATTTAACATTTAAGTTCAATAATACAACATTTTTTTACCTCAAATTAAACAACAATAATTCAAATAATTAACTACGATATTTTACAACAAAATAACTATAAAAACACACAAAAATATATAAAATCAAAATAAACCCAATAAATTCAAATTTACTTTAAACTTAATAAATCAATTAAAAACTCAAGAATTAAGCAACAATTAGCACATAAAAAGTGGTAAAATAACTCTATTTTCTAGAGTTATCAATGACACTTTAGAACTAATAGAAAATTATAAGACTTTGGTTTTAAAATTTATTTTACAAATTAATTTTTGAAGAACCTTAGTCATCAATTTTCGAAAAATGATAATAAAAATTCTTAACTTAATTATATAATGAACTTATTTTAAGAATTATATTCGATATTCACCGTTAGTTTAACAAGGTCGATAACTTAATGGGGGCCTCGAGACACTTTGATTCGCCCCCCTATGGAAGGTGTTCATTAGTTATTTTGACATGGTTAGATTTCGAAAGATAGATAATTCTAGGTCAAATTATAATAGACTTACCTCAACGGTGACTAAGAGGACTAAATCTATGATTATCGAAACCGTGGGTCTAGCTCATAAAATAAGAAATTTTGTTTTCTTATTTTGATCGAATAGTAGGTTGTTAATAATTGTGTCCATTATTAAATGAGTTTACAACTCTAATTAACTAGTGGTATTTTTTGACCCTCGCCAACTGGGACAAGGATATCATAGATTAGTTAAAAACCTAAAGAAATAGAGATATGATTGTTTTTGGTATTTTTTTTTTCATATCTTACATATATTTGGTATATGTCACACTATTTCTTAAAATTTGTGTGAATAGAATTTTTATTGAGAAAAAGCTATTGATTTCTATTTTATTGATAATTTGTAGTTTTAATTATGGTTGTGTCTACTCCCATCCTTTCTCAATTATCGATGGAGAAACTCACTAGAGAAAACTTCCTTAAGTGGAAGAAAAATATCAACATTGTGTTGATTAGTGACAACTCCAAGTTCGTCATGACTGAGGAATCTGCGGAAGTTCTTGCTGAAGGAGCTACCAAGTCTGTAAGAGACAAATACGAGCGTTGGCAAGTGGCAAACAACAAGGCACGATACTACATGTTGACTAGTATGGTCAACACTCTCAAGACAAAGATGGAGAATGTTGAGACGACCTACGAAATCATGGATCATTTCTAAGACATGTTCAGGGTAAAGTTTATGCATACTCGTTTTGAGGCCACCAAGAAGTATGGCAATGCTCGGATGGCACAGTCTCAGCACGTTCGTGATCACATGATAAAGATGAGGAACTACTTTCAGGAAGCTGAACTGCAGAAGCTACAATAGATGAGGAGACTCAAGTCAGCGTAATCTCAAATAGTCTCTCTCCAGCTTTCCTACCATTCTACACCAACTATGTGTTGAATAAACTTGATTATGGTCCGATGCAGCTCATGAACGAGCTTCAAAATTTCGATTATGTTATGGGTGGACTGAGTAAGGGAGGAAAAAAGAAAATTACTGATGTTGTTGCTGATCCAGCAAGACTGAAGCTAACCTAGCTTCATCTTCGAAAGCTGGAAACAAGAAGAAGGGTGGACATAACACCAACCCCAAGCCTGCAAAGGCTGCAAAGACGAGTGCGAAACCAGATGCACAGACACCTAAGGGGATGAAAAAGAAGGACAAGAAAGGTAAAGGTAAATGCTTTCACTGCAATGAGAAGGGGCATTGGAAACAGGATTGACCCAAGTTTCTAGCAACGAAAAACAAAGGTAATAATTATAGTTAATTTATCTTAGGGAAAATACCAGTCTGGCCCCTGTGTTTTTCCCAAATACACGATCAGCCCCTGTGTCTTGTTAAATGACAGTTCAGACCCTGTGTTTTACGAAATGGATCAAAATAGTACTTTATACCCAATTTTGGTAAACAAAACTCAAATATAATCTTTCATTCTTAGCTCCCCGAAAACTTTCTTCGCTTCTCTAAACCAATCGCATCACTAATGACCCTAGAATTGATCATATAATTGAAAATATTTTGACCAAAATTAGGTTTAGGGTACTATTTTGATCCATTTTTTAAAACACAGGGTCCGAATTGTCATTTAACAAAACACAGGAGCCGATTGCGTATTCGAAAAAAACACAAGGTCCAAAATAGTATTTTTCCTTTATCTTAGAAACATATGTTTTAGAGAATGATAAATTTGTTTGGATTATCGATTCTGGATCTCCTAACCATGTTTATAATTCTTTACAACTTCTTGAATCATGGGAGGAGGTGGACGAAGGGGGCTTAAAGCTTAGAGTTAGGAACGAAGCGTTCGTTACGGTCCAACCTAGAGGAAGAGCTCGCTTCACGTTCAGAAATAAATATTTAATTTTAAATGATGTATTTTATATTCTGTATTTTGGTACAAATTTAATTTCAATTTCCATGTTGCAATCAGAACTATTTGTTATGACTTTTACAAGTTCGAATATATCTATTTCTTTCAATGGATCATGATTGTGTATTGCATGTTTAGAAAACGGGCTTTTATATTTTGCGACCTGGCGAACTCCTCGCATTTAATAATGAATTATTCAAAGTAGCTAATCCTAGGACCGATAAACGTCAAAAGACTGATAACGATAACATGACGTATTTATGGCATTTGAGACTAGGTCACATTGGCTATGATAGGATTGAAAGAATTACAAAGGACGGGCCTTTGAGGGAACTCTCCTTAGGTGAATTACCTGTCTGTTAATCACGTCTAGAAGGAAAAATGACCAAGCATCCATTCTCTGCAAATGGCATTTTGATGTTTGTGGACCTTTGGATGTGAAAGCTAGGGTTGGTTTTGAGTATTTCATTACTTTCATTTACGAGTACTCTAGATACTCATGTCTTTACCTAATGCATGGGAAATCAGAAACATTTTCAAAGTTTCAGGAATTCCTAGCTATGGCTCAAAACTAATTAGGTAAAACGTGAAAGATCTTGCGATCTAATAGGGGCGGAGAATATTTGAATATGTAATTCCAAGATTATCTAACTAAACTTGGGATTTTATCTCAACTTACTGCCCCGGGTACTTCGCAACAAAATGGTGTTGCGGATAGGGATGTAAATGGGGCAGATCTAATCCGCCCTGGTAGTGATCTGACCCGACCCAAATAGACTCCCGACCTGACCCGATTCGATAGGTATTTGGAGCGGATCGGATCGGATCTGATTCGACAAGGATTTTTTTTATTATTATATAATCACATCATAATACTATTAAAAATTCCTAAAGTATAAATGAAAATTTTTCAAAAAAAAAAAAACACAAAGTTTTAAATTTCTAAATTCCATATCATTATTGACACAAGTTATTATATCAATGCAATGAATTATAAAACATCCATATAAACCAACATATCATTATATCATTAATTATATTAAGAATTCACCAATATATACTAATAATGAAGTATATTAGCTACATTAAATCAATTATAAAACTTTCATATACTACCCTAATCTTCAAGATCTATTATGTATGGGTCCTGCAAAGAAAATAAACAAAAGTATTAATAATTTATTTGATTTATTTTAAAAATTAAAATAATTACCATAGTTGGATCTACCTCATTATCTTCATCATTAATAGTGACTAGTTTAGTCGCTCCTGCAAAAAAAAAAAAAAACCAAACATTAACTATCAAAATATTAAAAAAAAAATGGTTATATATATAAAACAAAAGATAAGTATAAATACCTTGTTTGTCTTTCACCAACCAACTTTGAGTACAGACCAATGCCTCCAATGTAGATGTGAACCCACATGTCTACTACCAGTGCTAAATGCAGACTCTGAAGCAACAGTGCTAATAGACACAACAAATATGTCTCTGGCAATCTTGTTCAACATGGGATATTTAAATCCTATTACCTTCCAATAATTGCATATATCAAAGAATTCACCAGTCCTAGGTAACACTTTCTCATCCAAATAGGCATCTAACTTTGACTTCACACTCTCTGCACCAGATGCAACTATAACATATGTATCATAATTAGATAGATCATCCTGTGTTGAAAAAGATGCTGATGCATTATCCAATTGCTGACTTCTTTCGCGCAAATCAGGACATTTAGACTTATACTATTTTAATAGATCATAACAAATCTTGCAGGCCTTCTCAATTTCAATCTCGAATAAATCATTTCCATAAAGCTTAGGAAAAAAATATTCGATCAACATAAATTTGTACCTTGGATCCAAAACAACTGCAACAGTCATAAGTCCATGAATCTCTTCCCAATACTTTTGAAACTTAGACATCATTTGAGTTGCCATATTCTTAATAAAAAACTCATCTGATGTCATCCATGCTTCAATTTTCATCTTAATTTTACATAACATTGGGAAAAAAAGATTAGCATAGGATACTTAGTTCCAGAAAATAGCTTTGTCACCTCATAAACCACTTCCAACTTGTCACATAATTTCTGAGCTCTAATCCAATCATTTTCTGATGGTAGACATTTATACTTTGGATCACGTAGCTTTGATTGTTCAAACACTTTCTTGTAAAATAAAGCTGTTTTGAGCATCAAGTACGTTGAATTCCACCTTGTCACACAATCAAGTGACAACTTTTTAGTACATGTCACTCCGAGAAGACGAGCTGTGTCCTCAAATTTTTCATACCTCTTTGGTGTGCCCGACCAATAAGCAACACTATCTTGAATCTTGTCAATGCTGTCACCAATAACAGACAAGCCATCCCTAACAATTAGATTCAAAATATGCGCACAACAACACATATGGAGTAACTTTCCATTTAAAAGGAAACACTTAGAATCAAATTGTTCATTCAAAAGTGGAATCATTGCATCGTTCGTAGTACAATTACCTACCGTCATTGTACTAATCTTGTGTTCAATATTCCATTCAGACATGCAAGAACTTAGAGTTTCTGTAAGTGTTGGAGCATCATGTGGGCATGACACATATTTAAAGCTTATAATCTGACTATGCAACTTCCATGAGTCATCAATAAAGTGAGATGTCACAGTCATATATCCCCTCTTTTGATGATTGGCAGTCCACATATCAGTGGTTAAGGCTATTCTACTTTTATTTTTCTCCAAAACTTCTCTAAATTTTTCCTTCTCAATCTTATATATTTTCAAAATGTCAGACCTAATTGTATTCTTTGACACCATTTGAAACATAGGTGAAATAGTATTCGAATAGTCTATAAAACCACTATGATCTACCATCGACAAAGGGTACTCATGTAGAATGATCATTTCAGCCAACTATTTTCTTCCTAGTTCAAGATCAAGATTGAAGGTAACTGAGGGGCTTGCATTAGGATTCTTGGAAAGTTGTTTCTATCTTACTGGACATCTTTCCATGTGAAGAAGTAAGTGTTTAGTCCCCTTACTACTCTCTCCCACTAATTTCCTCCCACAGTGATTGCAAACTGCTTTTATTTTACCATCAATCTTTTGCAATGTAAAATGATCCCATGCAGGAGATGTTTTCTTTCTTTTTATACCTCTACTCTCATTTCCATCACTTCTATTATCAAGAGATTGCACTTCTTGTATATTTGTTGAAGGAACAAAATCAACATCATCCACACAATTAGACTCGGTAACATCTTGGGTAGACATACTTATAGTTTGATTTAACCTACATTACATCCACATTATAAAATATATCAAAATAATAACTAGATCGATAAAACATCGGGCATCATTTCCACTATTTTATTGACCTAACCATATGTCAATATCAATTAAAACAATAAAAAAACACACAAATTTTTAACCTTATGTCACCACAACACACAAATTTCTCAGAATCTACTTCATTAAGACACACAAATTCTCAACCTTCTGTTATCACTGCAGTACACAAAAATCTCATAACCTACTTCATTATGGATGAATATGTAAGATATTCAAACTCTTCTAAATTTTATAAAATATTAACAAAGAAAATTAAATTATAGAAAATAAAATCATTTAAATATTATAATGGCACATCAAAATTATTTCTCTGTTTCCATGCCAATCCACGTTTCTGTTTCTCTCTTTTGTATTTATTTAGAAAAGCCAATTTTTTTGTTTTGTGATTCATCTCTGAAAGCTTTCTTGTGAAATCTAGATTTGGTTGCTTTTCACACGAAGTTATTATTGTAAGTTTAGACTTACAATATTGCATATTATAGCAAGAATAAAAGCATAATGTGTGTATTAGTGACACCATAAACTTCAACATATATATATACACAATAATAAATCAGTAAGTATATCAGTAAGTATAGCGTAAACTATCCAAACAAAACATTAATTGCCTAATAAATCAAATAAAAAAAGACCAGTGTGTTGAATTGCCTAATAAGTTAGCTATACAATATAATGGCAGGTTGAAAGATTTGCTTACTGAACTAACTAAAACCCTCCCAGGATCCACTTTTATCTATGCCAATGTTTATGATCTAGTTTTGGAGATCATTACAAACTATGACAACTATGGTAAGTTACATTACTTTACTTAACATATACATATACCATTGAGATTCATATAGTATGCCTTATAATCATATTTTAGAGTATGCACTATTTACCTCAAACAAGACTGACCCACTTTCTATCTCCCAAAAGGGTATTCAAATTTAAAAAAAGTTGGTACATTAGGATTAAACATGAGCTGTTTGTTGAGTTGGAAGATGGTCAAAATTAAACTTTCTTAATTTTGCTATCTCTGTAATGACTAAAAGGAAAGCAAAGCTCTTAAAAAATATCCCTTAGAATATGAGCCATGAAAATGGCTACTACTAGTTCTATAAAGCTATAATCAAAATCAAATCATGCATTGGCATGGTAACACTACTAGAATCAGAGTCAAATTATATATTGGTATGATTTAAGTTATGAGACTCCAATATCAAGAGTGTTAGTTACCAACTATAATATTGATATTAACCAAAAGGGTATCCAAAATATGTGATTCCCTAAAATATCACAACAACAGTGAATAAAATTTTCCTTTCATTTTAAACACATCTCTCAGCAACCAAATAGTAGAAAGAAAGTTTTATGTTTAAAAGGAGCAACATATCAATTCAGTTGTGATCGACAACAATAAGTCGTGATTTGAAAGAAAAAAAAATCTGTCTACATCGTCATTAACGAGACTCAAAGAAGATAAACAACAACAAAAATATAACCTAATTTAAATCAAACACAATGATCTGACTCCTCCAGTATGCTACAATGAACTCAGATGGGCATGGATTAACATACAAACGAACTAAATTATGATCAAAATTGAACAATAAATAAATTAAAAACTTATAAAGCTCGATTAGTGGCAAATGGTTATAACCAAAGAGATGGTGTGGACTATGAGGAAATTTTTAGTCCGATAGCCATGCTTAAGTCCATTTGCATCCTCCTATCCATAACAGTCGATCTCGGCTATGAGATCTGGAAAATGGATGTCAAGACAACTTTTCTTAACGGGAAGCTTGACAAAGTTATTTATATGGATCAACCAGAAGGATATAAAGTAGCTAGACAAAAATGAAAACTTTGCAAGTTGAATAGGTCCATTTATGGACTCAAGCAAGCTTCTCGTTATAGGAATCTTAGGTTTGATGAGATAGTCAAAACCTATAGCTTTGAACAAAATATTGATGAGCTTTGTGTTTGCCAACTAAGGGAAAATCAAATAGTGGTATTCTTAGTTCTTTATCTAGATAATATCTTACTCATTGGAAACAATGTTAAGAAATTATCAGATGTGAAGAATTGGTTGAGCACTCAATTCAAGATGAAGGATTTGGGTGAAGCGAGTTATGTTCTAGGTATCCAGATCATTAAGGATAGGAAGAACAAACTCTTAGCTCTATCTCAAACAGCTTACATTGATAAAGTGCTTGAACGTTTCTCAATGACGAATTCCAAGAAAGGATGTCTACCGTCCCGCCATGAAATTCATCTTTCAAAGAAGCAATCCCCCCAGACTCCTAAAGAAGATGTAATAATAAAAGTTCCTTACGCATCTGCAATTGGAAGTCTGATGTATGCTATGTTGTGTACTAGACCAGATATCTACTATGTAGTGGGAGTAGTGAGCATGTATCAGTCAAACCCAGGACCGGAACATTGGATAGCAGTTAAACATATCTTGAAGTATTTAAGACAGACTAGGGATTATATGTTAGTTTACAAGGGTGGTGTTTTGAACCCTGTAGGCTACATCGATTCAAATTTCCAGAAAGATGTCAATGATAGGAAGTCTACTTTTGGAATGGTGTTTACTCTTGGGGTGGAGCTGTGATATGGAGAAGCGTAAAGTAGTCTGCAATCTCAGATTCCATCATGGAGGTTGAGTACATAGCTGCAACTGAAGCAGCTAAAGAAATAGTCTGGCCAAAGAAGTTTTATTTAGACCTTGGTGTTATTCAAGATATGGATAAACTGCTTGTGTTGTTCTGTGATAACACGTGAGCGATATCCAACTCGAAAGAACCTCGAAGTCACAAGAGGAGTAAACATATAAAAAGGAAGTATCACATAATTCGAGAATATATGGCCAGGGGAGATGTGAAGATGATGAAGATTGCATCTGAAGACAATCTTACAGATTCGTTTACAAAGACACTGCCAGAAGCGACATTTGATAAGCATATCAAGGAGATGGGATTAATAGACTTAAGGCATTAGTTTCAATTAGTGCAAGTGGGAGTTTGTTGGGGTTTTATGCCCTAATTAAAACCCAATTTATTTGTATCTCATTTTATTATCAATAAAATAATAGAAATAATATTTGACTTGGTCAATCGCTTTGCTCACATGTTTTATTTTCATGATTATTTGTTTAATATAAACTTCTATTATATCCCGAGTATATAAATAATCATATTTATAGTGACGTAATCATAGTGGAATATAAATATGATTATATGTTCAAAATAAGTTAGTCCTAAGATCAGTCAGTGCACATAATTTACACTGACTTGCCAATCTACAATATGATATACTCACACATTGTAGTGTTATGTTCTTTCTTGAACATTTGCAAAGTAGATAAGATTGGATGTATTTGTTACATCAGACTGGACTGATAATTGACTTTAGATGGATAAGTAAATGTATCGTTATTATCCAATGCAATCATATCATAAAGTTGACCATAGGTCAATTCAATCTCAATTCTGAGTGGTTAGTATTCTAACTGGTTGTATTATTCAAGTCCTTTGATTTGGTTGTTACCAGCTTGTCATACAAACTAGCCCAAACTTACATCTTGGGGACTTGGAATCCCTGATAGAATCAAAGTTTTTTCCCCAAGGTATATACTATAGGTGGGTCCTCTATGACGGGGTTATCTACATCGAGTTGCTCAGCCATGTAACCTACAATTTATAGAATTCAAGCAGGTAAGCACATAGAAATCACATGAACGAATCTTAAGACGTTACTTACAGTGAGTGTCGGTCTATCTTTGCGAATGTACATGTGGGTTTGTCTATAGAACTGGTTTAGCCCGGTGCTCTGATACAAACTATAACGTCCTGTAAAATCTCTTAACATAATTTGGGGAAAAACATAACCATTTTCTAAAAATAAGGTAACCGAAAATCAATATAATTTTTTTTTTTTTAAAACAAGCAAGAGTTAGGGAGTATGCGCATACTTAAAAGTAAATTACAGTGTCATAATTTTAAAACATTCAACAAACCCAATAATTTCTTAGTTATCATATGGGTTCTAGTCCCCAAAACATAAATTCCCAAAAGGTCGGTCCACATGTACATCCTCTCAGATAAACTCCAACGCTCATTGATCCACTTCGCCTTTGAGCTTACCAACAACACGAAACAACTAGGTAAGTGAAACGCTTAGTAAGAACAACTTAACAAACATAACCACATAAACGAAGCAAGGACTTAAACTAACAGGTAACTAGGTAGATAACCCGCCCAAACCGCCGAAATATTTTTTTTTAAAAAATATATAAAAAAATCATTTTTCACTAATTTTTTTATTTTCTCTATTTTTAGTTTGTATTTGTAATTAAAATAAGTGTTTCTTTAAAATATACGGTTTTAAAAAATATATATAATTTGAATTTAGTTTTATATATGTATAATTAATAATTAAATAAATATAACATTAACAAAAAGTAGACAAATCCTTAATTGGGCGGGTCGGATTACATTGGGCAGGTTGCCAAAAGTTTCAACCTGTCCAATATAATAATTGAGCGGTTTGAAATGAAGGTCGGGTTATTCGAGTTGCATTTTTTGTTGGTTTTTTCAAGTTGGTTTGGGCGAGTTGAAATTTTTTTTGCATAACTCTAACCTACCAAAGACATCCATCAACTACTTTATTTCACTTTCTGGACAATGTCTTTTCAACTATGGTACATGTTATATAGTCACAAAACAAAATTTGATTCATCAATAAGCAATTTACATGAGAAAGTGATATATGAATTGTAATATTCCTTTTCTCCCACCAAACTCGTGCTTTTCAACTTTTTCTAACTCATATATATATATATATATATTAATATATAGGGGAATTCTTGTATAGGGGTTTCATTTTTAGTCTACCGGTAGATCTCTCAGTGTTCTCAATCCGTGAACAGTTTTCGACGCGATTTATTTTTATGACTGTGTATATTGTAGCTATTTAGAGCATCCTGCAAATTTTCAGAAAATTCTGAATATGTTACAGTACCGAAAACTAGGTTCAAATGTGTTGTCGCACGCGTGACTAATTTTTTTTATACGCGTGGAAAATAACATGTTTGAACCTAGTTTTCAGTACTGTAAACTATTCAGAATTTTCTGAAAATTTACAGGATGCTCTAAATAGCTACAATATACACTGTCATAAAAAAAAGTCGCGCCGAAAATTGTTCATGGGTCGAGAAACACTGAGAGTCCTACCGGTAGGGCTTAAAGTGAAACCCTTATAGAAGAATTGTGCTAAATATATATTTATATAAAAATATATTTCGCACCACTACATATATAATATATATATATATTGGGATCTTTACAATAATATACCTATAATATAAAATAATTACAAAAATTACCTACAAAATTTTATTTACAAAAATGTATTGTCACATCATCAAAAAATATCAGATTCTAAAAATAATATACTTGAATTTGAAACATTCCAGAAATCTCGTTTTTCCTGTTTTCTGGGTTTAAAAAGTAACATTTTGGTTACTTAAAATGTTAATAAGTTACCAATTGATTACTTTTTCATAAAAAAATTTATTTTTAGAGCATATTATTTTAAATACATTATGGTTACCTCCAAAATTTATTTGTTGAAACTTTTTTATCTTAAGATACTGATTAGTAATTTTTATGTTATATTATGGTGTCTTATTATTATTAAGATACTTTTACGTTGTCGATTAGTCATTTTTTAGAAACTAATAAGTTACAATAAAGTATAATAAATTATTATATAGCTTATTATTAAAAGCTACTTTTAGTATACTATACAACTTTTTTTTTAATGAAAAGTTTTAATTCACTTTTTAGTCACTATTGTAATTTACATGGGAGTAATATTGTTTTTTTATTAACCAACCAAAAAAGAAATAAAAGTTATTTTCGAATTATAATAATAAATACACATTCTGGTATTTTATTATTAATTTTTGTTTGATCAAATTAAAAAGCGATTACATAATTACTTTTTAAATATAACACAAAAATTATTTATTAAAATTATTAAGAAATATTTCTATTTTTTTTTTTACAAACAAAGCTGAAAAATAAACTTAAACGTTACTTTTCAAACACAACAAAAAATTACCCCACCCCATCATCTTCTTCGGCGACGTCAAGAAACACATGCTTGTCATATACCAAAATGGTCACCTTTAAGAGTAGGTCGCGATGGTACCACTCTTGAACCCAAACAACCATCGATGTGGCCAAAAAAAGCTTCTAAAGTCGCGGAATACCCACAAACTCGCCGGAAAAAAGCCGACAAATAGCTGGAGTGAATGGTTGGGTTGTGTTCCTCTTGAAGAGCTCATTCCAATGGTACCACCCTCAAGACTCGAGGTGGTTAGAGTTGGCCGGAAAATACAGTCAAAATCGTACCTCGGACGACTTTAATCCACGCGTGTAGTCTTTTCTAGCATCGGATGACAGCAATGTTTGGATAGTGAGATCGTCGACATAGTGTCTTCTCTCCCATTCGGCGTGTGTAGCAGAATGGTGGTCGGAATATGACAACTTACTTGAAGAGTGAAAGAGTTTTCAAAGTTTCTAAAAAAAACGGTATAAAAACGTTATTTTTTATAATAAAGTTTTACACGTTATTTTTTAAATTAAAATTATAAAAGAAAAATGAATCAGAGTGTTATTTTCTCATATATCGTTGGATAGTGGACTTAAAGGATCTCATTTTTGTCAAGTTTTTTAATTGGTTTGTGAGAATGACTCAACCTTTTCCTATCTCCTCGTTCCAAAGTGTCCAATTTTAATGCCAAACTGGTCCGCAACTTTAAAAACTTTTATGATATCATTTCATGAAAGCAACTATTCAGCAGTGAAATCCAAATTTTATTTTGTATTTTTTTTCATGAAAATATATTTGTATATCTTTCGTATATTCTTTTAAATAAAAAAACGTGATATCTAAACTTTATTAAAAAAAAAACACTTGTATTATGTAATTATGTAAACAAAGCTACCAAGATGAGTATAGTGCCAAGATGTTAAGTGGGTAGAAATATTGAAAAACTTAATCCAACATCCTAGATAATCTTTTAGTATAGAATATCTCAATTTCTTTGAAAAATTTGAAAGAAAAAGTATAACTTTATATCTAACTTGTTTTTTCTTAATTTAGTATTGATAAATGATCAATTCATTCATTTTTCTATATTTTCTCTTTTATTTTTTAAACCAATCACACATTCCAAATGTAACCATATATGTAGCGTCACAAAACTCCTAATATGATTATTGCTTTGATTAGCGTGTTGGGAGAGCACATGAGATAATTATGTTAATTAATTGATTTATATGATTATATGATTGAGTATGCATGATTATATGGATTAAATATGTTTAAAGACCCGCCTTTGTTAGAAAGAACCATTTTCCTAATTTTGACCAGTTGATGGTATATTTGTAATCATTATGTGCTGTGTGCTTGAGACCACATTATTATGTAGATATATTTGTGATTTTCAGCATTAGTTGATCTGTTCGAGCGGTTAAGCAAAAAAGTCAAAGCATGGATAAATGCCCAGCTCGAGTCAAACCTAGGGGTATTTTGAGAATTCTGTGTAGTTTGGGAATTATTAGTAAATAAAGTAAATTGGGGAAAATATTTGTGTAGAGTCTCAGAATGTTTACTTAGCTAGCTAGATCGTTGTAATAGGTTGTAGCATTTTAGATTTCGTGGATTTTGGTTCAAACCGGGACTTAGTAGGACACTCATAGCAATAGTTATGGATTTTATAAGTTTAACCTATAGTTTAGAAATATTAATTATAACATAAGGTTTAATTAATATTTTTGGTCATAGAAATATTTTACTTATAATCTAAGGTTTAGATAGAATGTTAAGAGCATGACACTTGTCACAATCTTGTTTATTTGAGGATTTAAGCATTTTAAATGGATAATTCAATAATAGAAGTATCTAGAAGCTCTACTGCTACAAAATACCCTTTACATGACACTTTTTTATGACACACACATAAATACAAGTCCTTAAAAATATTTATGGAGTTTTTAAGACACTCATTGAGAGTCCCGAAAAAACACAATTTAGGACTCGCAATGAGTGTCCTAAAAAAATATGCGAGTCCTAAAAAAATCTCGGCTAAAAAATGAGTGTTTTACTTAAAAATTTTAAGGACTTGCTTTGGGAGTCCTTAATACTCTTTTAGGACTTGCTGCGAATCCTAAAAACAACTGGGCTGAAAGTAAGTTATTTATATATGGCTAAATGTTTTAATAATTTTAAAAAAAATTTATAAGTTGTTAGTTTTTAAATATAATTAGAAAATAAAAACTAATAATATATCATTAATATTTTATTGTATTATTTTTTCTTAATACCATTATACTTTGTATTTATATATTCTTATAATAATAACTAAATATTTTTTTAACAAACAATAATAATAATAACTAAACCCTATCAACCCTCAACCTCAATCTCACTCTCTCTCGTTCTTTTCCTCAAACCCAACTAGCCTCCTCTGTCCCTCTTTGATGGCATGCATGGATCACGGCGAGGTGGGTGGCTGGTGGTCGGATCACGGCGGCGGGCTCGATGCAGAGGCAGGGGGCTCGGCTCTCTCACTCCTTCGTCCTCCCATCTCTCACTCTGCCTGAGCTCGATGACGGCTGGGGGTTCAAGGGCTCGATAGCGGATGGGAGCTCAAAGGGTGGGCTCGACGACGAGTGGGGTTCTCCGGACTGGCTAGGCTCGACGTCGCGGGGGTCTCAGAGGGTGGGATCGATCGCGCAAGGACGGGGTTGGTTGGATAGCACACGGTAGCCTTTTCTTGGGATTTGCCTTTTCTTATCTGTACCTTTTGTTATTTAATGAGTGTGCATATGTTTTAAATGTATTTTGGATTTTGTGTTTTGTATTTTTCAATCTGTACCTGTCATATTTTATTTTGATAGTTTATAAATCTTGTTTGTTATATGTTCTTATGTGTGTCTATGTATATATTGGCTCATGAATTCTTAATTTTTTTGTTCTAAGATTTAGCTTGTGTGTGTTTCTTATCTAGTGCAAGCAATGGATTTTTACAGGTCGATTACTGGGTTTGTTGTTCACCCATTGTTCCTGATGGAGATTTTCTCAAAACAAGAACCAATCAATAGAGTAATAGATGCAAACATTGAGACCATAAAGTTTTTTTTTTCTTTTTCTTATTATTTTCTATGCTCAATGTGCATTGATTTTGTTTGTTATCATGTGCACACAACATTTGTTTATTAATTAAGTGCTTAGGAACTAGCTCTATGCTGGACAAACACCCCATCGATAATGTTCCTTTATATATTATATTTTATGACTAACCTTCTATGCTAATTCTCTGCTTATAGTCTCAAACAAATGGCATGTGATTCTATTATGCTTCTACAAAGATCTTTCCACTTTTTTCCAATTGCATCACTTAAAAAGTTTGCATGTTATTCCTAAGTTAATTTTCTATGTAATTTAGCTCATTACATATCATTTTGGTGTCTTCTCAATATGCAACTGAAGCATCATTAGACATTGGAATGATTGTCTCCTCATTTGTCCATATTATTTATTGCTTCAAGATGTTGTTATGTATTTTTAGCTATTCATACATGTTCTGTTTTGGTCCTTTCAGGTGTTATTGTGTTCCATGTTACAGCTAAATTGAATGTCTTCTATGTGTTTGCTAAAATGTGTAACAAAATAGATTCATAATAACTTTCCTTAGTTGATAAGTGTGTGGTTGAAGATTAAATATAATTATTATGTGAATTATTTGATAATGTATTTTACTTGTTTGTTCTATTCTGCATGTTCTTGTTTTGATTGTTTTTTTATTTTGACAATTATGTTATCAACCATAGTTTAAGAAAAAGAGAATGTGTTAATTATTGATTATCTTTACTGGGTGCATGTATTAGATCGAAGAGTAAGAGAGCAGCTAAATTGGGGTACTTGAGTGAGCATCATACTTGATTCTTCTCTTCTCTGTCAGATTGTGCTCCGGGTATGTTTATGTATTCAGCTCATCGAAACCCAGTCTTATTTTTGTTGTCTATCTATGTCTTTAATTTTGTTTTTATTTTATAAAGTTGTAGTAACTTTGTGTGTGTTTGGGTTATATTGATACAAGTTTAACAAGATGTGATTCTATAGATTAGTCTTGTATTTTAAGTCCAGCAAAACAGTTACATATAATTAGTTGGTATTTTATTGCTCCAAAATTTTATAATTATTCAACTGTGGGTGTTGATTGGGCATCCTTGTTTGATGTGGATTTTATGAACTGTTAGTTGGCAAACTTTTATTTAATGTCAATGTCTCTCTGATGCAGGGAGGTCTCTCAAATGAGCTGGAAGGGGACAACTTTCACAACATAAAACAAGTAACGTTCTAAGGGATATGAGGAAAAAGACAGGGATATTAAAAAGAGGAGATTGTAAGAATTCTTTAATATAGACCTCATTTTTTTGTGTGTAGTTTATTCAGTTTTTATGTTATATATAGAAATCTTGTTAGGCTAGTTGGCTCACTCTCTCAACATTCTCTCTCTATGAATCAAGTTGTATCTATATATATATATGTATATATATATTTCTGTTTTTTTGTTGCATTAGTTCTATTCTCTATTTTTTTTTTGTATGAAAGGGGAAAGTTTTTGGCATTATTCTGTTGATGTGAAAATGGCCAAGCATAATTAGCCATTTCAATTCAATTCTTTTTTTTTTCTTTTTACACCATTTTGATTTAACAAAAACAAAAATGAAGAAAATTACAACAAAACTTTTTGAAGTCACCTATTAATTTTGTTTTCCTCTCTATGTGTATGTATAAATCTTCTAAAGTATTTGAATGAAAAAATAATGACTCCTTGTTTTCTTGTTTGTCGTTGCTTATTCCTATATTATTATATCCTTTTGTTTGATTGGATTTTTAAAATTAAGGTTTGATTATATCCTAAAATATATAGAAATATGGACAAAATCTGTTTAATAAAATACTTGTTAGAATAAAATTAGAAGCACCATATCTATTAACTTGTAAATAAAGATTATGTTTTCGGTATGTCTTCATCTTACTATTATTTATTAATTTTTAAGTAGAAATTAGATAGAATAATCAAAGTTCTTTATTTGTGCATATTAACTTTTAGCAAGCTCCTTTAAAACATTTTTAAACATATCTATTAAAATTTTCTTCTAAACAATTTTCAATATTGTAATGAGGAAAGATATGATTTAGTTAGTTATACATTATTCAAAAAATAAATGATTATGTACCCAATTAGAAACTAGGTGTCACTGTTTTGAAGAATATAATACACTATTAATAATTAGTATGAGTGGAGACCATCACAACTTGAATGGTTTGTATAAAGTTTATATGTTTGTTTGAGTTCATTTCTGGTATTAATTTTTTTTTTCTCTTTGCAATGGTTTGACTGGGGTTTGCTACTTGAGGCAGAGTGACTGAGTTTGCAATTGCGATGGGCAAGGGCTATTATATATTTGAAAGGATATTGTGATATTTTTATTTTGAGTATATGCCAATGCCTGGGATGGTAGATTCAAACCACTTGTTTGAGGTGATAATGGTGACATTAGATTAACTAAATTGGTATATACTTACTGTAATATACATTGATATTTGTTAAGAAAATGACATCATTAAAACTGTTCAGTTTCATTCTTTTTTTTTTCTTTTCGCAGGTTTGTTGATTGACAAAGAGAGAGTACGCATGGAGAAGACGAAGGAGAGAGTGAAAAGAAAAAAATGTTTCTTTGGCAATCTTGGCTCGGGGTTGTAGTTTAAGGTTCATGTTATTGTGGCATTCTGATTTTAATTATTTTTTTTATTTGACAGTGCAATATTCTCACATGTAAGTGATAGAAGTTTTAGTCTACTTGATTAGTTGTTGGAAGATGTTGAAGTTTTACCTTTACTTGTAGTTGCTAAGACAACCCTGCTTCATAATCCACCTGTTTAGTTTATAGGTTTTGGAGATAAACAAATTATAATTTGTTTATGGTATGTATGAAATTTGTGTCTTCATGTTGTTGTTTGTCTATTACTGTGATACTATAATATTAATATCGTTCATATTCTTGCTAATCTAACTTGTCAAGTTTTGAATGTATGTTGTGTGTTGTGGTTTGTTATGAATTTTGATTTGTATTTAAATTTGGACTTTTCATTTAAATCATAATTTTTAATCTAAAATAAATATATATTAATTTATTAAAAACTAAAATTTTAGAAATCATAATTTTTAATCTAAAATAAATATATATTAATTTATTAAAAACTAAAATTTTAGAAATCTAACATATATAATACATTTTGGACTCTCAAAGAGATATATTTTTTTTAAATCAAAATGAAAATTGTAGCTACATTTAAAAAAAAAAAATACTTTTAAGGGCATGCAAAGCGAGTCCTAAAATCTTAATTTAAAGACACTCAACATCATCTTTTAAGACTCGCATTGTGAGTCCTAAAAACATTCTTTTAGGCACTCAACCCGATTTTTTAGGACTCGCGAGTCCTAAAAACTTACTTAAAGGCACTCAACGGGAGTTTTTAGGACTCTCAATGCGAGTCCTAAAAAACCTCAGTTTTTAAGGCTCTCAAATAGAGGACTCACGCCCCGCGAGTCCTAAAAACTTTTTTAGGACTCGCAATGCTAGTCCTAAAAAGTCTTTTTTGTAGTAGTATCTAGAACCTTCCAGGACCATTAAGAGCATGACACTTGTCATAATCATGTTTATTTAAGGATTTAAGTATTTTTAAATAAAAGAAAGTTCTAGAAACTCTAGAACCTTCCAGAACCATTAAGAGCATGACACTTGTCATAATCATGTTTATTTAAGGATTTAAGTATTTTTAAATAAAAGAAAGTTCTAGAAACTCTAGAACCTTCCAAGAACCATTAAGAGCATGACACTTGTCATAATCATGTTTATTTAAGGATTTAATAAAAGAAAGTTCTAGAAACTCTAGATCCTTCCAGAACCATTAAGACCATGACACTTGTCATAATCGTGTTTATTTAAGGATTTAAGTATTTTTTTAATAGGATAGTTTCACTCCTCAAACTCTATAAATAGGACCTAGTGCTCAGCCATTTTCTTCATTCTTCAAGCATTTGATCAGAGCCTCTAAGGTGTTAGTATTACCATAGAGAGATACACTTGGGTTTGGGATAAAAGCTTTATCATCTTAAGCTTTATAAACACTTGGGGAAGTGAGATATAGTGTGCTTTCAATATTGAGGTGTAGATCGGTTCTAGCACATTCAAATGTATTCTTATTCTTAAGTTTATTTCTATATGATTCTTTAGTTTTCTATAGTTTTCATTCAGATCCTAACTTGTTGTTTCAATTCTTAGTTAGGTATTTAAGTTCTTTGAACTTAAGGTGTCTTTTCGGTAAGTTTCTTCTTGGTGGTTTAGTTCTATTCTTTTTATCACTTTTCTTTAGAAATACTCACCATTCTTATTGTTGGTTTTATGAGTATTCCAAGTCCCGTCTTTGTTCTCAAATATCCCGGTGTTGGTAAGGAAAATATGATAGTTTTTATTAGCTTATATGTTATGATATGTTTATGTTCCAATATGTTATGATATGTTTATGTTCTAATATTTTATGTTATGATGAATATGATTTTATGTTGTTAGGGGCTCATAGTTTCTTAGCTAGCAACCTCAATGTATTTTGAGGCTCATTGTTGCTTAGTTAGCAAACCCTAATGTTTACCATGTACATGGGTCAGAATTGTGATATATGTTTTATAGTATATGTTTTGATATAGTCTTATGTTTAGGTTTTATGTTATATGATTGATTAGTAGATTTTCCTTGCTTGGCATTAGTCTCACTCCTTTATTTTTATTGTGATGCAAGAAAATAGATACAGAGGCAGAAGGATTCTTGGAAGCTTGACATGTGTGTTGAGGCTGAATGGAATGGATGGGCTGTGTGTCGATTCGAGGACGATGTTATTTTTAGTCTTTTAAATTATGTTTTTATGTATTTTCTGCATTTAGTTTTGTAAAAAATTTCATTTAATTTAAAGTTATGTTTTATTTTAAAACAATGGGATTCCATACCGCACATTTATGTATTTCGAATATTTACTTTGGAGTTTTAATAAAGTTACGAATATTTCTTATGTATGTTCTCTTCAAAGTAGTAGCTATGTCTAGTAGTTTTAATGGTCTAAGGGCTAAGAAATAGTTGGGTCATTAAAATTTGTGTTTGGAAAATTAGTGGATTAAATTGAGAATTATAGATATGATTTGGGATTTAGTGGGAATTAAAGGCTAGTGACCATTGTGCCATTATGGGACTTTAAGGAAGAAATGGAAAGGAATGGTATATTGGTCAATTGACCAAGAGGATAGAAAAAATGCTAAGTGCTTGATTGCAGTTGCCTATTACGTTCATTACAGTCCCTTTCTCTCTATCTCTCCTTACTTGTTCTTCTTCAAGCTCTTTCAAGACTAAACACTTAGGCCTAGCACCAAATTCTTGAAATTTTAAGAATTCTAAAGAGAAGTTGAGCAACAAGGGGAAGAATTGAAGCTTCCAAGGTCACCTTTGCCACAAGAGTTCGAATTAAAGCTCAAGTAGAGGCAAACAAATTCTTAGTCTTTCATATTTTTGAGGTGTTCTTGCTAAAATTTGAGATTTTTGGTTTGGTTCTGAACTTGGGAGTTTGAGACTGTTAGGATGTTATATATTGAGTGTATTGTTGTTATGGAAGTCGATTTTGGTGTAAGATTGGTTAAAATGTGATTTGGGGAAGATCTGGGGTCGGTTTAGGTTTCTGAAAATTGCAGGTCTCTGACTTCTGTGGCGTCGCGGCCCTTTAGGAGGGTGTTGTGACTCAAAATGAGTCTACATTAGGCGTCGAGGTGCCAACCCTGTCTTAGATCATAGATTTTGGGTTTCGTATTTAGATCATATCTTTTGACCTCGATGTTGGATTTGGACGTTCTTTATATGATTGGAAATCTTGTGAAAAGCTCTATAGTTATAGAACCTAATCCAAGTTTATTTGTGATTATACTGGAGTCAAACGTATAAACTAAGCTTGGTGTTAATCAATTTTGATCAATTGTGTTTAGGTTTGGCTAAAGATGCGTGAACGGGATCGCACTTGGGTCACTTTGCCGCTATTACTGGAATTGAGGTAAGAAAACTGACACATTCACATAGAGCAAGGCACAGGCCCCACTATTGTTATGTAACATTTATAATTGTTTGTTTGAAAGATGAGTTAAGGTTGTGTACCCCCATTCTATATATGTATTTGTTGTATTGACTGTCTTATGCATGATTGTGATTGATCGGCATAGGTCATATTCGGCAATACATGCGAAATGTAAGCCGTGTTGGTGCGGGACCACTGTGGAGTGTTGTACACACTCACTCGGCATATGGTTGTATGCTTAGTGCTGGGAGAGGCACTTCCCTCAGCATAGGCCGTGTAAATTGCTTATATATTGAGATGGGTTATCTATTATCTGTGAAGCATGTTGTTGTTGTTTATGTTCGATTGGTTATTTTACTATGTGATGTTGGGTTTTCTTGCTGGGCCTTGGCTCATGGGTGCTCTATGGTGCATGTAAGGGCAAGGGGAAATGTTGACCACGATTTTGGCCAAAGACGAGTAGACGTCAAAACTACAATAAACCTTCAAGAGAAAAATACGACACTGATAATTTTGTAGTGGTTCAGCCCCAATTAAAAATTGGTAATAGCCTAATCCACTTGGAGTTGTGATTTATATCCTACACTTAAGATCAGATGAACTTGAACCAACTGAGTTTCTTAAGTGTAAGTAGAAAAATACATAGTTTCTCTCTCTAAACTCCCTCAGAAAATGCCCCAAGAATACCCCAAGTAACAGTCCCCAAGTCTCAAAACTAGAGAGTTTTTCTTAGTATAAAAAGATCAGATCCCTCCAAATGATGCCATGAGCCATTTATTTATAGACTCATGGATCGTACATCAAATATCTCCCTTTTACCGGGTTCTTCGTGTAACGTCCTGCATTTTCGGGTACCTTTAAACGACTCGGGTCGGGATTTTTCCCCCGGGTTAAGAATATTATTTTAAATAATATTATATTTTGTTTGTAAGTATTCCATGAGTTATTGCTAGCCAAAATATGAATTTTGTGATTTTAAAAGTCAAGATAAGACTTTCGGTCCTGGACCGACACAAAAACCCTGATCGGGTAAAAAAATCTCGGAAAATAAAATGAAAAATCATGGCAATTATGTTTTGGGCATAAAATACATTCATAAAAGTTAAAGTTTGGTCAAAAATAATAAACCTAAAAGAAAATGGAAATTTTAGGGCATTTTGTGTTAAATGCCTAATTTTACCGAAATGGGGAATTTTATTCCATGAATGGACCTTAGGTTAAATTTTACTATGTGATTAATTAAATTAAATGTGAGAGACATTTAATTTAATTAATTAATGTTAAGTTTGGTGATTAAAACTTAATAAGAGTGAAAAAAAAAAGGTGTCAAAAGCCAATTTGGACTTTTCTTCTTATGAAACCTTTATTAACCTTTAATAAAAAATAAAAAAATAAAAAATAATGAAATGATCATATATGGCAAAGGGTGGCCAGCCATGTGGTGTTTTAGAGTGGTGTGAACCCAATTCTATAAAGTTTAACTCCCATTTTAATTAAGAAGTCAAGTGGGCAAGTGGGTAGAAAAACACTCAAGTGTTTTGTGATATTTTGAAGAGTTGTGTGAGCCATTCTAACCCCCAAATCCGACCACTCTCCCTCTCTCATTCACTCTCATCTGATTTTTTAAGACCATTCAAAGTGTTCTCTCAATATTCAACCTCAAGAACACCAAGGAAAACTTGGAGGCTAAGTCTTGGTCTAGGAAGTATTTTCCCTAAGGTAAACCTTCACTAATCTAGGCTTTTGTAAAGTTTTAAGCTTAGAGTTTCAAATAGCTAATTAACTATGTTGTTGGGGGAAGTTGGTTAGGGTTTTTGAAAGGTTTTGGAGGAGCCAAAGCTAATAGGAAGGTCCAAACCTTAAGCAAGAACACCAAAGAGGTAAAAAGTTTACTTTTGATGATTTTGGTTGTAGGGTTTTTAGTTTTAAGCATTATTTTGTATATCTAATGCTTAAAGTTTCTTGTTGGTGATGTAATAAGGTTATGGTAGTTGTTTAATAATTTTTATGATGCATGTGTATTGATTTTTGAAAATGGGAACCAAAACCCCCAAGGGTTTTGTAGGATACCCTAAAACAAAACATGTTTTGAGCTGTGACTTCCAAGGGGTCAAGCAGCCACTGTATATTGGTTTTGTAAAATATAATTGTACTGTGATGTTTTTGAGATTGAGTACATAAAATTGAGCTTTTGAAACACAAAAAAATGTTTAGAAATGAGTAAGTTATGCTATTTCAAAGTTGAGGTAAAAAAAACTGTTTTTCGTATTCTTATTTTCGGAACCAAGTTTGGACAGCCACTGTATAGGGCAAATGAACCCAGTTTTTTCTAAAATTTTTTGGACATATTACTGGAATAACCTATTATTCCACTGTAAAATTTGGTAAGAAAATATTGAACGGTTTGAAAGTTATTAACTGTCTAAGTTTGGAAAAAATAAGGACTTGAAAATAAGGTCATTTTTACCTCATTGTTGGAAAATGATTTCACAAATAAAAAATGCTCATTTTGACCTAAGATTTTACAAATGCCTAAATGGCATAACAAAAATGGAATTGGGAAATTTTGGTAACAATTGGGTAAGTAAATTTCAAGTTATGAACTAACGAAGTATGTAGTTAAAAATGTGAAAAATAGGTTTTTCACACTTAGTGTAAAAATGAGATTTTGGAACATAAGGTAAAAAGTAAAATTTTGCTTATTTCAAGATATAAAATGGTAAGTCTTGAAATCATATTTTCACTAAAATTTACCCTTTGAGTTTAAATGAATTATTTTTATTAAAGAGTTTTTATTCTTTCTAAAAATAAGATATTTAATTTATTAATAGTTAATAAATTAAAAGAGGGTTTAAAACCCTATATTTTGAGAAAATAATTAAATAAATTATTTTCCTAGTAAGTAAAATTGATTAATTGCTTTTGGAAAATTAATTAGTCAAGATGAGAAATTTATAACGGTTTTCCTAATTAAGACAAATTAGGCAATTTTCTTAAAACGGTTTTTAGATATTAAAACCTTAAGAAAAATAAAAGGAAAATTTAAAGAGTTTATTTTCTTTAAAAATAATTAAGGAATTTATTTGTATTTTCTGGATATAATACCGGCTAAAATCTTACATATTTTAACCGACTAGTCGAAAGTGCGGGTTAATAGCGATACCTTGAAAGAATAAGATTTTTAGCGGATTGTGGGAAATACCATTGTGATACCCGAGCCTAGGTATCGAGACCTTAGGATAGGTCTCTCCGAGACTTAGGGTTTAGTCTCGAATATTTTGTATAACTTTCCTTAATAGGTTTAAAACCAAATAAGGATTGTAAATCCTTACAAATGACTTTTATTAAAATGACCAAACTGCCCAAAATAATAATAATGAATTATGAGTGCCATAATTAATCCGAGTATACTGTATGGATAACTACAGTATTGGCTAAGCGTAACTGGACTAAACGTTGGAGGGTGAAAACTTGCTGAGCGCTAAGGACTCCAAGTAAGTCAACTTATATTGTATGGCTGCAACATGAAATGATTATTGTCTTGTATGTTAGTATAGGGATACATGCATATACATAGGCTGTCATAGAAAGTTGCTTAGAGACGTTAGTCTAGTGAGTGCTGATTTAGAAAATATGAACGGTAGAAGTCCGTCATATCCTAGACGGTTGATCCCCGTCACACTGCTTGATTTTATTTATGTCCGGTTCATTACCGAGACGAGTGGCCATGAGATGAGGATAAGCTGGTTAAACCTAGGGGTGCCAAGATAAATGGGACCTAGGGGCCCTCATGCTTACTTAATCATTGGACGGTTAGAATCCGAGCAAGTGCTCTGATAAGTTATTCCCGGATAGCAGCCGTGAATATTGGCCATTCCGTGAGAGTGCCTAGAGATACTAGGGGTTGCCAAGATAGAGTGAGGTTGAACACCCTAGGGGCAGCTGCTCACCAGCACCACTGATTAACATAGAAGTCTCCATAAAATCGTGTAAATTGGATTACACTCTTGAATATGTAGCGATGCCCTAGGTAACACGATAGTTACCCTTGATGAGAATATTTATTGGCTAGATCTTAGTGTGGGGACTCAGTTCTCTTTTACAGATTAGCAATTATGTTGGAGGGCGCGTTACGCATGAATTGTTGGAAATTGTCGAGCGTTGGTCTCGAATTATTTGGTGATATAATATATCTGCTTGCTCTGGGATTTTCTGAGTGCAGGGATATAATTGTTGATAAGATATAGTTGTGATATAATATATCTGCTTGCTCTGGGATTTTCTGAGTGTAGGGATATAATTGTTGATAAGATATAGTTGTGATATAATATATCTGCTTGCTCTGGGATTTTCTGAGTGCAGGGATATAATTGTTGGTAAGATATAGTTGTGATATAATATATCTGCTTGTTCTGGGATCAACTGAGTGCAGGATTTTTATTTAGTTACGAATTAATTTATTATTGGTTATCAGGCATGACCATAAGTTTGCCAGGACGCTTTAGCGTTCTTGAAATTGATTGTGTTAGGGTCCGGATGGGTCCGGAACCCTAATTCTCTACATGCTTTGTTTGAAAGTTGATCTTACTAAGCGTTTTCGCTTACCTAGTTGTTTCATGTTGTAGGTAAGTGCAAGGGCAAGGCATAGCAGTGAGCGCTGGAGTCTTCCTTGCAAATGTACATGTGGACCGACCTTTTGGGAAGCCTTTTTATTTTTGGAAATGTTGTGTAATTTTCCTAAACTAGGCTCACTCTACTCTTTATAAATTATGTTTGTAACTAAATGTTAAGTATGGCCATACGACTTTTTAAAAAGTTTTTTTTTCTATGGGTTTTTGAGACATTTTGTTAAATGAAAACATTTATATTTCCGCATTATCGAGTCTTGAAAATCCGGGTCGTTACACTTCGTTCTTCCAACAGACTTTAATTAATAAAATATAAATAAATTTAAATAACAATAATATAGCTATTATTCCGGAATATTGGAGAGATTCCCGCGAAAGTTGAGAATAATTCGGGTTGAAGCTGTTACTGAGGACATAAGCAAGCACCTCTCGTCGGCAAAGCACACCTCTAGCACACCTCTGGTCGGTATAGGAAAATCACTCCTCTAGCACCCCTCTAGTCTAGCATGACACATCTCTGGTCTAGCAAAACACTTCACTGGTCGGCCAAACACTCCACTGGTCGGCCAAGCACTTCACTGGTCGGACAAACACTCCACTAGTCGGCCAAGCACTTCACCGGTCAGCCAAACACTTCACTGGTCAGCAAAGCACTTCACTGGTCGGCCAAACACTCCACTGGTCGGCCAAGATAGGTGACTGGTCAGTCAAAAATCTTTACCAGTCGGACAAAAATTCTATCAGTTCACTCAGATCACTTTATCACAACTCCGAAGAGCCAATACATTTATTGACTATTAATGTGCCATTTACTGACCATGCATCGCCACTTGTCACTTTTTATTGCCACATCATCGAACTGAAATTTTGGGGATAACATTTGCCCCCCAAGTTTATTATATGATTTACTCGTATGATAAACTTTTTCTGTAGCAAAATGTTTTTGAGGTCATCCAAAAGCTTCCATCCGGTCAGTAACCTTCACTTTTGTAATAAACCCACGACTTAACTTTTCTGTCCATAAAAACGATAGTTATCAGTTTCCCATTTCCATTGCTCTTTCGGGCTCATGGGTATGCTCATGTGTATATGATAACCATTGATGTTATCATGAAGTTTGTTGAACCCTTGAAATTCAACTTGTTGATCTTGTTTGCATAGTTCAAAATTAAGAAAATAGGTTCCCCTCTTAGCCCATCAAACCCATAACCTTGACCACTTTAAGCTATTTAGACCACTCAGACTCGTGCCCGTCCTTCCTGGACACACCAATCTAGCTCCTCGGATGACAAGATCCTCGAATGGCCAGCCAGCATCTCCTCAAACGTTTATCAATGCTTGACTCTTCGGACACACGAACCACAACTCGGCGGATGCGCCAGACCCCTCGGATGCACACATGCCAACCCCTTAGACACACAGACAACAACTCCTTGGATGCGCACTCCAGGCTGTTCGGACGCACGAACCACAACTCTGCGGATGCGCCAGGCCCCTCGG
The DNA here is from genome assembly GCF_963169125.1 of Humulus lupulus. Taxonomy (NCBI): domain Eukaryota; kingdom Viridiplantae; phylum Streptophyta; class Magnoliopsida; order Rosales; family Cannabaceae; genus Humulus; species Humulus lupulus. The sequence continues at coordinate 71,038,050 of NC_084798.1, forward strand.
ATGCACATGCCAGCCCTTTGGACACGCAGACAACAGCTCCTTGGATGCGCACTCCAGGCTGTTCGGACACAGCCCCAATCGCTCGGATGCAATCCACACCCGCTCGGACACAGCCCCAGCTGCTCGGACACATCCCACACCCACTCGGACGCAGCCCCAGCTGCTCGGACATAGCCCACACCCGCTCGGATGCAGCCCCAGCCGCTCAGACGCAGCCCGAAATTTCAGTTCGATGATGTAGCAATCAAAAGTGACAAGTGGCGATGCATGGTCAGGAAATGGCACATTAATAGTCAATAAATGTATTGGCTCTTCGGAGTTGTGATAAAGTGATCTGATCGACCTGATAGAATTTTTGTTCGACTGGTAAAGATTTTTGACTGACCAGTCACCTGTCTTGGCCGACCTGTGGAGTGCTTGGCCGACCAGTGGAGTGTTTGCCCGACCAGTGAAGTGCTTGGCTGAACAGTGAAGTGTTTGGCCGACCAGTGAAGTGCTTGGACGATCAGTGGAGTGTTTGGCCAACCAGTGAAGTGGTTGGCCGACCAGTGGAGTGTTTGGCCGACCAGTGGAGTGTTTGGCCGACCAGTGAAGTGTTTTGCTAGACCAGAGATGTGTCATGCTAGACCAGAGGAGTGCTAGAGGAGTGATTTGCCGATACCGACCAGAGGTGTGCTTTGCCGACGAGAGGTGCTTGCTTATGTCCTTAGTAACAGCTTCAACCCGAATCATTCTCAACTTTCGCGGGAATCTCTCCAATATTCCGGAATAATAGCTATATTATTGTTATTTAAATTTATTTATATTTTATTAATTAAAGTCTGTTGGAAGAACGAAGGACCCGGTAAAAGGGAGATAGTTGATGTACGATCCATGAGTCTATAAATAAATGGCTCATGGCATCATTTGGGGGGATCTGATCTTTTTAGATTAAGAAAAACTCTCTAGTTTTGAGACTTGGGGCATTTTCTGAGAGAGTTTAGAGAGGGAAACTATGTATTTTTCTACTTACACTTAAGAAACTCAGTTGGCTCAAGTTCATCTGATCTTAAGTGTAGGATATAAATTACAAATCCAAGTGGATTAGGCTATTACCAATGAATTGGGGCTGAACCACTATAAAATTATCAGTGTCGTATTTTTCTCTTGAAGGTTTATTGTAGTTTTGACGTCTACTCATCGTTGGCCAAAATCTTGGTCAACATTTTGAATCTTTCATTAAGAGCTTGAAGAGAAGAAACACACAACTATCATATCAAGATGGCGCCCAAGAATACCAATGTGGCATCCAAAAAGTCAGGCACGTCAAAAGAGCCTACTAGATCAGAAGGTCCTGGACTGGAGAACCCAGACACTGAGCCCAGGGTCTTTCTCGAGGAGTCCACTCCAGAAGTTGAACAACTCAGGAAGCAATAGGTGGTTTCCAAGAGGAGATGATGCAATTCAATGCTCGGCAGGAGTCTTTCGCTGAAGAGATGGCCAGGCAGAGAGCTGCGTTAGAGCAGCAAAGGCGCGATATGGAGGCCAGAAGCGGAGAGATCAAACAATGACAAGAGGAGGCCGACCAAAGACATCGTGAACCAACACTTTCTTTAGAGGCAGCTACCCAATTGGCCCAAGCCAATGCTCAAGCCGCGGCACGAGCAGCCGCCCAAGGAGCACGAAAGGACAACGCTAGTCGGAAGTCCCTTGCTGGAAGGACGAACTCTCAGGGACCTAACTGGAGTCGAAGCAATCAGACTGGTCGGGCAGATGATGAAGTCCGCTCTAGAACTACATCAACACAGAAGGAGAACTCTAGAACTCCCTCCAGGAGCCACCGATCAGAAACTTTGAGATCAGGAAGTCACCAATTGGGTAGTAAGAAGACCCCGCCCAGGAAGGATCATACCAGAACTCCTCGAGAAAAGGGAACTTCACAGTTCAAAGATGGACATGGTCGTGAAGAGGCTGATAGTCATCACAGCGACCAGTCAAAGGATAAAGAAGACAATAACCCATAAGGAGGAAAAGACTGCCTGGGACGTACCGAAAAGCCTCCACTGCACCTCGGCCAGTAGCGTAGTAGGAGAAAGCAAGTCCTGCGTAGTAAGCCCTTTGAAAAATCGAAGAGTACGGTGTTCGATCGGGAAGGAGAGCATGCTTCCTGGAAGGATCTAAGGGACGTTATCACCAACAAAAGGAGGACTGTCCCGGTCGAAGGGCAAAATCTGAACCGCCCTGCCAGTCAAGTAGAAATACTTGACGACAATGCATCAGATGGTAATGCCCGACCAGGCGGTCAAGACCTTGGAACCTCGTCAGTTGCACCAGCCATCCAAGCCCAGCTTGACGTGCTAATAGCTGTAGTGCAAGGTTTGTCAAAACGACCTTCCGGGATGGATGCGATAGACCACCGGAGTGGCAGCCCATTTTGTGCCCGGATTAGAGCATCCCAGCCTCCGGCAAAATATAAAGCATCGGTTCTGCCAGTGTATATAGAAAAGGAAAATCTTGGGAAATTTGAGGACCAGATGGTGTTGACCCTCGTTTTGGGCAAATGACACAGAGTCAAATGCTTGATGTGATGGAAGGTGTTGAAATAGATCTAATGGAAAGAATAGTAAACGACACAACAAATTATAGTGGTTCGGCCCCACGAATTGGTAATGACCTACGTCCACTTAAGCTATTATTGATATTAATTCTCAAAGGAGTGATCAAAGAACTAGGGTTCTCTGAGTTTCACAAGCCTTAGAGGGATGAATAATACAATCGTAAGATAATAGCTATAATTCTCTTGTAAAGTACAAACTTAAATCAGCCAAAAAAAATCAGAGTCCCTCCCTTGAGCTATTTCTTCTCTATTTATAGGCAAGGAGGATTACATAAATTTGTTACAGATATTCTTTCCTAAATAATTGGATACTCAAGAATTATGGGAGATAATCTCGGAGATGATTACAATCGCATAAGATCTTCTCAAAATATACGGAGTATACCACCAAGCTGGTCGTATATAAAATCCAAAGGTTATGCCAGGGGAACCTCCCTGGTCGATAGTCGAACAGAATCTTTGCTAGGTGTCAGCCACGTGTTAAAAATGTCTGCCACGTCATCCACGCCTATTTTTTGGATAACATTTGCCCCCTAAGTTTATTTATTGCGACCAGTAATAAGTAAACTTAGGAAAAACAACCTTTCATTTGCCCCACGAAATCTGTCAGAACCCTCGTGCGTTTTTTAAAACCGTGACCTAATCACGACTAATCAAGCCTTTTCAGTTTTCAAGAAACCACTCCGACGGCTGTTAAACTCCCCCATGCTTCGAAAAAGGGAATTAATGATTACTACTTTTTGTCACACTTCAGCTTCTATAAGTAACCCCCTCATTCACTTTTTAATCTTTTATTCGCCATTTCCTGCCAAGAACTCTCTCAAGAACTCCATCTCAGAACTCAGAACTTAGAACTTCGAAGGTCTCCCATCATTTTGCTTAAGGTTCTTTGTTTGCAAGCCCAAAGTCGTCCTGTTTCAGAATCTCCAACCTTCATCTAGGTAAATTTCTTCGTCTTCTGAACTCTTTGAGATGCCATGCATTCTGCTTTTAAGTTCTGAAACTATTTGCGTTCTTGAGTAGAAATTTGTGAGGATTCTGTATATGTCGTTGATGCTTGATCGGGTAGTGTACTTTTGCTCTATATAAGTTAGGAATTAGTTTGATAGTCAGGATCATAGGTTTAGGGCGTGAAATCGACGTAAAAATTCTATTTTTAGGCTAGTTGAAAAACAGAGTTTGTCCCGCCCCTCTGGGGTTGAAAAAGCTTTTTTTTTTCAGAAAACTTTTTACTTTCACTTTTTGATCCGTTTTCAAACTGCTAGCATAGAACTTAGGGTTTCGGTTAGAATGCTGCTGGTCGATAAATGCGAGCAACGTTATTCCATCTTTCAACATAAGCTCCCAAATTGTGCGTCTTATCTCCTCCTTTGTGTGTTTGCAGTTCATATGCAAGACCCGTGGGGAGGAGAAAGACCCATCAATGATGATCTCTTAGTTCAAGTGCTTGAAGACAAAGAACACCCTTCGACCTTGATATCAGATATTCCTTTTTCTCGCGTTAACCTAAACACTTCCCCAATTTTAACTAGAAATATGGCTTGGACCAAAACCAAAGCTCAAAAAAGGAAAACTCCCAACACTTCTCATCAGCCTACTGCTGATGCTCCCTCGACTAGTGGTCGAGATGAAAATGCCCCCGATCCAACTGTGCAAAGGCATGCCCACCCTCGACACGCTACTCAGCCGGACGTCGAGTGGCATGTTGTCTCTGAAAGTAGGGTGACGATCAGAATGATCGCCAACTACTTAAACAAATACAATCTGACAGGGGTGACCCTAGTCAAACCTAATCCCGACCAAAGGGCTAATCTGCCTGGAGGTGCTTACAGCGCCTGGTCGCAGTTTCATGTTAAGGCAGGAGCCAGTTTGCCTCTTCATGCATTCTTTCAGGGGGTGGCCAACTACTTCGGAGTTGCCCCCTTCCAAATTACCCTAAACGGATATAGAATGCTGGCTGCACTCTATATCCTGTATAGCCAGAAAAAATTGCTCGTGCCATCGCCACATGAGGTCAACTACCTGTTCGACCTCAAGTCTAACCCCAACCAAGAAGGCACGGGGTTCTTTCATCTTTGTCATCAGGAAACCGCACGCACTTTCCTGACTGACACAACCCATATCTCCAACGTGGGGAGGTACTACCAGGAGTACTTCCTTACGCATGACCTAGTCGCAAACAACTTGGCTTTCACACGAGGAGGTAAAACTTTCACATCGTTGGCTTCTTCAATTAGTGTTTTTCCACCACAATGTCTTGAACTTTCAAAGTGTTTCAGGCCCATGGCTGCGACCAAACCCAACTCCAGGGATGGAGTCAAGGGCGGCACTCTTAGCCAGCATGTCAGATGCTGAGAAGAGTGTCAAAAATATAGTTACAGAGGCTAACCTTAGGTTGGCTGGCCTCTGGGACCCTCAACCACCTACGAGTGGTCCTTCGGCAGGGAATACTCACGCCGAAGCAGAACCCGAGCAGCAACCCCAACCATCTCCTCCGCGGAGGAGACCAACTGGGGTTACGATCAGGGAACCTGCCGACACTCACCGAGCGAAGAGGCCCTTGGCTCCCAAGGGAAAAGGAAAGCAAAAGGCCGCTAAGCCTACCGAACTCTCTGACGACTCGTCGGATGATAACGGTACAGTAATTTTGCTTTTAAACCATTTTCCAATTCCTTGTCATTTGTTCGACGGGGATGGCAACTTTAAGAATGCTCCCATCTTAAATTCAGATTTCTTCCAGGCAGTAGGTAGTTCGGTAAATAATGTATCGACCAATAGTTGTAGTGCGGGTACTTTACTTGTAATCTTTTCACTTTAATTTTTTGGCCCTGTGTGACCTCCTTGTCTTACTGCTTGCGTTGTTTCCTTTGTCCGGATATGGACTCTGAGGACGTGTTTGAGCACTACAGAGCTGATGCCGCCTCTTCTGGACAGAAGAAAAGAATCAAGAGGGCTCGGGGGGAGAGTAGTAAAACTACCCCGAAGAAGGCCCGAACTGACGACCCTCCGGCTACCGCCCCTTCGACGGAGAACTCACCACCTCCAGCATCCCTCGAGCAGCCGACCTCTACTCCCGTCGACCAGCAGCCTTCTCCTAAGGCTCCTAGCAGGGAAACATTGCACACTCAGCCCAAAGGCTCCCTGCCCAGCTCTGCCAGGGAGAGAATATACAAGCTCTCCAAGCATAAACGCAGCCAGGAAGCTATTACTGAAACCGCTTCTATGGAGGCTGATCAAGTTCTCAATAGAGGGCTGAACGAGATAGTTAGCATAAGTCAACTCCTGCTGATGTAACATTTATTTTTGATTCCCTGCCTTAACTTTATCTTTTTCTATCTGACTTCAGGGACTGCTGACCATAACTGCTGGCTGGCGCCGTGTTGGGGTGTTGGTGTCTCGCAGCAGGAACTTCGATTCCAGGCTTGCTGAGGCCAAGAAAGCACTCGAAGCCACAAACAATGAGCTTACCAAACAGAATGGCGAGTTGCTTGCGGAGAATACAGAGCTGTCCAAGCAGAAAGATGAACTGCTCGAGGACAAAGCAACTTTGATCAAGGAGTTGCTGGAAACCCGGGACGCCCTGAAGAAAGCCAACGAATCTAGGGAAAAGTTCAGGGAAAGTGCCAAGCTCAACTATCAACATGTTTTACAGCTCGAGCTTAATCTGATCGCCAGCAGGCAGGAGGCGGAGGAACTCGGAAAATGAGTGCAGGAGCTTGAGGAGGCTGAAGCCAAGAACTAGGAGAAATACAAGGAAGCCACTCATCTTAGCTTCTACGAGTTCTGGAAGCACAATCGGGAGGCTAACTTTAGCTATCTGTCAGAACGCTTGAGGAGGACTTTAATGACGCAGTGTGCCATTCGCATGGAAGAAGACCAGAAGGCTGAAGTGCCTGCTTCCCCAGAGATTTCCCTGGCAGCAGGGATAGATGGCGCAGATGCTGAAGCTAGCCCAGCCGTCGACCAAGGCGCTCCTCAAGACCCTCCAGCTCCTTAATCTTTTTTTTTCTTCTTTTATCTCAACTACACGACCCACAGGTCGTATTGTAAAGACAATTTATTTTTTATTGCTGCAAGGGCAGCCATTTTACTTTTATTTGAACAGTTACATCCGAGCAGTACTGCTCGCGGTGTAAAATGATTCCTTTGACATTATAATATTCTTGCTTTATTATAATATTTGTTCGCATGACCGAACCTAGCATAGTACTATGGCTTGATTTTTCAAAATATAAAATTTGAAAAATACTCTAAGTACCGTAGTATGCTTTCACTTATTTTGTTCATGTGTTTACTTACCTCTCGGTATGCTTTACTATCGATGTACCTTATATGCCCCCCAAGTGATCGAGGAGCTTTAGGTCCTTGGTCACTTGCCTTGACAACGACCTGTACGAACATTACTACTCGGTATAAAATGTAAAACTTATAATACAGCAAAAAAACACACGTAATGAACAAATACTTGTAAAAAATTACAAAGTTTGGCAAGAGTGACTGGCTGCGCACAGTCCCTTATAATTGTCGTATTTAAATGGACTAAACATGTCTTTCCGAGAGATCTTTGAAAGATCTTACACTTATAAGCGATTAGCCACATAACATGACTAACCCTTTTTCAAAACTTGTCAAAAGTAAAAATTAATACAAGCCAGTCTGTTGATGCTCATAATCTCATAAAGAGAAAATGTAAGGCCGAGGCAAGGCCCTAAGGCCACCGTCGTCTTGGCAAGCCATCGCACCACCCCGTCTCGCGAGGCCACCATTCCACGAGGCCACCGCATGGGCGAGGCCAACCATGAGCGAAGCCACCCCATCTCGCGAGGCCACCATTCCGCGAGGCCACCGCATGGGCGAGGCCAACCATGGGCGAAGCCACCCCATCTCGCGAGGCCACCATTCCGCGAGGCCGTCACATGGGCGAAGCCACCTCATCTCGCAAGGCCGTCACATGGGTGAAGCCACCCCATCTCGCGAGGCCATCACATGGGCGAAGCCAACCCATCTCGCGAGGCCCTTGGGCCACTCCCACCATGCGAAGCCGAGGGAGGCTGCGAGGCCCTTGGGCCACTCCCACCACGCGAGGCCGAGGGAGGCTGCGAGGCTGTCAACGGCGCCCCATGCGCGAGGCCGCGCAAGGTCCCACGCGCGCGCGCCCTGGGAGGTCCATCAGCCCGCCATCTTCTCAGGAGGCCGACACCCCATCACTTGATACGTATGGGCCCAAACCACACCATTAGGGGCCATGTAGGGGAAGTCGCACGAAGGGGAAGGCTTACAGAGGAGGCATCTTGCATTGCACACTAAGACGAAGAGCGAGGCCACGCGCTTATCTCCCGCACCCGTGGGTGACCCTAGGGTGCTTCAGGCATCTCGTGCTAAGGACCCAAGATTCTTACTCAATGCCACGGCCGGTGCAGGCACCAAGGGTCCCATTCCTTACACCTCGAGATCCCTATGCTTAGGAGATCCAGTACGAGTCGAATGATATATATTTGTACGACCAAGTACTAAGTACGGATACCAGTGCCAGTGAGATTACTGGGGTAAGGATCATGGTACGTACGTCTACGGCCATAGGTCAGAGCCAACACCACTACCTCCTGCGCCAATACGCCTGCCACCACGCATTAGACATGGGTACAGACAAGTAGTGGAGACATCCTCCTGACACCTGCTCCTGTACGGGATGTACAACCACAACCTCTGAAGCCACTTCCCTAATACAGTACGTATGTACCACTTGGTCCCCTGGACCACTATGTACCTAAGGCCATTAGAGCCTACTATAAAATGAACTCCAAGGCCACCTGAAAGGGGTTGGAAAATTTGACTGTAGCAGAGCCTTGAGTGTGAATGAAAGATTGATTTCTCCATTATTGTGCCATCATTGTTCTCGAGTTTTTGTTCAAGTTTTTACTGCTTTCTAATTAGCAATCTTGATTTGATAATTTTTCCAACTTAACTTCGTTGACGAGTTCTCACCATCAACAGTTTGGCGCCGTCTGTGGGAACATTAGTTTCAAGCTACTGTTCCACCATTGTTTCCGATAAGAAGAAGATGCCAAGACGCTCGAAGCGACTGAGGGAGATGTGGGAGGTAGAAGTTCACCTGAACGGAGTCCAGCTGAAGGCCTCCATGAAGGACGCTCCTCCGCCCAGGGACATGGAGCCCCTGAAATACCCTGAGGTTCACGGAGGGGACAGGGTGGCCTCATCGCCGGCCGCTCCACCTGGAGGGAGTCCTCCCAGAGCACCACCGGTAGACGCTGATGAGTTCCCTCCTCCAAAACCGCCGTGGGCACCGAACTCCGGCCGGCAAGACCCGGGCCCTTCTGCCCGTAGGCCTGACAAACACCCCCGGGTCCACTCCGTGAGCTCGAGTTCGAAGTCCCGATTTTACGAAGAGGAGATACGTGAGCTCCACCGTAAAAACCAAAGGTTAGAAACTACCTTAGAAAACATGGAAGAGGTCCTTAACGGCCTACTGCAGGGTAAGTCCAGCATAACCTTGCCTAAGGGAAAGGAGAAAGGCAAGGATGGGGTGGAGACCACTGTGCCGGTAGATGATGGAAGAACCCAACATTCAAATAGCAACACCCCCCGCGCGAAGCAACATGATCACCCCGAACCGCCTAAGCAGGCCCAGAAGCCAGCGTCGAGAACCAACGCTGCCCCTCGCCATGAGGATGAGGTCACCTCCAAAAGAACACCCCCAGACTTGCGGGAGGAGCTCAATAAGAAGAGGGTGGGGAAAGGGACCACGCCCCCTGTGGCGCCTCGAGAGGGCAAGGGAAAGGCAGATCTTAGCCCGTCCACTCTGAGAGACACCCTCAGCAAAAGGAGGCAGGACCTAGACACGGAGATGCGGAGCTTACGGAGCAAGATCGTGACCGCGTCGGGTGGCCAGGCCTTTGAGGAAGACTTCGACCATGAGTCGCCCTTTGTGCGAGAAATTCAGGCAATCCGGCTCCCTGCCAATTTTAAGGAGCCCAATATGACCCCTTACGAAGGAAACACGGATCCAAAATACCACCTGGATGCGTTTAATGATTTGATGAAATTGAGAGGGATTGGAAGTGGTGCCAGGTGCCATTGCTTCATTGTTACTCTGAAAGGACCCGCCTACAAATGGTTCAAAAGGCTAAGGCTAGGGTCCATCAGGTCCTGGCAGCAGTTCTCTGACGAGTTCCTCCAGCAGCACCATGCCGTGCGGGACTACACGATGCCAGGTACCAGCCTGGCCAACGTGAAGCAAGGGGAGAAGGAAAGCCTGAAGAGCTACATTCACCGGTTCAATATGGAGGCCGCAAAAGTGGGGAGCCTAACGCGCCGGGTGTTAAAAATGGCCATTACCGCTAGAGTGCTCCCAGGAAGAAAATTGTGGGACAACATGTTAAAGAGGGAAGTCACTGACCTGGATGACTTCTATGAAAGAGCACAGAAGTACATCCGTGTGGAGGATGGCCACGCAAACCTGAAGGGAGGGAAGGAGGAGCCCCACGCGAAGTCCCCAACTAACGACGGGTCGAATGTAGCAAAGAAGAAAAGGACGTACGATGGGTCAAGGGATGACCAGCAGAGGAAGACCAAGCGAGGGGGTGATCATAGGCCAACAGCCTATACTCATTATACGAACCTCACGGACACCAGGGAGCATATTTACATCACCAACGAAGATCGAGTACCCTTCAAAAAGCCCCCGCCAATGAGAAAGGATCGGTCCAAAAGGGACCCCAGTAGATACTGCCAGTACCACAAGGACATCGGGCACACCACGGCAGAGTGTATCCACCTGAAGGAGGAAATTGAAGAGCTTATCCGCCGGGGGCACTTGGGCCGCTATGTCAGGAGAGAAAGGCAAAGGCCAGAAGGCGAGCCCACAGCACCCCAGGCACAAGAGCGAGCCCCAGAAATACAGGGGGAGGTCCGAACCATTTTTGGAGGTCCAGGATTTGGGGGAGATTCCAGGAAGGGGCGAGATAGGTATGCAAGAGAAGCTCGGCGAAGTCCGCCTCCCTGCGTCATGAGTTTAGAACAACGACCTCCGAAGAGTTTCAAGGGGGAAAACGACTCTATAACGTTCACTGAGGAGGACGCACAGGGGGTGCACTTTCCCCATAATGATCCGCTAGTGTTGACAGTCCAATTGGCGAATATGCGTGTGCATCGAGTCCTAGTGGACAACGGGAGCTCGGTGGACATCTTATATCGCCCTGCTTTAGAAAAGATGGGACTGGGCATTTGTCACCTGAAGCCCTGCCAGTCGTCCCTATACGGATTTACAGGGGATTCAGTGCAACCCCTTGGGATGATCGAATTGACACTTACCATGGGGGAGCAACCCCGCCAAACTACAGTCATGTCTAACTTTGTTGTAGTAGATTGTGCATCAGTTTTCAACGCGGTATTAGGGAGGCCCTCCCTGAGAGAATTGAAAGCCATAACTTCAATATATCACTTGGTTGTCAAGTTCCCGACTCCAGGAGGGGTCGCAAGTATGAAAGGAGAACAGAAGGAGGCGAGGGAGTGTTACAACACCTCACTCCGCACGCCTACAAAGCCGCGTGAGCCAATGGCCATGGTGGTACATGAGGCGCTATGTACGCCCACGGGGGGTCCGCAGGAGCTGGACCCTCGGGTCGTGGATGAGGCAAGAGCAGAACCAGTGGAAGAAGTAGAGGAGATTACGGTGACAGAGGAACCCTTAAGGAAATTGAAGATAGGGAGAAGCCTACAAGGTGACGTTAAGGAGGAGTTGATGAAATTTTTGAAGGATAATCTAGACGTATTTGCATGGAGTCATGAGGAGATGGTGGGCATAGACCCCAGCGTGATGTGCCACCACCTGAATATCTCCCCAGAAGTAAGGCCCGTCAGGTAAAAAAGGCGGGCGCTAGACCCAACAAGATACGCAGCGTTAAAAGAGGAGGTTGACAAGTTGAAGGCTAACGGTTTCATCCGCGAGTCTTTCTACCCTGTGTGGGTATCGAACCCAGTACTCATGCCAAAGCCAAATGGGAAGTGGACAACTTGCGTCGATTTCATGAATTTGAATAAAGCTTGTCCTAAGGACAGCTTCCCACTTCCCAGGATAGATCAATTAGTAGATGCAACAGCGGGGCATGAGTTACTAAGTTTTATGGACGCCTACTCAGGATACAACCAAATCCCAATGAACCCGGCAGATGAAGAGCACACGTCATTCATTACAGACAAAGGGCTATACTGTTACAAGGTGATGCCCTTCGGGCTCAAGAACGCGGGAGCCACCTATCAAAGGCAGGTGAATAAAATGTTTGCCAATCAGATAGGAAGGAATATGGAGGTGTATGTGGATGACATGCTAGTAAAGACCAAAGTAGCAGCAGAGCTCAACAAAGACCTGGGTGAGATGTTTGACACGCTCAGGAAATACCGGATGAAGTTGAACCCAGCCAAGTGCACCTTCGGGGTATCCTCAGGGAAATTCTTGGGCTTCATGGTCAATTCCAGAGGCATCGAGGCCAATCCTGACAAGATAAAGGCGTTCATAGAAATGAGCCCGCCAAAGAATAAGAAGGAGGTGCAGTGCCTAACAGGAAGGGTGGCGGCCCTTAATAGGTTCATCTCAAGGTCCACCGACAAGTGCCTCCCATTCTTTGACATCCTCAAAGGGAGTAAAAAGTTCGCTTGGGATGAAAGATGTGAGGAAGCATTTATCAGGCTGAAAGAGCACCTGGGGAAGCCGCCCCTGTTAGCAAAGCCGGAGAAGGGCGAGAAGCTGTACCTGTACTTGGCAGTGTCTGAGCACGCCATCAGCGCAGCCCTGGTTAAGGGAGAGAAGAAGCAGCAACAACCCGTATACTATATCAGCAAGCGTTTGGTGGACGCGGAGAGCCGGTATCCAGAGATCGAAAAATTGGCCTATGCGCTAGTAGTGGCGTCAAGGAAGTTGAAGCCTTACTTCCATGCACATACAATTGATGTCTTAACAGATAGTCCTTTGAGACAAGTCTTACATAAGCCAGAGACTTCAGGGAGACTAATGAAATGGTCGATTGAGCTAAGTCAGTTTGATATTGTATACACTCCAAGGGCTTCCATCAACGGACAGGTGCTGGCAGATTTTATAGTAGAGCTCACCCATTAGCCGAGTGAAGGAAGGAATGAAGAAGGAGAGCAGCCTGTTACGGAGGAGGAGCTAGGAGGTTCAGAGGAGTGGAGTTTGCACGTTGATGGGGCGTCGAATGAAGGAGGATCAGGAGCGGGCATCATGATGACAGGGCCCGAGGGACACATAATGTACTGCGTAATCCGATTTGGGTTTGAGGCCTCCAATAATGAGGCAGAGTACGAGGCACTCCTGGCTGGCCTGCGTCTAGCCCAGGAACTGAGAGTAACGCGCCTTCATATCTTTAGCGACTCGCAATTGGTAGTATGCCAGATAAAGGGGGAGTACCAGGCAAGGGGACCTAAGATGGCAGCCTATTTGGAGAAGGTGAAGGGCCATCTCGGACGATTAGTGGCATACACTATAGAGCAAATCCCCAGAGAGAAGAACACCCATGCCGATGCACTCGCAAAGCTGACATCTACCAAGGATAGTGATGTCTTGGAATCAATACCCGTAGAGTACTTACCAAAACCCAGTATCGAAGGCGCGGACGTACACATGATTAGTGCCCCGAGGAGATCATGGACCGAGCCAATCAAGAGGTACCTGGAAGAAGGAACCTTGCCTGCGGATAGAAACGAATCCCGGAGATTGGTGTACAAGGCCGCAAGATACACCTTGGTAGATGGGGTCCTTTACAAAAGAGGATTCTCAATGCCCCTCCTGCGGTGTGTAGAAGAAGAGGAGGCGTTGAGAGTGTTACGGGAGATACATGAGGGAGAGTGCGGCAACCACGAGAGCGGACCCTCTACGGCTAGGAAGGCCATGAGACAAGGATACTACTGGCCTTCCATGGAGAAAGATGTGCATGACTTTGCCACGAAATGCGACAAATGTCAGAGGCACGCCAACTACCCTCGGAAACCCCCAAGTGAACTGACCAGCATGGCCAGCCCCTGGCCCTTTGCCATCTGGGGGATAGACTTGATCGGTGCTCTTCCTACAGGCAGGGGTGGAGCAAAGTACGCAGTGGTGGCAGTAGACTATTTCACTAAGTGGGTAGAAGCGGAACCCCTTGTGAAGATAACCGCCAAGCACATCACCTCTTTTGTCAACAAATTCATTGTGTGTCGATATGGAGTACCCTACAAGATTATTTTCGACAATGGTACCCAGTTCGAAGGAGGAGCCTTCGATGAAAATTGCAAGGAAAGAGGCATAAGGAGGAGTTTCTCCGCGGTGGTGCACCCCCAGGCCAATGGGCAAGTGGAGGCCATCAACAGGGTCCTTAAGAAGAACCTAAAGACAAAGCTGGAAAAGATGAAGGGAGCCTGGGCAGATGAGCTACCAAATGTGTTGTGGGCTTATAGAACCACCCCACGCACGACTACTGGGGAGTCCTCATTCTCCCTGGCCTATGGGTGTGAGGCCGTGCTCCCAGTCGAGATGCGAGTCGAGTCCCACAGGGTACAGGTGTATGGAGACGAAGCCAACTGCGTAGCCCTGGCTGAAAGCTTAGACATGCTGGAGGAGAAGAGAGAAAAAGCCCAAATGAGGGTGGCGGTATACCAGCAGCGCGCCGCAAGGTACTACAATTCGAGGGTACGAGAGAGAACTTTCAGAGTTGGCGACCTGGTGCTAAGGAAGGTACTCCCAAACACACGAGACCCAGGAGCGGGAGTGCTGGGGGCGAATTGGGAAGGGCCCTACCAGGTTGCTCAGTGTATCCCCCCGAACACGTACAAGCTGGCTCGTATGGACGACACCCTCATACCCTGAGCGTGGAACGCGGAGCACCTGAGGAAGTACTACCAGTAAGGCGCCCATGTTCGAGGGAAAAAGGAACAAGTGTTGCACACTGCCTTAATATGATAGGAAGAAATCAAAGAGGTTACTTAGACAGCCTCCTAAGTAGGTGTGAGTCTTTTATTGTTGTTTTATAAAAAAAAAATCTTCGTATGTACCATTGCAACTATTTGTATGAGACCGTTTATTATGAATGTGATGAATGGAACTGCATGTTGTGGGTAAAACTGTTCAACCTCATGTATTATTTTCCTTCACTACGTGGGCATCAGCCAAAGTGCCTGCCGAAATAAATTTCACCAGGCACTTGGGGGGCAAGATAGGAGGCGACAGCAGGCAGCTAGCAAAGGGAACCTAAAAAGGGCCCTATATCAAAGGATCCTAAAAAGGGACCCCTTGCCCTCCCAAAAATGAGGCCCCTAAAAGGGACCCTCTACCAAGAGGATCCCTTGCCCTCCTAAAAACGAGGCCCCTAAAAGGGACCCTCTACCAAGAAGACCCCTGGCCTTCCTAAAAAAGAGGACCCTCCACCAAGAGTATCCTAAAAATAAAAAAAAGGGCCCTCTATCAAGAGGAAATGACCAAAAACCAAAAAGACCCCCTATACTAGGGCCTTCAACGAAAGTCCTTACAAGGCACCCCTTGGGATCGTAAGGATTAGCTACCCTTATGAATACCAAGGGAGGCCATAGGGACTTACAAAAAAAAATGCATGGTGACGACAATAATAATAAGTCTAGAGCGGCCACCAAACCGCCTAGCCAAAAAGGGTCCCAAAGGAGACCCTTGCAAAAATAGTACTATGAATAACGACGAGAAGGACGCTTCTCGCAAAGAAATAATAAGCGCGCGCAAGAAAAACATAAAAGGATAACTACGACCCAAGGGGTCAAAATATCCTTATGAAAGCAACTAAGAGGCACAAAAATAAGTCCCAGCGAACCCTTTCACATGGGCTCCAAAGGACCTCCAGACTGATAGATAAAAGAGGGAAACCAACTGAACCCCGGGCTTAAAAGGGCCTCCAATGCAACAGAACAGAAAATAAATAAGCAACATATGTATTTATACATTAAAAGAAAAAAAAAGGGAGTTCTTAAAACAATACAAGAGTTACCAAAAGAGAAGTAATACTAATAATGATGTTACAAAGTAAAAAAAAAAAAAGGGGCAAGACTATTTCAAGGCCTCTTATAGTGGGCACTCCACCAGGCCGCTCGGGCAACGGCCTGTTCGCCAAAAGAGGAGAAGTCAAAGTTGGGATCCTGCCTCCACACATTGTAAAGAGCACGATCTATAGACTTTCGCTCGGTTATGACCCTCTCCGCCTCCCAGGAAGCCTTCTCAGCCTCCAAGGAAGCGTTCTTCTCCTGAGCCACTTGTAGTTCAGCCCTAAGGGCCTCAACTTCAGTCTCCAGTTGAGTAACCCTCTCCTGCAACGTGGACACAGCGGCCTTGGCCCCCCGGAGTTCGCGCTCCAAGCCTCTAGCCTTGCCCTTTAGCTCCTTGATCTGGGCCTTCAGCTTATCCTTCTTCGAGTCCAACTTGGCATACTTTGTTCGGGCCTTTGACAATTAGGCCTTGGTTACGCTGAGCTCATTTTCAAGCTCTTGGACCTGGACCACGAGGCCATCCCTCTGAGCAGTAGATGCGGAGAGGACGCCGGACGTGTCAGCATGCCGAAGAGACATGATGTAGACCTGCGCAAGAAAGTCAATGGTGTCAGCGATAAGTAACAAAAAGCAAAACACATGTGCACCTATACATAATACTAATCAACGCAAGGTGCAAGACCTCACCCAGGCTGCGGCACGCCTTAGCATCTCCCCAAGGTCTGGTTGGGTCACGTTCCCTAGACTCCTCCAGTCGGAGACAGGGAGGCCCGAGGCTATCGGAATGAAACGCTGCGCATAAGATGTGGCCATCCTGGTCACCCAAGGTTCCGCCTCCGCGCTAGGGGCATCTTGTTGGATAGGAACAGATGACCCGCTCGCCGAAGCAGGAGGAGGCGCAGCAAAGGGGAAAAATTGAGACCCTGGTGCATCAGAAGGGAGCTCCGTGAGCCCAGCATAATCGGCATCCGGTACGCCGAGATCATGAGGGACCTGAGGGAAGGCGTCACTGCCATCGAGGCCAGGGGGAGAGTAACCTCCTGCCGCGGCCTGCGGGTCCAGAGATTGAAATACCGTGTCCTGGCCATGGGAGTCATAAGGAGGGCATCCCCCTGGAGACGGGGGGGCATCCTCCATCTCCACCTCAGCCTCACCATCGTGTAGTGATGGCCCAGCCGGCATAGCCATAGCCATCTTAGACACAGTGACCGACCACAGGAACTTGGGGTTAGAGACCGGGGAAAATTGGTGGCGGTTGAGATTCTCCACCGTAAATAGGACTGCTGCCTTCTTCAGGGCGGAATCTGCTGCAAGGAGTTTGCCTATGGCCTCCGCCTCCGACCCAATGACCGAGGGATCAGCAAATTGCCCTACGAGAACCACGCCGACGTCAGTACAAGCAAGAGTGCAAAACAGTAAGTTTTGATAAGAAAAAGAGAAAGACCAGGATACTTACTAGGGCCGGCGCGAAAGCCCTCACGAACCGAGAGAGGCCCCTCTACCCAAAAGAAGTCCTGTTTCCAAGGCCCTGTATTGGACACCGAGCCATCTATTAAGGGGAGCTCACTGTTGGCCTTCTGCAGATAGTAGAAGCCCTTGGACTTGGGCACTGCCATAAGGTTATACAAGGAATGCACCTCCTGCGTCGTCGGGGCGCGTTGCTCGTTATCCTTGAACCAAATGAAGAGGCAACTTAAATTCAACCAACTGTTGGGCGACAGTTGGAGAGGGGCCAAATCAAAATAGTTGAGAACCGCCACGAAGAACGGGTGCAGAGGAATGGTGCCACCCGCCTTCAGAATCTGCTCACTCAAAGCCACAAAGCCCTGCTTAGGGCGGTCGGCCCGGCAGGTCTCCTGAGGAACGTGCAGGGCGTATTCTGGAGGAGCTCGGTAGTGTTTCATGATCGCCTTCAATTTATTCGGAGACACGTGGGACACTAGGCTGGACGCCAGTAGGGGGCGTCGTCCTCTTCCTGGGCGGACACCTGTCTGCGTGCTTTCGACATATCTGCAAAATCAAAAGAAATATGTGAGGAAGAGGCAGAACACTTAACCCTCCATTTTTTCTTCATAGCAAGAGTTTTCCATCGAGGGAGCGATGGCGGAAGCGCTAAGCTAGGATCAACTGAAACTAGGGGCTGAGGAGAGGAGCTGGCAGCCCCATGGCCGTCATCAGGCCAGGAGGGAGTGGGAGGTTCTGGCGGAATGTGTCCCTCCATAAATTCTAACTCCCACCGCAATTCGAAAAGGGTCGTCCTAAGACGCGCTATATGGTCACTAAGGCTCAGGGGTGAAGGTCCTCCATCTCCCCTCGACACCGAGTCAATTTCGCTCTCTACCACCCAAATTTTACGCCTAAGATCAGCCATGCACTCAAGGTGGCGAATGTGGGCCTGGCTCAAAGAATCATAGTCCTGGTAAGGGTTGCCCTCAGGAGACTCCGAGTCTGAGGATAGGTCAATAAACTCAACCCTTGGGGGTATGTCGGACCGGCCGTCACTGGCCATGAAACCACGTCCCAACGGCAAAAAGGGGCTCACGTGTAAACGAGGGGAAGGCTACAAAACACAAAGGAATAGGCTTAATACCTCTAGACGCAAACGCCCTAAATGGACTACTCGCTCAGACTAATGTACCCCATCCCGAGTATTGCTAGTTTGGATCCGATAAAATAAATAAACGGGAGAAGGAAAGGAAATATACCTCAAGCGATTAAGAAGGCAAAGGCGGAATCCAAAGAAGGTCCGGGAGCGAAAAGCACCAAAACGTCGAAAATGCACGTCTGCAAGAATTGACCAAGAATGTGTGTTAGTCATAAAATATACACACCAAGAAATTAGCTCATATGTAAAATATATATATATATATATAAATGAAAAAATGAAAAAGTGATGAAACTATGGAAAAAGTGTGGTTGTGGGGGATTGAACCCTTTACCTCTTGAAAGGAGCAAGGGTCTAACTACCACTAAGCCAAGGAAGTAAGGTGTAAATATTAAGTCATGCATGAAGGCCTATTTATAGGAACCAAGATGAATAGTCTACCAGAGCACCTAAAGGCCCTCTCCTAGACTAGGGGGGCAAGTGTTGATGCTCATAATCTCATCAAGAGAAAATGTAAGGCCAAGGCAAGGCCCTAAGGCCACCGTCGTCTCGGCAAGCCATCGCATCACCCCGTCTCGCGAGGCCACCGCATGGGCGAGGCCAACCATGGGCGAAGCCACCCCATCTCACGAGGCCGTCACATGGGCGAAGCCACCCCATCTCGTGAGGCCATCACATGGGCGAAGCCACCCCGTCTCGCGAGGCCCTTGGGCCACTCCCACCATGCGAGGCCGAGGGAGGCTGCGAGGCCCTTGGGCCACTCCCACCATGCGAGGCCGAGGGAGGTTGCGAGGCCCTTGGGCCACTCCCACCATGCGAAGCCGAGGGAGGCTGCGAGGCCCTTGGGCCACTCCCACCATGCGAGGCCGAGGGAGGCTGCGAGGCCGTCAACGGCGCCCCATGCGCGAGGCCGCGCAAGGTCCCACGCGCGTGCGCCCCGGGAGGTCCATCAGCCCGCCATCTTCTCAGGAGGCCGACACCCCATCACTTGATACGTATGGGCCCAAACCACACCATTAGGGGCCATGTAGGGGAAGTCGCACGAAGGGGAAGGCTTACAGAGGAGGCATCTTGCCTTGCACACTAAGACGAAGAGCGAGGCCACGCGCTTATCGCCCGCACCCGTGGGTGACCCTAGGGTGCTTCGGGCATCTCGTGCTAAGGACCCAAGATTCTTACTCAATGCCACGGCCGGTGCAGGCACCAAGGGTCCCATTCCTTACACCTCGAGATCCCTATGCTTAGGAGATCCAGTACGAGTCGAATGAGATATATTTGTACAACCAAGTACTAAGTACGGATAGCAGTGCCAGTGAGATTACTAGGGTAAGGATCATGGTCCGTACGTCTACGGCCATAGGTCAGAGCCGACACCACTACCTCCTGCGCCAATACGCCTTCCACCACGCATTAGACATGGGTACAGACAAGTAGTGGAGACATCCTCCTGACACCTGCTCCTGTACGGGATGTACAACCACAACCTCTGAAGCCACTTCCCTAATACAGTACGTATGTACCACTTGGTCCCCTGGACCACTATGTACCTAAGGCCATTAGAGCCTACTATAAAATGAACTCCAAGGCCACCTGAAAGGGGTTGGAAAATTTGACTGTAGCAGAGCCTTGAGTGTGAATGAAAGATTGATTTCTCCATTATTGTGCCATCATTGTTCTCGAGTTTTTGTTCAAGTTTTTACTGCTTTCTAATTAGCAATCTTGATTTGATAATTTTTCCAACTTAACTTCGTTGACGAGTTCTCACCGTCAACACAGTCCTTTAAGAAGGACTGTTTATTGATAATACTTGCGCATGTGTTCTCCATTCCAATAACGTGGAATGAGATCTCCATTTAAGCGTGCAAGTTTATAGGTGCCTGGATGAAGGACTTGTTCAATTTGGTAAGGTCCTTCCCAGTTTGGTCCGAGTACTCCAGCAGCTGGGTCGCGGGTGTTTAAGAAAACTCTTCAAAGCACTAAGTCTCCGACGCCGAACTTTCTTTCTTTTACTTTGGAGTTAAAATACCGAGCGACTTTTTGCTGGTACGCAGCTACTCGGAGTTGGGCTTTTTCTCGTTTCTCTTCGATCAGGTCTAGGGACTCCATCAACAGTTGGCTATTTTGGTCTTGATCGTATGTGATTCTGCGATGCGAGGGCGGATCTAACTCGATATGCAACATATCTTCATACCCATATGCCAAGGAAAATGGGGTATGACTTGTTGCTGTTCGGTGAGAAATTCTACACGACCAGAGTACTTCAGGCAGCTATTCTGGCCATGCTCCTTTAGCCCCTTGGAGCCTTTTCTTCAGAGTATCCTTCAATGTCTTATTTACTGCTTCGACTTGCCCATTTGCTTATGGATGAACAAATGAAGAAAAGCTCTTGATTATGCCACGCCTTTCGCAGAAGTCTGTGAACATGTCACTATCAAACTGGGTGCCATTGTCCGAGACAATCTTTCTTGGCAATCCATATCGAAAAACAATGTTCTTGATGACAAAATCAAGTACTTTCTTTGTCGTTATGGTCGCGAGTGGTTCAGCTTCGGCCCATATGGTGAAGTAGTCGACCGCCACCACTGCATATTTCACCCCGCCTTTTCCTGTCGGCAAGGACCCGATTAAATCGATACCCCATACTGCGTAGGGCCATGGACTTTGCATTTGATTTAACTCATTAGGAGGTTCCCGTGGGATCTTGGAAAATCTCTAACACTTGTCGCATTTTCGTACAAACTCCATTGAGTCTTCGTTCATTGTTGGCCAGAAATAACCTTGCCTTAGAATCTTCTTTGATAGGCTCTGCCCCCCAGCGTGGTCTCCACAGAAGCCTTCATGTACTTCCTTCATCATCTCTTTAGCCTTTCTGGTGTAACACACCTGAGCAGTGGCATTGAGTATCCTCTTCGGTAAAGAACACCATCCACCAGTATATACCTAGTAGCCTGTCTCTGAAGGGTCCTAGCTTTGTTTCTATCTGCTGGTAGTATACCGCTCGTGAGATACTCCAAGTATGGTGCCATCCACGTATCTGTTAACCGGACCTCCATATCAGTTTCTTCTGCTCGTATGCTTGGCTCGCGCAGCCGTTCGATTGGCACTATATTTAAAGTGTCAGCATCCTTTGCACTCGCGAGCTTAGCTAGGGCATCTGCGTTTGAATTATGATCTCGAGGTATTTGCTGGAGGGTATATTTTTCAAATTACGCCAACAGATCTTTAGTTTTGTTCAAATAGGCCACCATTTTCAGACCTCGTGCTTGATACTCCCCTAAGACCTGATTCACTACCAGCTGTGAATCGCTGTGAATATCCAGCACTTTAATGTTCATGTCTTTGGCTAACCTTAACCCAACAATGAAATCGATGCCCTTCCGGCATTATCAATATCACTCCTGCTCATGCGTGAGATTCGTTGGACGATCCGTCTGTGAATAGCTTCCACGAAGGAGCTTCAACTTGAGGCTCAGGCGCACTAGGCTTTTCACCCTGCTCGATGTCTGGGAGTTCACTTAATTCAGCAATGAAATCAGCCAAGCCTTGTCCTATTATTGTTGCTCGCGGTGATTATGTGATATCGAACTGCCCGAGTTCGACTGCCCATTTCAACAAACGACCAGTAGCCTCTAGCTTTTGTAATACTTGCCGAAGGGGCTGATCAGTCAAGACTGTGATTGGATGGGCTTGGAAGTAAGGACGTAACTTCCTTGAGGCCAAAATTAGGCAATAGGCTAATCTTTCGATGGGAGGATATCTCAACTCATCTCTGATTAACCTCTTGCTCACATAATACACCGCCTTTTGTACGCCTTCTTTTTCTCTCACTAGCACCGCACTAGCAACATATTCGGTGATCGCCAGGTATATGAGCAAAGTTCCTCCATCTATAGGCTTTGATAAGACGGGAGGTTACGCCATGTGGGCTTTTAAGGCTTGGAAAGCCTGTTCGCAGTCTTCAGTCCACTCAAACTTCTTGTTGCCCCTAAGTAGATTAAAGAAAGGGACGCACTTATCCGTCGATTTTGAAATAAATCTACTAAGCGCGGCAATTCTTCCAATCAAACTTTGCACATCTTTGATCTTTACTAGCGATTTCATATCGATCAGGGCTTTGATCTTTTTGGGATTAGCTTCGATTCCTCTCGAATTAATGATGAACCCTGTTGACGGTAAGAACTCGTCAACGATTGATGGTTAGAAAACTTCAATCTCTATGCTATAGGAAGCTATGAATCAGATAGAAAGAACTCTAAACAACAGGAGAAAACTTAGGCAACCATGAATACCAGAAACATCTATTTCTTAAGTCCCGTTTTTTACATTCAGTTTTCCAACCCCCTTTCAGGTGGTCTTAGAGTTCCTTTTATAATGGGCTCTAATGGCCTCAGGTACATAGTGGTCCAGGGGACCAAGTGGTACATACGTACTGTACTAGGGGTGTGGCCTCAGAGGTTGCGGTTGTACATCCTATACAGGAGCAGGTGTCAGGAGGATGTCTCCACTACTCATCTGTACATGTATCTGATGCATGGTGGCAGGCGTAGTGGCACAGGAGGTAGTGGTGTCGGTTCTGACCTATGGCCGTAGACGTACTGACCATGATCCTTGCTGGCACTGGTATCCATACCTAGTACTTGGTCGTACAAATATGTCCCATTTGGCTCGTACTGGATCTCCTAAGCATAGGGACTTCGAGGTGTGAAAAAGGGGATCTTTGGCCCATACGCGTCAAGTCATGGGGTGTCGACCTCCTGAGAAGATGGTGGGCTGGTGGACCTCCCGGGGCGTGTGCGCGTGGGACCTTGCGCGGCCTCGCGCTTGGGGCGCCATTGACGGCCTCGCAGCCTCCCTCGGCCCCGCGCATGGGCATGGTGGGAGTGGCCCAAGGGCCTCGCGGATCAGTGGCCTCGCGGAATGGGACGACCTCGCCATATGATGGCCTCGCCCATGTGATGGCCTCGCAGAATAGGGCGCCTCGCCCATATGGTGGCCTCGCGGAATAGGGTGCCTCGCCCATATGATGGCCTCGCGGAATAGGGCGCTTCGCCCATATGATGGCCTAGCGGAATAGGGCGCCTCGCCCATATGATGGCCTCGCGGAATAGGGCGCCTCGCCCATATGATGGCCTCGCCCATTTGATGGCCTCGCGGAATGGAAGCCTTGCGAGACGGTGGCCTTTGGGCTCTGCTTCGGCCTTATATGTTCTCTTGAGGAGATTATGAGCATCAACACCATTCAATGCTCCATGTTCATTCGGCATATCAACAAGGTTCCCCCAAGTGATCTCGTGCCTATGTCGAGGAGGCTTCAACCTATGCATGTCCTGAGAAGTCAAGGTGCCAAGGGTCAGGGCCGGTCTATGCGGGTCGCATAGACACGAGGCTAGCAGCAAGAGCGCCGTGGCAAGGCCACACCCTCGCATAGCGAGGCTGACCCCTTTCCCTCAGGTAGAAGCATGGCACGGGCGTAGCAACATGGTAGCACCCTCGCATAGCGAGGGTCCCTCGCATAGCGAGGCTGCCTCTCCTCCTTCCAGGTGCAGCGTCGCGAGGCTAGGAGCACGGATGCCACAACAAAGCCCCCACCCTCGCATAGCGAGGGTCCCTCGCATGGCGAGGCTGACATTCTTCCTCCGAGTGTAGGAAAGGCTTGATGCCTGATGGAACCGGGCGCATACGGACGACCAGTTAGGGACCCTCGCATAGCGAGGGTGAAGTTCTGATGGGCACATGGCCGAGGGCCCTCGCCTAGTGAGGGTGTCTCGTAGTATAGAGCTTCATCCGTGAATAAAATTCTCAAGGAGAAATTTCCACATTTACACTTCCCCCCGAGTCTATAAGTACATTTTTAAGTGTGTTTGTAGACTTTCTTCACTTCTCTTGCTTGACATGCACGGCCAATCTTGGGGGATTTTGCCTTGGCAATTTTTCCAACGCTTTTTGAAGAAGCATGAGGTGAGGCTTGGGGTTGCGTTTCTTTTTAGTGTCCAAAGAAACACAAAAGTCACCCAACACTTGGGGGATCCATGAAAGATCCTAAGATTGCATAAGGACCAATCATCCTCCACCGCGGATCCCAAGGTTACCCATACTCTTGATCTCCACCATTTATAGGGAAATAGATCCGAGGGCTAGGGAGCATTGACTTTCCCTATAAATACTCCAAGGCTTGAAACCACTTCTCTACACAAAGACTTGCTTAGCCTAGTGGTATTCTCTCTAAGCCTCTTCCAAGAGCTCCAAGGTTCTATTCTCAATAGAAGCATTTTTGAGGTACCCCTTCTTTTATTTCCATTCTCCTTTCTTTTTTTTTTCTTTAGCTTCGTGGTGACGCTGGGCATTACCTCGCTCCTATGGTCTCGCTCCTGCTCCTTCGTAAGTCTGTCCTTGCGTCTCCTCAGCTTCGTATTCCCACAGGTATGTTTCCTTCATCTCTTCTCCCTTTTGCTTTGCATTGATTATACGAGGGTAGAATTGACGGTCGCATGACACTCAACCTTCAGAGTTTAGCATTTTCTTCGCATAGCCTTTCCAGTACTCATACACCGGCCCTTTTCTTATACCCTCACACTCGTGTTGTAGATATTGAGTCGCCCTTATGCGTACACGCCCTCGAGTCTTAGCTTGTCCATGGCGTCTAGGCGATGTCCCGAAGGTCCGTATAATGTTGAATTTATTGAGTTGTCCTCCTCCGAATCGGAGGTCGACGCATGCAAACCCCCTAACCGCGGGGGTGTGCGGGCGCTCTATCTCAGGAGACTATCTTACCTTAGACATAAGGCGTACTGTCTAGAGAGGGAGCTAGAATCCCATCCCGGGGACGCGGGTTCTGATCTCTTCCCCCGGCAAGCGACATACATTTCCCAGCTACAATCCACCCTCCAGGATTGCCTTTCCGAAATTTCTTGCCTAGAAGAAAACTTGCCCCCTGAGCCTTTTTCCTTTTGTCGTGACGAGTCTCCCGATTACGTGGATTCCTCCTTTGAAGGTGGTAGACACGAATTGGTTGAGCCGGAGTTCCTTTCCATGGTGTCGCCCGTGTTCCCTCTCCTATCCCCTGTCTTGCGCCCTAGGGTCAAGCAAAGAGCTGGTAGACATAGGACATGTGGGGGATCTTCTAGGACCCTAAGAAAGTCTGTTGCTCATAAACTCCCTTACTTTGTCCAGGTACCCGAGATGCCGAAGAGAGTCTTGGACACTTCTGATGAAGTTGGAAGGTCTACCGTAACCCTGAAGAAATTGGGCAACATGCTGAAAGCCCATAAATTACCCTTGAACCTCAAGTTCGTTATACCAGAGCGCAAGGAACGCGCGTCTGCACCGCAAAAGGGGTTCATGGCATTTAGTGATGCCATAATCCGATCTGGTGGAGCTCTGCCACTCCACTCTTTCTTCATCAAAGTGCTGGATTACTTTGAATTGGCGCCACTACAATTGTCCCCCAACTCCTGGGTGATCCTCAGCTGTTTGTATGTGTTGTACCATCAGGTGTACTCTAGGGGGCCTTCCACAAGTGAGGTTCATTACTTCTTCACCCTGAGGGAGAATACATCAGCCCCCGGGTTCTACCAACTCCAGAAAGCCGCGACCCTTAAAGGGAGTTCCCTCTTGGAGGGATCTATTTCCAATAGGGGGGCGTGGAAGTCAGACTACTTCTATACTTACAGTGGGCAGACCCGATATTCTAGCTTCAACACCCCACGTAAGGCTATCCTCACCTTGCCCCCATATACCAGGAATTTCTCTTATTATTCGACCTCTTTTTTTTCTTTTCTTTTTTATAGTCCTTGTAACCGTGGTTATTTTCTTTCATTTGATGGCAGGTCTCTTGGGGGTCGTTGGTCCCAACTTGAAACGGGCGGCTCATGACCGGGTAATACAAATTCTGGCTATGCCGAAGGCATGCAAACAAGCCAGCGCCCTTTTCACAGAGAGCAATCTCCACTTGTGCGGGCTTCTGACCCCGGACCAGAAAGTTACCTTATGTTCCATCTCCCCTGAATCTGAGGATCCGCGCCCCGCATCACCCGACCCTGTTGATTTACCCCTAGCGGCGCCCGTACTTGAGAGTCCGTGGGTATATGGTCATGATGAAAGGAATTATGATGAAGCGGCCGATAGGGACTATGTCTACTCCCCAGGTGACCATATGGACGTTGAGGAGACTGTGGTGTCTGAGAACTACTCCTGCTTGTACTCTGTTGCTGGCAGGGCTAAGGGTATAGCCGATGACGGTCACATTGGCGGTGCTACCTCTCGGATGTCGCCTTTAATGCCTGGCGGTGAGTTTGCCTTCGATGCCCCTGCCCCTCACCCCTCTGTGCCTAGAAGGAATTTTGTCATTCCTTCTTTTGATGGGGTTCCTTCACCCCCGAGGGGGCCTCCTAGGTGGGCCTCCACAGGCGTCTCATTACCCCAGGAAGCGACTCCACACTCTTCT
Source organism: Humulus lupulus (assembly GCF_963169125.1). Classification (NCBI taxonomy): domain Eukaryota; kingdom Viridiplantae; phylum Streptophyta; class Magnoliopsida; order Rosales; family Cannabaceae; genus Humulus; species Humulus lupulus. The sequence goes on from NC_084798.1 coordinate 71,064,708, forward strand.
GCCCCCCGCACTACTGCAGATGGGTCGGGACCTTCCTGATCCCCCTCTTTGCCAAAGCGGGCCTCGGCAGGTACTCACGCCTCTCCCGGCCCAGCTCATGTTTCTATTCCTGGAGATCATCCTCTGGCGAGCCAATATGGGGAAGCCATGAGCCATCACTTAGGAAACTTTCCCAAAGGTGAATGGGGGACGCTACACGATGTCCCTGAGGCTCAGCTAGAGAGCGCCTACATGCGAGCCTCTCTGCAGGTAATTGTTGCGATACTTGGTTTATTCATTTGTGCTGGCCATATATATACTTTTTATATTATTTCTGGCATGTCGTCTAACCCTTGAGGCTTTGCTTTATATTCTCGTCCTCACACAGGCTTCCATTTTAAACCATCGACTGCTTGCCTCTCACTCTTCATCAACCCAACGGTTGCAACACGAGCTTGAGGAGGCACTGGGGAACCTATCGGTGGCTGAGACTGCCAAGGATACCTTGTCAAGTCAATTGGCCGAGGTGGTATGCCAGAGGGATACCGCCTTGGCCCGGGCTGCATCAACCTCTCATGCCAACATTCAGCTGGAGGCTACCGTCCAAACTCTGAATGGGAGGATCGCTGTGCTCGAAGCTGAGCTTATGACCGTTGAGGATCGCATAATCGATAAAACGTTGCATGCTGTCTAGAGGACTAATCCCACTGTTGACTTATCTTCTTTTGGGGACTATGCCGTCGAGAGGATTTCTGAGTGGCAGGGTCGAGGGGGAGATTTGTAGGTCCCCTTGTACTCAGTCTATGTATGCCTTGGGCGTGTAATCCCTTGCACCACTTCTTCTCTTTTTGTTTTTTTTTTTATCAAACTTAAGGGGCTCTGGCAGGTCCCTCTTACTACTGTTGTTCGTGGGCTGTATGTTTTTCTTTGATTTGATGAAGATAATCTTTCTGGTGCACCTTGATTATACTTGTAAGGACACGTTAACCCATTGGGCTGTTGTGGTCCTTTTATGTTCTTTGCGCGCGCTTATTACTTTTTTGCGAGAAGCGTCCTTCTCGTCCTTATACATAGTACTATTTTTTTCCAAGGGTCCCTTGTAAGACCCTTTTTGGGCTAGCCGGCTTAATGGCCGATCTAGACTTATCGGGTGATTCCCTCCTTACAGCCTCACCTCTTGGGGTGTCGGCCATTCGTTGGGGGTTATTCTTTTTTAACTACTCCCTTGATATTCATAAGGGTAGCTAATCCTTTTGAATATAAGAGATTTTTTTCTTTTTTTTTGTTTACTTTTGTTGTCCTACCCCCCCAAGTTCCTGGTGAGATTTATCTTGGCGGGGACTTTAGTTGATGATTGCACAAAGGAGTAAGTAACATACGAAGCGAAAAACAGTTTCATTCATAGTAGTCAGATTACAACGATATATAAATAGATAAAAGGCTTACATCTACTTGGGAGGTTATCTAGGTAACCTCTTTGATTCTCGTCTACTAAAATAGCATACCCTGCAACAAACTAAACATAGCTACTACCTGCATCGGGCGTGGGAGCCTTACTGCTACCCGGTTGGGTCCTTCACGATTCTGGGATCTAGTTCCTGTGGGTCTGTGCCCCCATGCACCACCATCGTCATCGGTTCTCGCAGTTTCGCAGAAGTGTGAAGGGTGGTGTTATAACACTCTCTAGCCTCTCTTTGTTCTCCCTTCATGCCTGCTACCCCACCAGGAGTTGGGAACTTGACAGCGAGGTGATAAATTGAAGTGATTGCTTTCAATTCTCTTAGGGATGGCCTCCCCAATACTGCATTGAAAGCCGAAGCACAGTCTACTACGACGAAGTTTGTCCTGATCGTGGTCTGTCGGGGTTGTTCTCCCATGGTGAGTGCTAATTCGATCACCCCTAAGGGTTGCATCAAGCTCCCCGCGAACCCGTATAAGGTGGATTGACAAGGCTTCAAGTGCCTGATGCCCAAGCCCATCTTCTCCAAGGCGGGGCGATATAAGATATCTACGGAACTTCCATTGTCTACGAGGACCCGATGCACTCGTAGGTTGGCCAACTGGATTGTCAACACTAGAGGATCATTATGGGGGAAGTGCACCCCTCGTGCATCCTCCTCTGTAAAGGTGATCGAGTCATTTTCTCCTTTAAAGCTTTTCGGGGGGCGCTGTTCCAGACTCATGACACAAGGTGGTGGACTTCGCCTGGCTTCTCTAGCGTACCTATCTCGTCCTTTCCGGGAGTTTCCCCCAAGCCTCGGACCTCCAAAAATAGTTCTTACTTCTCCCTGGATCTCTGGAGCTTCTCTTTGCGTCTTAGATATTACTGGTTCATCCTCCGACTTCGGCCTTTCTTTCCTAACATATCGGCCTAGGTGCCCCCTGCGAATGAGCTCTTCAATTTCTTCTTTCAAATGAATACACTCTGCTGTGGTGTGACCAATATCCTTGTGGTATTGACAGTATCTATTTGGATCCCTTTGGGACCGATCCTTCCTCATTGGTGGGGGCTTCTTGAAGGGAACCCGCCTCTCGTTGGTGAGGTAGATATGCTCCCTTGTATCCGTCAGGTCTGTATAGAAGGTATAAGCTGTTTGCCTAGGGTCGCTTCCCCGCTTGGGATTTCTATGTTGATCACCCCTCAGCCCTTCGTACGCCCTCTTCTTCTTTGCACCATTCGACCCTTCGTTAGTCGGGGGCTTTGCGGCGGACTCACACTTTCCCGCCTTTAAGTTCGCGTGGCCATCCTCTACACGAATATACTTCTGTGCTCTCTCATAGAAGTCATCTAGGTCTGTGACTTTCCTTTTGAGCATATTATCCCACAATTTGCTTCCCGGAAGCACCCTGGCAGTGATAGCCATTTTTAACTCTCTGCGGGTCAAGCTCCCCACTTTGGCTGCTTCCATGTTGAACCTGTGAATGTAGCTTTTTAGACTCTCATTTTTGCCCTGTTTTACATTGGCGAGGCTGGTGCCCGGCATAGTATAATCACGCACGGCATGATGTTGTTGGAGAAACTCATCTGAAAACTGTTGCCATGTCCTGACGGATCCCGACCGAAGTCTCTTAAACCATTTGTAGGCGGGTCCTTTTAGCGTGACTGCGAAACAGTGGCATCTAGCCCCGCTACTTATCCCTCTTAATTTCATCAAGTCATTGAATGCGTCTAGGTGGTACTTGGGGTCGGTGCTTCCTTCATACGGGGTCATATGAGGCTCCTTGAAGTTGGCTGGGAGTCGGATGGCTTGGATCTCTTTGGTGAAGGGTGATTCATAGTCGAACTCCTCCTCAAGGCTTTGCCCTCCAGACGCGGTAACAATCTTACTCCGCAGGCTCTTCATCTCTGTATCGAGGTCTTGCCTCTTCTTCCTCAGGGAGTCTCTTAGCATGGACGGGTCGACATCCTCCTTTCCTTCGCCGCTCCGAGGGACAGTAGGAGGGGTAGTCCTCTTATCCGCCTTCTTCTTGTTGAGCTCCTCTCGTAGATCTGCGGGCGTCCTCTTTGAGGTGACCTCGATGTTGTTGCGAGAGCCACCATTGTTCCCTTGCCTTGGCCCCTGGGGTGGCCTCGACGGTCCAGGATGCTCCTGCGGCTTCTCCCTGGGGGTGTTGCTGATGGAGTGTCTAGTCCTCCCGTCGTCTACCGGGACAGTGGTTTCCCGACCTTTCTCTTTCCCTTTGGGTAGGGTCATGTTCGACTTACCTTGCAACAGGCCATTCAACACCTCCTGCATGTTCTCTAGGGTAGTCTCTAGTCTTTGGTTTTTACGGTGCAGTTCATGAATCTCCTCTTCATAGAAACGAGATTTGGAACTCGAGCTCACGGAATGGACCCGGGGTTGCTTATCGTGTCTACGCATCGAGGGGCCCGGGTCTTGCCGGCCGGAGTTCGGTACTTGTGGTGGTTTGGGAGGAGGGAACTCGTTGGCATTCCCGGGTGGTGCAGCAGTTGTCCTTGGAGGACTTTCACCGTGTGGGATGGCCGGTGACGAGGCCTCCTTGTCATTCTCGTGAACCTCAGGGTCCCTTGGGGGCTCTACGTCCCTGGGTGGAGGTGGATCCTTCATGGAGGCCTTCAGCTGGACTCCGGTAAGGTGGACCTCCACCTCTTGAGGCACCCTAAGTCGCTTCGAACGTCTTGGCATTTCTCCTTGCCGGAAGTAATGGCAGAACAGTAGCTTGGTGCTTACGTTCCCACAGACGGCGCCAAACTGTTGACGGTAAGAACTCGTCAACGATTGATGGTTAGAAAACTTCAATCTCTATGCTATAGGAAGCTATGAATCAGATAGAAAGAACTCTAAACAACAGGAGAAAACTTAGGCAACCATGAATACCAGAAACATCTATTTCTTAAGTCCCGTTTTTTACATTCAGTTTTCCAACCCCCTTTCAGGTGGTCTTAGAGTTCCTTTTATAATGGGCTCTAATGGCCTCAGGTACATAGTGGTCCAGGGGACCAAGTGGTACATACGTACTGTACTAGGGGTGTGGCCTCAGAGGTTGCGGTTGTACATCCTATACAGGAGCAGGTGTCAGGAGGATGTCTCCACTACTCATCTGCACCCGTATCTAATGCATGGTGGCAGGCGTAGTGGCACAGGAGGTAGTGGTGCCGGTTCTGACCTATGACCGTAGACGTACGGACCATGATCCTTGCTGGCACTATATCCGTACCTAGTACTTGGTCGTACAAATATGTCCCATTTGGCTCGTACTGGATCTCCTAAGCATAGGGACTTCGAGGTGTGAAAAGGGGATCTTTGGCCCATACGCGTCAAGTCATGGGGTGTCGACCTCCTGAGAAGATGGTGGGCTGGTGGACCTCCCGGGGCGTGTGCGCGTGGGACCTTGCGCGGCCTCGCGCATGGGGCGCCATTGACGGCCTCGCAGCCTCCCTCGGCCCCGCGCATGGGCATGGTGGGAGTGGCCCAAGGGCCGAGCGGATCAGTGGCCTCGCGGAATGGGACGACCTCGCCATATGATGGCCTCACCCATGTGATGGCCTCGAGGAATAGGGCGCCTCGCCCATATGGTGGCCTCGCGGAATAGGGCGCCTCGCCCATATGATGGCCTCGCGGAATAGGGCGCTTCGCCCATATGATGGCCTCGCGGAATAGGGAGCCTCGCCCATATGATGGCCTCGCGGAATAGGGCGCCTCGCCCATATGATGGCCTCGCCCATTTGATCGCCTCGCGGAATGGAAGCCTTGCGAGACGGTGGCCTTGGGGCTCTGATTCGGCCTTATATGTTCTCTTGAGGAGATTATGAGCATCAACACCCTTCAATGCTCCATGTTCGTTCGGCATATCAACAAGGTTCCCCCAAGTGATCTCGTGCCTATGTCGAGGAGGCTTCAACCTATGCATGTCCTGAGAAGTCAAGGTGCCAAGGGTCAGGGCCGGTCTATGCGGGTCGCATAGACACGAGGCTAGCAGCAAGAGCGCCGTGGCAAGGCCACACCCTCGCATAGCGAGGCTGACCCCTTTCCCTCAGGTAGAAGCATGGCACGGGCGTAGCAACAAGGTAGCACCCTCGCATAGCGAGGCTGCCTCTCCTCCTTCCAGGTGCAGCGTCGCGAGGCTAGGAGCATGGATGCCACAACAAAGCCCCCACCCTCGCATGGCGAGGCTGACATTCTTCCTCCGAGTGTAGGAAAGGCTTGATGCCTGATGGAACCGGGCGCATACGGACGACCAGTTAATGACCCTCGCATAGCGAGGGTGAAGTTCGGATGGGCACATGGCCGAGGGCCCTCGCCTAGTGAGGGTGTCTCGTATTATAGAGCTTCATCCGTGAATAAAATTCTCAAGGAGAAATTTCCACATTTACAAACCCTAAGAACTTCCCTGATCCAACTCGGAAGGAACACTTGAGAGGATTTAGCTTCATCTGATATTTATTCAGAACATTGAAACACTCTTGTAAATCCTTCACATGTCCTTCTTCCTTTTTTGACTTTACCAGCATGTCGTCAACGTACACCTCCATGTTTACTCCGATTAACTCCTTAAACATGTTTTTAACTAGTCGCTGGTAAGTCACACCAGCGTTTTTCAGTCCGAAGGGCATTACTTTGTAACAGTATAGCCCTGTATCGGTCTGAAAGCTAGTGTGATCCTCGTCAGGGGGATGCATACTAATCTGATTGTATCCTGAGTATGCATCCATGAAAGACAGGATCTCATGGCCTGCAGTTGCATTGACCAGCTGGTCGATCCTTGGGAGTGGGAAGTAATCTTTAGGGCAGGCTTTATTAAGGTCTGTGAAATCCACACAGGTTCGCCATTTGCCATTCGGCTTGGGAACCAGTACTGGATTAGAGACCCACGATGGATAAAATGCCACCCTGATGAACCCATTCTCCTTTAGTTTTTCAACTTCTTCTTTCAAGGCTTTCGATCTATCTTTATTGAGCAGCCTTCTTTTCTGTTGCACGGGTGGAAAGCTTTTGTCAACGTTCAGGACATGGCTGATGACTGCATGATCTATCCCAGCCATGTCTTTATGTGACCAGGCGAAAACTTCCTGGTTCTTCCTAAAAAATTCCACCAGTGCGTGCTTGGTTGTTGCTTCCAAATTTTTGCCAACCTGTACAACTCTGGTCGAAAATTATTTGTCAAGCTAGACCTCCTCAAGGTCCTCGACAGATCCAACATCTTCCTCAAAATCCCCAAAGCGAGGATCTAAGTCTCTATCCTCACTTTGGGAAACACCCTATTTGGTGACTTCATCACCTGATTGGGCTTGTATATCAATGGCCATCTGCAACTTTTTTAGGGGAGGACTCTCGACATTCCCTTCTTGGCCTTAGTGATTGAGGCATTATAACACTCCCTTGCTTCCCTCTGGTTTCCCAACACGCGTCCTACCCCTGCGTCTGTTGGGAATTTCATGGCCAGGTGCCATATTTAGGTGACAGCCCGAAGGTCAACCTGTATCGTTCTTCCAATTACAGCATTGTAAGCCGAAGGACAATCGACTACTATGAAAGTAGTGAGTAATGTCCTAGTAGTGGGTGCTGTACCTGCTGTTACCAGAAGCCTGATTGAGCCTGTTGGAGCGAGTCCCTCACCAGAGAAACCGTAAATTGTTTGGTTGCAGGGCTTCAAGTCTTTGACGGACAACTTCATTCGTTCCAGCGAAGATTTATATAGGATGTTAACTGAACTTCCTGTATCGACCAGTACTATTTTTACCATCATATTGGCAATTTGAACATCCACGACCAGCGGATCGAAATGTGGGAATCGGACATGCTGGGCGTCATAATCAGAGAAGGTTATTTCACCGTCCACTGACCGAGCCTTCTTTGATGCCCGGTCCTCCACAGTCATCATCTCGATGTCCTGGTCGTGGCGTAGGGTCCGAGCATATCGTTCCCTTGCCTTTCCGCTATTTCCCGCAAGGTGCGGGCGCCGCAAATGGTGAGTAAAGTGCCAGCCACGGGGTCAGGCTGTAAAGGTGGCGAGCGTTGGCGTGCAGGCGCCTGCTCGTTGCCACCTGGAGCCTCTCGTTGGGAAGCCCCTGCGGCCCGCACGTATCTTCCCAAGTGTCCTTGTCTAATAAGGAACTCGATTTCATCCTTCAGCCGGTTACACTCGTTCGTATCGTGTCCGTAGTTGTTGTGAAAACGATAGAACTTGGTGGTATCCCTTTTCGAAATATCCTTTCGAATGGCAGCGGGTCTTTTGTAAGGCACACTAGAACTTGTGGCCTGATACACCTCTGCTTGAGATTCGACAAGGGCAGTGTAGTTGGTGAACCGTGGCTCATAATGGTTGCCCTTAGCGCGCTTATTCTCGGAGGTAGAAGGTTCGTTATGGGGTCTCTTCCCCCCATTTTTTCCGTTCCCATTCCCGTTACCTTTACCATTGTCGTTGGGTTTTGACCCATTGGCAGTTTTGGCGGGGTCTTCCGTCCCCTTATCTTTGTTTGGGGTCTTTCCCTCGCTGGGAATGGCATCCTCGAGCTTGATGTATCGATCAGCTCGATCCAAAAATTCTTGGGTAGTTTTAACCCCATGCTTCCTGAGGCTACTCCAAAGGGGCGTACGACGCCTAACTCCTGCAGTTAGGGCCATCATTTTTCCTTCATCTCCCACTGTTTTGGCTCCAGCGGCTGCTCGCATAAAACGCTGGACGTAGTCTTTCAGTGGTTCTCCTTCTTGTTGGCGTATCTCGACCAGCTGGTTTGCCTCAGTTGGGTGCACACCACCCGCGTAGAATTGTCCGTAAAACTCCTTTGCGAACATCTCCCATCTCCGCCTGTCTTTCACTCATCTCTTGGCGCTGACGCTCTATTTCTTGCTGCTGTCGCGCCATAGTCTCCGCAGCACTTTCTTGACTGGCCCTCAGATTGGCCAATTCGTCTTGCAATACTCCCAGGGTATTTCTCAGCATTTCGGAGTCCAGTTCCTCCTCATTAAATTCCAAGTGTGGCTCATTTTCAGCCATGTTTGGAGGAGGAGGTTGAGATGGTGCAACGCCAGCTGCCTGCCCAGTCTTCTTTGTTGTTTTCACCATTAGTGCTTCAACAACCTCGTCTCAAGCTCTCAATGAAAGCACCAGAATGTTGACCCTCATTTTGGTCAACTCACACGGAGTCAAATGCTTGATGTGATGGAAGGTGTTGAAATAGATCTAATGGAAAGAATAGCAAATGACACAACAAATTATAGTGGTTCGGCCACATGAATTGGTAATGACCTACGTCCACTTAAGCTATTATTGATATTAATTCTCAAGGAGTGATCAAAGAACTAGGGTTCTCTGAGTTTCACAAGCCTTAGAGGGATGAATAATACAATCGTAAGATAATAGCTATAATTCTCTTGTAAAGTACAAACTTAAATCAGCCAAAAAAAATCAGAGTCCTTCCCTTGAGCTATTTCTTCTCTATTTATAGGCTCAAGGAGGATTACATAAATTTGTTACAGATATTCTTTCTTAAATAATCGGATACTCAGGAATTATGGGAGATAATCTCGGATATGATTACAATCGCATAAGATCTTCTCAAAATATATGGAGTATACGACCAAGCTGGTCGTATATAAAATCCAAATGTTATGCCAGGGGAACCTCCCTGGTCGATAGTCGAACAAAACCTTTGCTAGATGTCAACCACGTGTTAAAAATGTCTACCACGTCATCCACGCCTATTTTTTGGATAACAGATGGAATTTCTCGGAGCAAGTGACGATTATTGGTGTAGATTTTTCCCGACTACTTTGTCAGATACCGCCCAGGAATGGTATTGGAAGTTTAAGTCGAATTCCATTACCTCTTGGGAAGCATTCAGGAAGAAGTTTTGTAGACAATTCAACACTGCCCGGACTCCACCAGTTTATGCCAACCACTTGGAAGATATCAAACAAGGAAAAGATGAGTCTTTAAAGAATTATATACAGAGATTCATGAGAGAAGCCAATAGAGCAACTGCTGTAGGAGACGAGGGGAAGATGGTTGCAATATCCGCTGGGATAACTTATCAGAGCCCTTTGTGGGATAGTATACATAGAAATCCAATTTCAACACTTCAAAAATTTCTTTACCAAGTAGACAAGTATATGAAATTGGATGATGCAATCGAGAAAGAGGAGAATGGCATAAACAATCCGGGCAGATCGACTGATCCTCCTAAGAATGGTGGAAAGAAACGTGGGAATAACGGGTCTGACCACCATGAAGAAAAGAAGGCTAAGTTGAGTACAAACGAAAAGCCAACCAAGTATGAACCTCAGTTCACTAATTACACCACTCTCTCTACCAGCCGAGCGGAGATATATCTTGCTAGTCATGAAGAGGTTCCCTACAAGAAACCTCCACCCATCAGGAAAGAGATGAGGAAGAGAGATATGAATAAGTTTTGTCATTTCCATGGAGATTATGGTCATGACACGAATAAATGCAATCACCTCAAGGACGAGATAGAATTTCTTCTCCGGTCGGGCAAGTTGAGAAAGTACCGGGCAGAGACACCCGAAGGAGAAGGAGGCAGCAACAATCCTGGGTTCAAACGACAAAGATCTCCACCCTTACAGCCTGGGCCTATGGACTTTACCTTAAACACTATATGTGGAGGTCCACACTTGGCTGAGGATAGCAACAAAGCCAGGGAGAGGTATGCCGAGGCACTTCGACATGAGCAGGAGCGCTAGGATTAGGAACCACTGGGACGGCGAGCGCCTATGGATATATTATTTCTAAATACTGCTTTCAGAGTGGTAGCTTAATTTCAAGTTGTTTTACTTGTTATTTAAGTTTGGTTTATGAGCTGGTTATTTGCTAACCAGTCATTTAATTTTTGAACAATTTTTGTTTCTTCATACTCGTTATTAGACACGTTTTGTCCTTTTTTAATTTACGAGTAATAAAAGAGACTACGCCCAGCGTGGTCGATTCTTGCTACAAATGTGCATGTGTGTTAATTATTCGAACAGTGTTCAACTGATCAATACATTCAAGCAGTGTTCAACTGCTCGAATATTTTCAATATATTCTATGTGTTTCACGAGCAATTAACTGCTCGAGCATATTCGGTCAAGTAGCAAGTGACCTAAGATCTTTCAACCCTCGATCGATTAGGGGGCACATGGGGTATGCTGGTATATAATTTAACATAGGCAATAAGAGCACGAGTAAACATATTTGTTTTTAGGCTGACTTGTAAAATTTTGAAGTCAAAAAAGGCCATTAAGCTAACTTGTTTGACAAAGCTTAAGTAACTTGGAATTTTTCAAAATTTCAAGTTAGAAGCAAATATTCGTGTGACAATAAACATTATGCTCATAAAATGTTAGAGCAATAAGAGTGTGAGAAAGTATACTTAGCAGGGACTTATGAAATGTCTAGAATTTCTAAGTTAGAAAACTAAGTACTCATGTGAAAATATAAGGCATACATCAGAGTGACTTTACTATTCACACAAACTTATAACTTTTTAAGTCTAAAAAGACTTAGAATGTTTCAAGTTAGCAAAGAAAAGTAAAGTATAAATGCCAACAGCTTGGCTGTACGAGAAAAATATCAAAGCTGCTAAGCAACAATTGTCTTCACAAGAAAAAAGAGTAAACTACTGGCCAGGTACAAAGTTTAGCTGATCAGGTGCAAAGTTTTCCTGGTCGGGAGAGCAGATACAACTTTCGTGGTCGGCTGAGCATATATCATTGGTCGAGTAGGAAACTTTGTTGTTGAGCATGATTAACAGCGATGAGTCCCTAGAGTGAATCAAACAAACACGAACAAATGAATGCAAAGTAAATACTACATAGCGGGAAAATGTTTTTGAGAAGATAAGTCAATTTTCCCCAAGATTGATTGAGAGAAATCAATCTCTCAAAATACTTTTGAGAGATTCGAACAAGGTGTTTTGATGGTGTTTGGAGGGATAAGTTTTAGGCATGTGCTTAAATAGCTATGCCATATGCCCGATCGGTTGGGTGATGACCGAGCGGATGCCGAGTGCGCCCGAGCAAGCCCGCGCTCGCGTCCGAAGGCTGGTGTCCAAGCAGCTGGGGCTGTGTCCGAGTGGGTGTGGGCTGTGTCCAAGCAACTGGGGCTGCATCCGAGCGAGTGTGAGCTGCATCCGAGCGAGTGTGGGCTGTGTCCGAGCAGTTGGGGCTGCATCCGAGCGGGTGTGGGCTGTGTCCGAGTAGCTGGGGCTGCGTCCGTGCGAGTGTGGGTTGCGTCCAAGCAGCTGGGGCTGCGTCCGAACAACCTGGAGTGCGCATCCAAAGAGCTGCTGTCTGCGAGTCTGAGGGTCTGGCATGTGTGCATTCGATGGGCCTGACGCATCCGCAGAGTTGTGGTTCGTGCGTCCGAACAGCCTGGAGTGCGCATCCAAGGAGCTGCTGTCTGCGTGTCCGAGGGGCTGGCATGTGTGCATCCGAGGGGCCTGGCACATCCGCAGAGTTATGGTTCATGTGTCCGAAGATTCAGGCGTCGAGAGGCGTCCAAGGAGATGCTGGCTGGCCATCCGAGGAGCTAGATTGGTGTGTCCGGGAAGTACAGGCACGAATCGGAGTGGTCTAAATAGCTAAAAGTGGTCAAGGTTATGGGTTTGATGGGCTAAAAGGGGAACCTATTTTCTTAATTTTGAACTATGAAAACAAGATCAACAAGTTGAATTTCGAGGGTTCAACAAACTTCAAGATAACATCAATGGTTATCCTATACCCATGAGCATACCCATGAGCCCGAAAGAGCAATGGAAATGGGAAACTGATAACTACCGTTTTTATGGACATAAAAGTTAAGTCGTGGGTTTATTACAAAAGTGAAGGTTACTGACCGAATGGAAGCTTTTGGATGAACTCAAAAACATTTTGCTACAGAAAAAGTTTATCATACGAGTAAATCATATAATAAACTTGGGGGGCAAATGTTATCCCCAAAAATTCAGTTTGATGATGTGGAAATCAGAAGTGACAAGTGACGATGCATGGTCAGTAAATGGCACATTAATAGTCAATAAATGTATTGGCTCTTCGGAGTTGTGATAAAGTGATCTGACCGACCTGATAGAATTTATGTCCGACCGGTAGAGATTTTTGACTTACCAGTCACCTGTCTTGGCTGACCAGTGGAGTGCTTGGCTGACCAGTGGAGTGTTTGGCCGACCAGTGAAGTGCTTGGCTGACCAGTGAAGTGTTTGGTCGACCGGTGAAGTGCTTGGCCGACCAGTGGAGTGTTTGACCGACCAGTGAAGTGCTTGGCGGACCAGTGGAGTGTTTGGGCGACTAGTGAAGTGTTTTGCTGGACCAGAGATGTGTCATGCTAGACCAGAGAAGTGCTTTGCCTATACCGACCAGAGGTGTGCTAGAGGTGTGCTTTGCCGACGAGAGGTGCTTGCTTATGTCCTTAGTAACAGCTTTAACCCGAATCATTCTCAACTGTCGCGGGAATCTCTCAGATATCTTGGAATAATAGCTATATTATTGTTATTTAAATTTATTTATATTTTATTAATTAAAGTCTGTTGGAAGAATGAAGGACCCAGTAAAAGGGAGATATTTTATGTATGATCCATGAGTCTATAAATAAATGGCTCATGGCATCATTTGGGGGGATCTGATCTTTTTAGACTAAGAAAAACTCTCTAGTTTTGAGACTTGGGGACTGTTACTTGGGGCATTCTTGGGGCATTTTCTGAGAGAGTTTAGAGAGAGAAACTATGTATTTTTCTACTTACACTTAAGAAACTCAGTTGGCTCAAGTTCATCTGATCTTAAGTGTGGGATATAAATCACTACTCCAAGTGGATTAGGCTATTACCAATGAATTGGGGCTGAACCACTATAAAATTATCAGTGTCGTATTTTTCTCTTGAAGGTTTATTGTAGTTTTGACGTCTACTCGTCGTTGGCCAAAACCGTGGTCAACGGGAAGGTCTACCAGCCATGAGTTGGAGGGCTTTGGAGCGACACTTACATGTTTGGCCTGCTCGGCCGCTATGGTTTAGGAACTTTTGGAGAGACCTAGCGTATAAGTCCAAGTTTTACCGCTTAGTGCTGCTATTTTTTAAATTTGGTAGTGATTATATCTTTGTATAAAACTCCTTTGGGATCCCATGTAAATATTTAAAGTTTCAATGAAAAGTTTAGTCCTTTTGACCAAAAAATTTAACGCTTAACCCACAGTCTAATTTTAATTACACTTTTGTGTCCAAATGACTTGCTTAACGAGTTAAGCACTATTTTAAATACACAGTGTAATAGTCCTAGGTTAGTAGGGCATTACAATATAGTATCAACTCATTCATGTCACATTAGTGCAAATATCATTACTAATTATATTGCATCATTAAGAGTATTACGCTCTTTCTTTCTCCCTATGTGTCAGTAGTCCTTCAACCAATGGCCTCTCTTTCTTTATATTGCCTTGTGGTTGGGCGTGTCTCCTACATCAGATCAGGGCTTTGGAGGTGTTCGATGGGATTTTGATTTGGTTTCGGTGGCCTGGGGTACCGTGGGTTGGGTGGCTAAATTGGGACGACGGAGTCGGCGTGGTGGGGTCTATTTCTCGGCGTCTCTGGTCAGGGTGGTGTTGGTTCAAGGCCTAGGCCTCTCGACTTCCAGACATTTTCAGGTTCGCCGCTAGGAGTGGTGGCTCTCGGCTTGGGTTCTTCGGAATGTGGAAATGTGGTCTGAGATTGGTTCCATGTGGGTGGTATCCTCCTTGCTCTATCTTTGTGCTTCGGTGCAGATGTTTTTTGTTTGTTTTACTATTTTAGTTCTTCTGCTGGGTTTTTAGTTTTATCGTTTTATGTCTTTGCTGAATGGTGGGTAATCACCTGGTCCTTAAGACTATGGGTTGTGCCAGTTTTGTTTTGGTCTGGCACTGGTTTTGCATCTGCTGGTGAAGTGTCGTTGGGGCAGTTTGGAGTGTCGTCGCTTAATTGTTATATGTTTCATAGGCAAGCTTCTGGTTTGTGTGGTTTGCTACTGCGGTCATGACCCTGTCCTATCATATGTCTATCCTTGTTAGAGGTCTTGATTCTTGGGTTTTATGCTCCCATATTGTAATCAACGTGATTTGTCATTTGTTTGGTCATCTCTTTGTGAGATTTCTGCGGCTCTGTTTCGACCTAACCTGTAGGATTTTGTCCTATTAAACCATTGAATAAATATTTTCCTTTAAAATATATATTTATTACATCATTCAAAACAAATTATTAAAAAACAATTACAATAAATGGACCTAAGAAAAAATATTTATATATTACAAGTGGAGTGTAGGTATATCAATTGTAAGCATTGATATATGTTTCAATTTACTCATGAAATAGGCTATTATTATGCTTACTTCAACATAATTTTTATAAATGTTGTTTATGTTAATATTTTTTATAAATAGATATTTCTACTACATCATTTTTTTAATCATTTGTATATATTATTTTTACTTACAATATATGCATATGATATATCTAGTCTAATATGAACTTTTCAAGTTTCTATAATATTTACACTAATTTTTCTTTTCTAATATCTATCGTAACACTATTTATGATTGGTCTATTTTTGCACATAGAGTATATATGTATTGTATATGCGTAGTATTTTTTTTTTTTTGGGAGGGGAAGAGGTGTTTTGAACTTGGGAACATCCTCTTTGTGAGGAGAGTCAGAGTGACTATGTCTATGACTATATTTTATATACATAGTTGGATATATTATTTCATATTATTTTTATCATTAATATATAAATTTTTAACTTTTTCAATATATAATATGTTATGTATACGCAAATGAAATATCTAGTTCAATATAATGTTTTCTACTAATCATGTCGTGCTGACTTATTCACTGTTATTAAACGTGACATATCATGTTGTACCATCAAACAAACATGAAGGTGTCGTTTCTACGTCATTCTTATTTTGACATTTTTTAGTATGATAACTAATTATTTAATAATTTGAAATTACCAAAAATAAAAAAATTTATGAACAAAACAATTGTATTTTATAGAAAAAAAAAATTCCAACCTTGACCTGCTTTTTATATAAATTCTCAACATTAAAATTTTAGAATTTAAATCCATAATTACTCAAATAATTTAATTATTTAGTTGGAGAAAGAAATCAATTTTCATTCATTTCTTATGTTTGGCCAAAAATTAAAATATTAGAATGATTTTTTCATAATTTTGGTGAAATGACTAATTTACCCAAAAATAAATGGAAATTGACATTTTTCTCTTTCAAATTTATGATCATTTTAAAATGCATGTAATTATTAAAATTGTCCTTTATGATATAAAAACTTTTGTGAGTTTAGTATTATTACCAAAAAAAATATAAAATAAATATGCTTATTATATTGAAAAACATATAGATATTAACTATGCTAAAAGTCTATGTTGGGGTATTTTTTTACCAAATCTAATAGTTAGGCCCGTGATGTTGATCTTAGACCTGACCTATAACGAACCAATTAAGAATTGCACGCAATGTTGAATTAGACCTAGGCCCATTCCTGTGTACACTCCCTAGGTGGGGAAAAGTTGAGAACTACCAATTTTTAAGAGTGGTTAACAAAAACTACACACTAAATATATTTATGTTTATCCAAAAAAAACAAATGTGGATGACGTGGCAAGAATTTTCAACACATGGTCAACACGTGGCAGAGATGTTGCTCGCTTATCGACCAGGGACACTTCCGTATGCAAGGTTCAAGTTTTATATACGACCAGCCTGGTCGTATACTCCGTTTATCTATGTATAAATTTGTATAGTTGTAATGATATCCGAGAATATCTCTTCATTATAACCTGAATATTCGTTTATTAATGACAGATACGATTAATTGATTGATGTAACCCTCCTTGAGCCTATAAATATACAAGAAATAGCTCAAGGGGGGATCTTTTGATCTTTTTCCGAATTGCATTACTATTATCCATCGTCTGTATTATTTTCTCCTTCTAAGGTTTGTGAAACTCAGGAACCCTATTTCTTTGATCACACCTTTGAAGCTCAATATTAATAATAGTATCAAGTGGACGTAGGTCATTACCAATCACTGGGGTCGAACCACTATAATTCTTTGTGTTCTTTACTTTCCATTAGATTGTTTTCTCAAGCATCGTACTATTTTCCGATCATATATTTGACTCCGTGTCGTTGACCAAAACAAGGGTCAACATTCTGGTGCTTTCATTGAGAGCTTGAAAAGAATCTAATGGCAAAAACTACCAAGAAGACCGGGCAGGCTACTGGCGCTGCATCATCCCAGCCTCCTCCCCCAAATGTGGCTGAAGACGAACCTCATTTGGAGTTTGATGAGGAGGAGTTAGATTCTGAGACCCTGAAGGCAACGCTGGGGGTGTTGGAAGATGAGTTGGCCAATCTGAGGGCCAATCAAGAGAATGCTGCAGAGATTTTGGCGTCACATGAAAGGGAAATAGAACGCCAGCATCAAGAGCTGAGCGAAAGGCAGGCTGAGATGGACTGTCGGCAGAGGGATGCCATGGCTGCCCTTGAAGTGGCCATCCAGCTGGCTAGGAATCAGGCTGCGCCAGCCTCCCAGCCAGATCATCCACCAAATGGGCCACCTCAAAGGGGTCCCAATCCCAGTCCTCCGCTCCAGCCAGTAAGCCCTCAGAGGCTGGAGCAGCCACCTATGCCTCAGGATGATGTCCCACCTAGGGATCCTGAGCAGCAGCCTCCGTCTCATGCTGGTCGAGGCAATCCCCGCACCTGAGGCAGAATAGGGCCGGGCAACAGCCCCGCAGCCCTAGACCCCAAGGGGATGAAGAGCCACATCCACCGAGCAGGGGGCAGCGTCCTTCTGCCAACAAGAGGAACTTAGAGATAGGCTCTGCGGTCAGGGGCCCCCCACGGCATAACAATGCACGAGGACCCATCGACCAACGCAGGCCTCCCCCTAACGCTCAGGAAATACCAACCCAAGGAGGCAACAGAGGGAATAGTCAGTCGCACCATAGCCAGCCACGATTCAGAGATGGCCACGGCTACAATGAAGCTGACTCTGGCAGAGGAAATGCTGGTCGGAGGAACGAAGAAAGAGGTGGAGGTAGAAGCCCCCCACCTAGAGAAGACCGACCTGCAGATCATAACGCTGGGGGGCAGCCCAGGCAGAATAACGTCTTTAGTCGGCTCGGAGCCAACAAGCAACGATGAAGAGACGATGATTTGAGGGATGTACTCAACGACCGCTGAGAAAGGCACGATGAGTACATTCCCCGGGCACCAAAGGCCCCAGCAATCCCAAAAGTTGTTCAGGCTCAAATTGATGCCCTAAACCAGGCTGTGCAGCAGCTGGTCGGGGGGCAAACATCCCACATTGAGTACGATCGAAGGAGAGACACCCCCTTCGTACAGAGGATTGTTGTGGCTGAAACCCCCAATAAGTTCAAGATGCCAACTCTGCAAAATTTCGACGGGTATGGAGACCTAGTATTTCATGTCAACAAGTTTGAGATACAAATGGATATTCAAAAATTCTCCCACAGGATCTTCCCTGCAACACTTTCTGATGCCACCCAGGAGTGGTTCTTTAAGTTCCCTCTGCGTGTATAGTCTCCTGGGAGATGTTCGTGAATGAGTTTTACGGACAGCTCTATGCGGGTCGTGTGCACCCCACTGAGGCAAATCAACTGGTTGAGATACGTCAGAAAGAGGGGGAGCCCTTGAAGGAATACGTTCAATGCTTCATACGAGTTGCAGCTGGAGCCAAGACTGTGGGCGATGAAGGTAAGATGATGGCCCTAACTGCTGGGGTTAGGCGCCATTCACCCCTCTGGAGTAGTCTCAGAAAGCACGGGGTTAAAAGTACCCAGTAGTTCTTAGATCGAGCTGGTCAGTACATCAAGCTCGAGGACGCGATTTCCAATGAAGGGAAATCGCCAGCAAAAGACAAGGGGCCCAAGGAAGAACCCGCCAAAGCCTCCAACAGGTCAAAGCTCAATGGCAACGGCAAGGGCAACGGGAATGGCAATGGTAAGAATGGTGGAAAGTGGGCAAGCAACGAACCCACGACCTCCGAGAGTAAGCACCCCAAATGTAATCGGTATGAACCGAGATTCACCAACTACATTGCCCTTGTTGAAAGCCGAGCCGAGGTCTACCAGGCGACCAGCTAAAGCGTGCCCTACAAACGACCCGCACCTATAAGAAAAGATATCTCCAAGAGAGATTCAACAAAGTTCTGTCATTTTCATAACGACTACAGGCACGACACTAATGAGAGTAGCCAGCTGAAGGACGAAATTGAATTCCAGATAAGACAGGGACATTTAAGAAGATATGTACGAGCCACGGGAAGTTCTCAGCGAGAGGCTCAAGGTGGCAACGAGTCGGCGCCTGCACGCCAACGCTCGCCACCTTTACAGCCAGCTCCCGTGGCAGGTACCCTACTCACCATCTACGGAGGCCCACATCTTGCAGGAGATAATGGAAAAGCAAGGGAACGATATGCTCGAACCTTGCGCCACAACCAGGACATCGAGATGATGAGTGTTGAGGATTGAGCACCAAAAAAGGCTCGAATAGAGGAGGAACTTATCACCTTCTCTGACGACGACGCTCGACACGTGCGATTCCCACACTCCGATCCGCTGGTCGTGGATGTACAGATCGCGAACATGATAGTGAAAAGGGTGTTGGTCGATACAGGAAGTTCGGTCAACATCCTATACAAGTCCTCGCTGGAAAGGATGAAGTTGTCCGTGAAAGACCTGGAGCCATGCAACCAAACCATTTATGGTTTTTCCGAAGAAAGGCACGCCCCAACAGGGTTGATTAGACTCCCAGTCACAGCAGGCACTGCACCTGCTAACAGGACATTACTCACTACTTTTATAGTAGTTGATTGTCCTTCAGCGTACAATGCTATGATAGGGAGACCAATTCTAGTCGACCTGCGAGCAGTCACCTTTATATGGCACCTCGCTATGAAATTCCTAACGGACGCATGGGTATGATGCGTGTTGGGAAACCAGAGGGAAGCGAGGGAGTGCTACAATGCCTCAATCACCAAAGCAAAGAAGGGTGTATCGAGAGATGCCATCGGGAAGGAGTTGCAAATGGCAAATGATGTTAAAGCCCGCTCGGGTGATAATCTCACCAAATAGGGCGTTGCCCAAAGTGAGGATAGGGACTTAGATCCTCGCTTTGGGGATTTTGAAGAAGAAGTGGGACCCATCGAGGACCTTGAAGAGGTCCAACTCGATGAGGAAAATCTGACCAGAGTTGTGAAAGTCTGTAAAAGAGACAACAACAAAACAAGCACTGGTGGAGTTCTTAAGGTGGAACCATGAGGTCTTCGCCTGGTGGCATAAAGACATGGTCGGGATAGATCCTGCAGTCATCAGCAATGTCCTAAACATCGACAAAAGCTTTCCACCAACGCAACAAAAAAGAAGGTTGCTCGACAAAGATAGATCAAAGGCCTTGAAAGAGGAAGTCGAGAAGCTGGAGGAGAATGGGTTCATCAGGGTGGCATTTTATCCATCATGGGTCTCTAATCTCGTACTAGTGCCCAAGCCGAATGGAAAGTGGCGTACGTGAGTGGATTTTACAGACCTAAATAAAGCCTGCCCCAAAGACTGTTTCCCACTCCCGAGGATCGACCAGCTGGTCGATGCCACGGCAAGGCATGAGATCCTTTCATTCATGGATGCATACTCCGGGTATAATCAAATTAGTATGCATCCCCCTGATGAGGATCACACTAGCTTTCGAACTGATACAAGGCTCTACTGTTACAAGGTGATGCCCTTCGGTTTGAAAAACGCTGATGCGACTTACCAGAGACTTGTCAACCACATGTTCAAGGAGCTGATTGGCACAAACATGGAGGTTTACATCGACGACATGCTGGTTAAGTCAAAGAAAGCAGAAGGGCATGTAAGGGATTTGCAGGAATGCTTCAACGTCCTGAATAAATATAGGATGAAGTTAAATCCCCTTAAATGCTCCTTCGGAGTAGGATCAGGGAAGTTCTTGGGATTTATAGTTAACTCAAGTGGAATTGAAGCCAATCCTGAGAAGATTAAAGCCCTGATCGAGAAGAAATCGCCAGTAAAGATTAAAGATGTTCAAAGCCTGACCGAGAGGATTGCTGCTCTCAGTAGATTCATTTCGAAATCGACAGACAAGTGCGTCCCATTTTTCAATCTACTAAGAGGCAATAAGAAATTTGAATGGACAGATGAGTGCGAACAGGCCTTTCAAGCACTAAAGACGCATATGGCACAACCACCCATCCTATCAAAGCCGTTCGATAAAGAGACTTTTTTCATCTACCTAGCAATCACGGATTACGCTGCTAGTGCTGTTCTAGTAAGAGAAGAAGAAGGTGTGCAGAAGGCTGTCTATTATGTAAGCAAAAGGTTGATCGAAGCAGAGTTGAGGTATCCCCCCATCGAAAGGTTAGCCTATTTTTTATTTTTGGCCTCTAGGAAACTGTGGCCTTACTTCCAAGCTCATCCAATTATGGTCTTGACCGACCAGCCTCTTCGACAAGTCCTGCAAAAGCCATAGGCTGCCGGTAGATTGCTAAAGTGGGCAGTCTAACTCGGGTAGTTCGACATATCTTACTTGCCGCGAGCAGCGATAAAAGGACAAGCCTTGGCTGACTTCATCGCCGAATTCACAGAGCTTGTGGGTGGCAAGCAGACTGAAGAGCCCAGCGAGCCTGAGTGTCAAATACAAGCACCCTCGTGGAAATTGTTCACAGACAGTTCATCCAACGAATCCCACGCCTGAAGGGATTGATAGCGCCTGAAGGGCACCGATTTCACTGTGCGATCAGATTTGACTTCACTGCTTCTAACAATGAGGCCGAATATGAAGCATTACTCGCTGGATTGCGGTTAGCCAAGGATATGAACATAAAATTGCTTGACATATATAGCGATTCGTAGTTGGTGGTGAATCAAGTCTTGGGAGAGTAAAGTCGCGAGGTTTGAAGATGGTCGCCTATCTGAACAAAGCAAAGGATCGGTTAGCCCAGTTCGACAAATACAGTCTCCAGCAAGTACCTCGCGATCAGAATTCCAATGCGGACGCTTTGGCAAAGTTGGCAAGTGCGAAGGATGCTGATACTCTGAACATAGTGTCAGTCGAGCGACTATCAGTACCAAGCATCCAAGAAGTAGAAACCACTCTGGTCATCCAGATGGCGGATACATGGATGGCACCATATGTAGAGTATCTGTCAAGCGGCGTGCTACCAGCAGACAGAAATAAAGCCAGTACCCTTCAGCGGCATGCTGCTAGGTATATCCTGGTCGATGGAATCCTGTACCGAAGGGGATACTCACTGCCCCTTCTCAGATGTATTACAATGGAGAAAGCCAAAGAGTTGATGAAAGA
This sequence comes from Humulus lupulus, assembly GCF_963169125.1. Lineage (NCBI taxonomy): Eukaryota > Viridiplantae > Streptophyta > Magnoliopsida > Rosales > Cannabaceae > Humulus > Humulus lupulus. The sequence goes on from NC_084798.1 coordinate 71,086,539, forward strand.
GGTGCACAAAGGTTTTTACGGGGACCATGCTGGGGGGCAAAGTTTGTCGAAGAAGATCCTGAGGCAGGGATATTTTTGGCCAACCATGAATGAAGACTCAATGGAGTTCGTGCGGAGATGTGACAAGTTTCAGAGATTTTCCAAAATTCCACGAGCAGCCCCCAATGAGTTAAAGAAAATGTAGAGTCCATGGCCCTTCGTAGTTTGGGGAATAGATCTAATCGGGTCTTTGCCTACGGGGAAAGGTAGTGTAAAGTATGCAGTGGTTGCCGTCAATTACTTCACCAAATGGGCCGAGGCTGAGCCACTCGCAACCATAACAACCAAGAAAGTTCTTGACTTCGTAGTCAAGAACATTGTTTTTGGATATGGATTGCCAAGGAAGATCATCTCGGATAACGGCACCCAATTTGACAGTGATCTATTCACGGACTTCTGCAAACGGCATGGTATTATCAAAAGTTTTTCTTTAGTCGCTCATCCCCAAGAGAATGGGCAGGTCAAAGCAGTTAACAAAACTTTAAAAGATACCCTAAAGAAAATACTTGAAGAAGCTAAGGGAGTGTGGCCAGAACAATTGCCTGAAGTACTCTGGTCGTACAAAACTTCCCACTGAACAGCAACAGGTCATACCCCATTTTCCTTGGCATACGGGTATGAAGCTATGTTGCCTGTCAAGTTGGATCCACCCTCGCACCACAGATTAACATACGACCAAGACTCTAATAGCCAGCTATTGATGGAATCCATGGACTTAATCGATGAGAAGCGTGAACAAGCCCAGCTCCGAGTAGCTGCGTACCAGCAAAAGGTCGCCCAGTATTTCAACTCTAAAGTGCGAGAAAGAAAATTCTATGTTGGAGATATTGTACTCCGAAGAGTTTTTCTAAACACTCGCAACCAAGCTGCTGGAGTACTCGGGCCTAATTGGGAAGGGCCATACCAGATTGATGAAGTCCTTCACCCAGACACTTATAAACTTGCATGCTTAAACGGAGATCTCATTCCTCGCTATTGGAATGGAGAACACCTGCACAAGTATTACCAATGAACAATTCTTCTTAAAGAATTGGCTTGTATTATTTTACATTTTACAAGTTTTGAAAAAGGGTTGGTCATTTTATGTGACTGATCGCTTATAAGTGTAAGATCTTATTGATCACTCCTACAGACATGTTTAGTCCATTTATTACGAGAAATAAAAGGGATTGTGTTGTTTCTTGCCAATTATTGTATTTATTACAAGTATTTTCTCATTACGTGTGTTGTTTTGCTGTATTATAATGCTAATCATATTGCTACGAGCAGTAATGTTTGAACAGGTTCTGGTCAAGGCAAGTGACCAAGGACCTAAAGCTCCTCGATCACTTGGGGGGCATATAAGGTACAAGTAAGCAAAGCATATCGTTAAAAGGTATGTAAACACATAAGCAAAATAAGTGAAAGCATGCTAGGGTACTTAGAGTATTTTTCAAAAAAAAATTATTTTGTTAAATCAATCCAAAGTGCTATGCTATGTTCGGTCATGCGAACAGATGTTATAATAAGATGCAAATATATTATAATGTCAAAATGTATCCTTTTACACCGCGAGGAGTCGCTACTTGGATGTAATTGTTCAAATAAAAGTAAAGGCTGCCCATGCAGCAATAAAAAACATATTGTCTTTACATCATGACCCGTAGGTCGTGTAATTAAAAAGATAAAATGTAAGCAGAAAAAGACTAAGAAGCCGGAGGATCTTGAGGAGCCGGAGGATCTTGAGGAGGGCCCTGATCGATGACGTCTGCAGCCTCATTGTCTGCCCCATCTATCCCAGTGCCCAGCGAGATCTCAGGGGAAGCACGAATCCTTGTTCTTTCTTCCTCTACCAGTTGAGCAGCATACCGAGCGAGCTCGACATCTCTTGCATTCTCATAAAGGTAATTGAAGTCGGCACCCTGATTGTGCTTCCAGGAATCATAGAAGCATCGGAGAGTGGCACTCTTATACCTTTCCAAGTTGCTGTCATTGGCTTTCTCAAGCTCTTCAATCCGGCCCTCCAAGGTTGTATTCCCCTTTCTGCTCACAGCCAAGTCCTGCTCGAGCAGTTTAGCCGCGCGGTAATTGACGCATTTGGACTCCTTGAACTGGTCCCTCTGATCGATGGCTTTGTCCAGAGACTTTTGCTTCTCCTTCAACTCCTCAGCCAATTGATTCTTCTCCTCGAGCACCACTGCAAGTTGTTTGGCATATTTCTCCGCGACAGCTTTAAGTTCATCAGCGTGCTGTTCCTCCAAAGATTTGGCCTGCTCGGTAACAGCACCCGAGTGAAGATGGCCAGCAGTAAGGGTCAGCATTGCCTGCAGTCAAAGCAGAAGTTAAACAACTATAAAATATAGAAGGGTTGTCCCCGCAGAAAAAGATGACTTACACTAGTAAACCCGTTCAGGGCGCAGTTTAAGATCAGGTCGACCTCCATCTCCTCTGTCGCGGCCATCGCCTCTCGGCAGCGGTCATGCTTTACAATTTTCGCGACCCTCTCCTTGACCGATTTGAAGGCGCGACCAATTATGTCGCCCCCATTCGAAGCAGGATCGGCCTGCTGGGTCTGGTCAGTTGGGGCCACTGGAGATGGAGTTGATCCGGCAGGAGCAGGGGGAATCTGCTGCTCATGAGGAGAGGGTGGAGTTGCGTTGGCTGAAGGCACGTCCTTGAGGGGGCTTGCATTGCGAGGCTTCTTAGCCTGAGGTGCTTTGCTGCTTTCCCCAGGGTGCCTCTTGCTTGCCTTCTTTTTGCTCGGAGGAGCCGCGGGAGTCTCAGGAGTGCTGTAAATATCTAACACATTCACGGAGTCCATGACTAGAAAAGAAACAAAATGTCAAACAATGAGATAGCATAAATGACTAAGTATATTACATCAGGAAAAGAAATAAAGAAAGATTGCAAAGTCAAATACCTGAGCTATTATTACTGGTCGCTATACTATAGACTCTACTAGTCTTATACTCACTCTCTGACATGAAGAAGTCTGGACCTAAATTTGGAGCATATTTAAAATTGCCGTCCCCGTCGAATAGGTGACAGGGAATTGGCAAGCTATCTAAAAGTGAAATAACTGTACCATTCTCGTCTGAAGACCCATCCAAGTGTTCGGCAGGCTCGATGGCCTTCTTTTTCCCCTTCCCCGAGGGAGCAGGGGGCCTCTCTACCTAAGGTGTGCCAACAGGTTCCCTGATAGTGACCCCGGTTGGTCTCCTTCATGGAGGCGACACTGGTGGTTACTGCTCAGGTTCCTCTCCACCCGTGGCACTCCCTGCTGTTGACTCCCTCATGTCCTGATGAGGATCCAAGAGGCCAACCATCCTAAGGTTAGCCTCTGTAACCAGATGTTTGACGCTTTTGTCTACGTGAGTCATGTAGGCTAAGAGGGCTGACCTCAACTCCATGTCTGGAGTTGGGTCTGGTCACAGCCACGGGCTAGAAAGCATTAAAAGTGTAAGAGAATGTGGAGGAGAACACTAAATAAATATCAACAGCCAGTGGAACAAAGGTTTTACCTCCTTGAGTGAAGGCCAGGTTATCCGCGATCATGCCGGTCGTGAGGAAGTACTCCTGATAGTACCTCCCCACATTTGATATATGGGTGGTGTCAGTCAGGAGGGTGCGCCCAGTTTCCTGATGACAAAAATGAAAAAACCCCGTGCCTTCTTGGTTGGGATTCGACTTGAGGTCAAACAAGTAGTTAACCCCGTGAGGAGTTGGCACGGGCCATTTTTTGTGGCTGTACAGGATATAGAGTGCTGCGAGCATTCTATATCCATTTGGAGTTATTTGAAAGGGTCAACTCTGAAATAGTTGGCCACCCCTTGGAAAAATGAATGGAGAGGCAAGGTAGCCCCTGCCTCGATGTGGAACCTCGACCAGGCGCTGAAGGCGCCTCCGGGCAGGTTCGCCCGTTGGTCTTGGTTAGGTCGGACTAAGGTCACCCCCGTGAGACCGTACTTCCTGATGTAGTTGGTGATCATCATGATCGTCACTCTGCTCTCAGGTACTAAATGACACTCAACATCTGGCTGAGTGGCATGTCGGGGCTGAGCGTGTCTTTGGATATTGGGGTCAAGAACATTTTCACCTCGACCACTGGTCGAGGGAGTTTCAGCCCGAGGAGCAGGCTGATGTGAAGGAGTTGGGGTTTTCTTTTTCTGGGCTTTGGTTTTAGCACGAGCCATATTTTGAGCAGGGACAGGTGAAGTGTTTGAAGTAACACGGGAAAATGGAATATCAGGTATCAGTGACGATGGTTGCTCCTCCTCGTCAAGCAGTTGAGCCAATAGATCATCGTCGATAGGTCTTTCTCCTCCCCACAGATCTTGCATGTAAGCTGCGAGCAGAGAAAGGAGGAGATAAGACGCACAGTTTGAGAGCCTATGTTGAAAGTTGGAATAATGTTACTCGCGTCTACGACCAGCAGCATTCTAACAGAAACACTAAGTTCTATGCGAGTATTTTTAAAAACAGATTGAGAAGCGGAAATAAAAAGTTTTTTGGAAAAAAAGCTTTTTCGACTCCGAAGGAGCGGGAAAAACCCTGTTTTTCAACTAGCCTAAAAATCGAATTTTTACTTCGATTTTACGCCCTAAACTTACAATCTTAACTATCAAACTAGATCCTAACTCCTACAGAGAAAAACTACGCTACCCTATCAAGTATCAATCAGTATACACACAATCCTCATGCATTTCTACCCAAGAACACAAAAAATTTCAGAACTCAAAACAGGCGTATACCAGTATGCATGACATGTCAAAGAGCTTGAAAGTTGAAGAAATTTACCTAGATGAAGATTGGAGGTTCTGAAATGAAGCAAATTTGGATGTGCGAACAGAGGATCTTTAGAATAGCGACGGATGGTCTTCGAAGTCTTTGAGCTCTAAGAAGAAGTTCTTGAGGGTTCTTGGCAAGAAAAGGGCAATTAAAAAGTTAAAAGGTAAATTTGGGGATTATTTATAATGGTTGAGATATGATGAAAAAGGGTAATCATGAGTTACCTTTTTCAAGGCATGGGGGAGTGTAATAGCCGTCAGAGGGATTACTTGGAAACTGAAAAGGCGTGATTGGACGTGATTAGGTCACAGTTTTCGAGAACGCACGAGGGACTCTGACAGATTTCGTGGGGCATACGAAAGGTTAGTTTCCTAAGTTTACTTATTGCTGGTCGCAATAAATAAACTTGGGGGCAAATGTTTATCCAAAAAATAGTTGTGGATGATGTGGCAAGAATTTTCAACACGTGGTCGACACGTGGCAGAGATGCTGCTCGCCTATCAACTAGGGACACTTCCGTATGCAAGGTTCAAGTTTTATATACGACCAACCTAGTCGTATACTCCGTTTATCTATGTATAAATTTGTATAGTTGTAATGATATATGAGAATATCTCTTCATTATAACCTGAATATCCGTTTATTAAGGACAGATACGATTAATTGATTGATGTAACCCTCCTTGAGCCTATAAATTTACAAGAAATAGCTCAAGGGGGGATCTTTTGATCTTTTTCTGAATTGCATTACTATTATCCATCGTCTGTATTGTTTTCTCCTTCTAAGGTCTGTGAAACTCAAGAACCCTAGTTCTTTGATCACTCCTTTGAAGCTCAATATTAATAATAGTATCAAGTGGACGTAGGTCATTACCAATCACTGGGGCTGAACCACTATAATTCTTTGTGTTGTTTACTTTCCATTAGATTGTTTTCTCAAGCGTCGTACTATTTTCCTATCGTATATTTGACTCCATGTCGTTGACCAAAACGAGGGTCAACAATTTAGTTGAACTTTACCCATTATTATCATGAGACTTCTCAAATTACTCTTATTTGAGCACATGGTTCTAAGTGTTGATGTAATGTGCATTATATTTAAATTTGAAATGCATTATAATTGTAGTGTATCATATATATGTGTGACAACTATATTTATAGGAATGTATTCAATCTATGAAAAATTATTATTTAAAATGTAAAAATCAAGGCTTAAAATATAAGCCATAAATCTTAAAATGTAAACAACAATCATTTAAAATATAAACCTCAAGACAAAAATCTAAACCACGGCCATTTAAAAGTTTAACATCAAGGCTTAAAATCTAAACCATAACTCTTCAAAATGTAAATCACAAATCTTAAAATATAAATCATCACTCTTTAAAATTTAAACCACAAGTCTTGAAATTTAAACCGCGACTTGTAAAAATTTAAACCATAAGGCTTAAAGTTAAACCACTAGACTTAAAATATAAACCACGATCATATAAAATATAAATCACAATCTTTTAAAATCTAACTCACGATTCTTTAAAATTTAAATCACTAGTCTTTAAAATTTAAACCACCACAAGACTTAAAATTTAAACAACGTATCTTTAAAATTTAAACCACAAGGCTTAAAATTTAAATAACAACTCTTTAAAATTTAAACAATGAGGTTTGAATTTAAATCACAACTCTTTAAAATTTAAATCACGATGCTTAAAAGTTAAACTACTTGGCTTAAAATATAAATCACGACTCTTTAAAACTACATGGCTTAAAATATAAATCACGACTCTTTAAAATTTAAACCACTAGTCATTAAAATTTAAACCACGACTCTTTAAAATTTAAACCACAAGACTTAAAATTTTAAACCACAATGCTTAAAATTTAAACTACAACTTTTTAAAATTTAAAACCATAGGGCTTGAATTTAAATTACGACTCTTTAAAATTTAATCCACAAGGCTTAAAAGTTATACTACTAGGCTTAAAATCTAAACCATGACCATAAAAAATATAAATCATGATCATTTAAAATATAAATCACGACTCTTTAAAATTTAAACCACTAGTCTTTAAAATTTAAACCACAAGGCTTAAAATTCAAATCACGACTTTTTAAAATTTAAACCACAATGCTTAAAAGTTAAACCACTAGGCTTAAAATCTAAACCACGATCGTATAAAATATAAATCATGATCCTTAACAATCTAAACCACAACTCTTTAAAATTGAAATCACTAGTATTTAAAATTTAAACCACAAGACTTAAAATTTAAACCACGACTTTTTAAAATTTAAACAAGGCTTAAAATTTAAACTACGATTCTTTAAAATTTAAACAACAAGGCTTAAAATTTAATTAACAACTCTTTAAAATTTAAACCACAAGGCTTAAAAGTTAAATCATGCAATTAAAATCTAAACTGCGACCATATAAAATATAAATCATGATCCTTTAAAATCTAAACCACGAATCCTTAAAATTTAAACCCTTAGTCTTTAAAATTTAAAATACAAGGTTTAAATTTTAAACCACAACTTTTTAAAATATAAACCATAAGACTTAAAATTTAAATCACGACTCTTTAAAATTTAAACCACAAGGCTTAAAATTTAAACCACGACTCTTTAAAATTTAAACAACAAGGCTTAAAAGTTATTCCATGCGATTAAAATATAAACTGCGACCCTATAAAATATAAACCATGATCTTTTAAAATCTAAACTATGATCACTAGTCTTTAAAATTTAAACAACAAGACTTAAAATTTAAACCACAAGGCTTAAAATGTATACTACTAAGCTTAACAAAATAAAATGTACAGATATTTAGCTATTAATTTAACTATGTATTTGTTGTGTTTATTTGTTCGTAAATATTGTTCAAAGCTATTAACTAACAGTAAAATGAGTTGGATATGGTGGTTATGTGGCTTCTTATGCTATCCTTAGGGACCTGTGTTCGACTCTTGGCAACTACTATTGATTTAATCTTTTTTATAGCATGCCTGGACACCTTGTGTAGAGAAAGGGTATAATGGGAACATTCATTATAAATCTAGGTATAAAAGTAAGATGATTAATTAATGGGTAAAAATAAAAATGGTTATCTAAAAGTGGGCACCTAGTCTAATTTCTTCCCCTAGGTGAGATGCAATCTCTTATTTGAGGTAATCCTAGGTCATTGAGATTGTCTCCTTGTATAGCTTGCGGATACTAGGTACTCCTTTGGCTTCAAGATGGTATTCTTAAGCCCCGATGTCGCGGCGCGCTAGTTGTCATCTCTGAGTAGGAGATTAAGAGCATTCTAATACTAGTCTAAATGAAGCCTTACACATACGACACATGGGAAAATATGATGTTGGAAGACAGTGCCCACTCTCCACATAGATAAGGCGCGATTGCTCCTTTTTGCTTCCCTTGAATTGACCTTCTTAGAGGCCTACAAATAGCCTTCCACCTACAACTAGATCAACATTCAAGGTTCTCCCTTGAAAGCTTCATCTAATCCAATTAGGAGCAACCTCTCTTGGGAACTGTGCCCTTTAAAGCATATGTGCTGAACAATATATTATGAAATAAATAATTAAAATGATTTTTTTCATATATTGATTGTTTATTATTATTGTTATTATTATTAGTAGTACTATTATTATTATTATTATTATTAGAATAATATAATATGAATATCATAAAATTCCCAAATTTTTTATTGTGACTAAAATCTTGTATTGGTACAATAAGATTGTATAGAATGAATTTAAATAGTTCGCAATAAAAAAAAGTTATATGTAATCTTTGGATTAAATATTGTACTTATAGTTCACTAGTATTATGAATACATGTAATCTAGATCTGGATTACTGATGTAGTAGGACATCTTAGTAGAAGTACTTTGTATAAAGTGGTTATACATGAACGGGGCCCGATATGTTATTAATACTTAACTACACACTCTTTGTTTTATAAGTATTAATTGAACATATCAATAAGATAATCATACACAAATTGATCTTAATCCTGAAGTTATTATGAACTCATGTTTATGTCATTTGGATTCTTTGATTCACTTGTTATGGTTTGTCAAAATGATCAGGTTGAAAACTTTTATTTTGGGAACTCATTGGTGTAAATGGATGGGGACATAATATATAGATATAAAATAAATACATTTCCAAGAGAAATTGAATAATGGTTCTCTTAAGGGTTAACTTTTGGAACTTAAAGGTTATTGAGCTCAAATTCTTAAATCAATTCATGCATTAACATTCACTAGTAAAGTTAATGGCACTTAACACTACAAGAAAAAGACGCTACAACAACGACATCTATTGCTACGAATCCAAACTTGTTGCTGTATGTATTTGAAATCCACAAAAAATTATTTTTTTAATTTATTACAAAAGTAAGCTACAAAAACGACATGTGGTCGATGTAGGGTCGTCAACAATACACAACAAGGCCCTCCAAATTCTTGGTACCCTATAGCAACGACATGTCGTCGTTGTAGGGTACCAGGAATTTGGAAGGAACAAGAGGTAGGAATTGACTCTACGGTGACAACATGTCATCGTCGTAGAGACCTCCTAAAAAAGAGAGGGAAATATCTTCCTCTATAGCGACGACATGCCTTCCTTATAGGTTAAGGAGGGAACTTGACCGCCAAAAGTTGGTTGTCAATTTTTACTCACTATAGCGACGACATTTCATCGCTATAAAGACTCATTTAATCCAGTGGGCAGTTATTTTTTAGTTTATAGCGACGACATGCTATCGCTATAGGGTAAAAAAAAACAGTGGGAAAGTAGACCGCCAAAAATTTCAGTCAAATTTTCACTGTGTTGTCGCTATAGACTGGATACATAGTAAATGAAACGATTCGTGTACTATTCCCTTATCTATAGTGATGACATATCGTCGCTGTAGGGCTCACCGTTTTAGTGAAACATTGCGTTCAACCTCGAGGACAACTGTGTACATGTCGTCACTATAAGTCACTGGGATATAACCCCCCAGGCAGAGCCTTTCTTCTTCATTTTGCTTCAGTTTTTCCTCAAAACAGAGAGGATTCTCTCTATTTTCTCCTCCGCCCAGCGTCGCCCAGCTCCGCCCAACGATTTCTGACGCTATTTTTGGCCCTCCATTATTAAGGTTAGTTGTTGTATACCCTAATAATCTAGTTATTCTTTTAAATTTAGTTTTTTTATGATTATTTGTGTGTATTTTTTATGTTATTGTAATAGTTTTGTTAAATTTTTTATTTTCAGATTGTATTGGAGCATCCCGAGCCATTGGGTATTGTTTGTAATTTTTATTTTGTTTTGTGATTGATTAGTATACTAATTGATAAATGCTTGTTAATTTTTTTGTTGTTTTTTGTTTTTTTAGATTGCATTCGAGTCTTTGGATATCATCTCTAGCTTTTGGGTATTGTTTCCAATTTTTAATACTCTTTGTTTTGTTTAGTGATTATTAGTGTATTGATAAATAATGATAGTTAATTTGTATACATAAATAGTTTTTAAATTAAAGTTGTATGTTTGTTAATTTGATATTAAGTTATGAAAAAAATTTACGTCAGATTTTTTTTTTGAATTGTATATATATGTTAGGTTAAATAAAATTTGTGTTTTGAATTATATATATATATATGTTAGGTTAGATAAATAATATGTTGATAATATATTTTTGTTGTTTATTTGTGAATTTAAATGATTGTATTAAATTTTATGTATGTTCTGGGACTGGTTTATATATTTTTATGCAGATTTTAAATTTTGGGATAGGCTAGATTATTGTTGTTATGTTGCTGGAATTTTAGTAGATTTAGAAAAACTAAGTATTACAAAGTAGTTTTAAAATTTGTGTGATTACAATTTTTTAATTATTATATTTTAAAAGGAATTAATAAAAATTCATTTAAAAAATTATAAAGTGTAAATTAAAATAATAATTTTACAAGTATAAAATTTTATTGATATTTTTTTATAAAATAAGTAGAAATTAAAATAATAATCTTTAATGGTAAACTATTACAATTAAATATTTGTTTATTTAATTAATTTTATAATATATATTCATAAAATTTGATAATATATGTAGATAAAATACGTAATTAAGTTAACTTTACTCTTAAACTTAAGTTAAAATTAAAATAATAAAAATTTATTGTTATTTTTAAAAAAATTGAAAATTATAATAAGAATTTGATAATTATTAAAGAACATAATAATAATTATAATTAAATATTTATTTATATAATGAAACTTTATAATACATTCATAACTAACAATAATATATATTCATAAAATTTAATAATTTATTCATAAGATTCAATAAGATCTCATAATTTACTTTAAAAAAAGTATTGTTTTGGTGACAAAAAAATTATTAGCAAATAAAGGTAGTATTTTATGATTATCACATTGTGAGAATTTATTTTCCACTTGAATTAGTTATGATAATTGACAAGAGTTGGATAACTAATAGACGGCGTAACTCTGATGAGTTTTGGAATGGTCTTCAAGCATTTATACAATTGGCCAAGAATCATGTGAATGCTTCAGAAGAAGTCAGATGCCCATGCGTTCAGTGTGTCAACATGCTGAATCAGAAACTGGATGTGGTGGAGGCTCACATACACATATATGGGTTTCTGCAACGATATAACCTAGAATAGTACGGGACGATTGAAAAAAGATGGTGTGACACACCATCCTGTTAATGGGGGTGCTTGGAAACAATTTGATTCCAGATATCCAGATTTTGCCAAAGAACCCAGAAACGTTCGATTGTCTTTGGCTACTGATGGTTTTAATCCATTTGGTAACATGAGTCTCTCTTACAGCATGTGACCAGTAATATTCTACACTGTTATCCCCATTTCCTCTCAGGGTTTTGGGCCCTCGCCCCGGCCCACGGTCAGAGGGGCCGGTTCGGTATTTGGGCCCAACCCGCGGACTACGGACTGGGCCTGTGTAGAAGGGTCCGGGAAGTACCTCCGGGTTCATGATTCGGCTCGAACGGTCCCGGCACTGTCCGGAGTGCCCCGGATCATCGCGGCCATCGCGTCTCGCTCCCGGGCCCAGAATGGTCCGGGCCCGAAGTAAACGCAGCGGGCCCAAGGTAAACGAACCTGGACCGCTTCATCCCCAGGCTATGGGCCAGGCGTCCATGACACTGAAGCCGCCTCATTTCGCGTGGGTCTTGTCCCCCCACTTTTTACCTGCAGAAAGGGTCTCCTTGGGATTGTCTGCTGGCGTGTCAGGACTGCGCAGCCAAGTACTCTGACCGATCTTGTCCCCTGAATCTGCCTCGTGATTCGAAGTGGTCAGAGCCAAAGTGTCGTTTTGTCGGGAGAATGCTTGCATCTCAGGGTAACTAATTGGGCCTGAGCTGGTTTGGGTTTGATGTACTATATATCTTTTTAGCTCGGGCCTCTACTAGGAAGGCCCCCTGTACACATATTCCAAATGGGCCCGGGTCAGGCCCGGCCCAAACCTGATGTCCCCCTCATTCTATAAATATAAGTTGTAATGCACCGTAGAAATGGGAGAGAAGGCAGAGACTCTGCTCAAATACAGTTAAACAACTCCATTGTAAAAGCTTATTCTAGCTCTAATACAGACTTATATACAGACTCGTGGACTAAGGCTAGTTAACGCCCCAACCACGTAAAAATCTTGTGTCGATCCTCTATTCTCTTTATTATAATCAGTAAATATCCTTCTTTAAGATAGTTGCCGAAAATCTCGGTTAACAGTTTGGTGCTTTCATTGAGAGCTGAAGGAAGCTAGCGCCAATGTCAGGCCTTTACTACGATGGTGAACACTCGTAACACCACCTTCGACCCTGCCAACCCGGAGCAGGGCAACGAAGACCCACTGCCTTCTCAGCGCATCCCTCAGAACCTGCCTGAAGACGTGCCTCCTCAGACATCTCACCAAGACGAGTCGCAAGACTACGAGGATGAGACGGAGTACGAAGTAGGAAACGAAGAAGAGTACTATGAGGAGGAGAACGAGGGGGAGTATCATGATGAAGCCGCGGATCCCGAGGTCCCTCGCGACGATCAGCAAGACCCGGAGGTGACTAGACTGAGGCAGCAGATCCAGGATCAGGAAGCCAGGATGGCTGAGCAGGCGAAGGCGCACCGCCGGGTGCAAGAGTCTCTCCATGCCCTGCAAGCGCTGATGGCTGCGCAGGGCCCGGCGGCCAACCCCGCAGTTGGCCCGCACCCAGAAACGCAACATCCCACTCCCCAAGCGCAAACCGAGGGCCCCAGAGGGGCCAGCCCGATCCGTTTCCCAGAGCCTCCCCCCGACACGGCTCCGAAAGTCCCGGACAAGGAACGACGGACGACTCGGAAAAAGACTACCCCCGTCAGTAAAGCCGGGGCACATTCACGACCGTTACCTAGGAAAGAAATGGTGTGCCCCGTCCCAGGACGAGGCCACCCAATCGATCCGCAGGGGGTACGGCCGCAGGACGATCAGCCCCGGCCTGCCCCAAGGGCGAACGGGAGGGAAAAGTCTTTGGACCCGAGTGCCTCGGTCAACAAGAACCATCGGGAACGACCCCGCCGCGAGGATCGTGACGCTCTCAGCTCCGGGGACGACACTTCCCGGGTAGATTTACGTGACGGACTGAATGCCCGGAAAGAGCGGGCCCGCAAGCAAAAAATCCTTCCTCGAAACGGAGACCTCAGGAACGACATAAACGACAGGCGGAACGAGAGAATCCCCCTGGAGGACAGCGCGGCCAGGCAGCTCATGGAGCAAATGGCAGCATTAAAAAAGGTCACCGACCGCTTGGTCCGCAAGCAAGAGGGCGCGGACACTGACTCCGACGAAGAGGACAAGGAGCCGTGCGCGAGACATATCTTAGACGCCGTGTTTCCCAAGGGGTTCAAGATGCCAAATCTCACCGCCTACACTGGAAGCACGGACCCTAGGGATCATCTGTCCCGGTACAACCGACTCATGACCGTGGCTCACGTCAGCGACAGCGGCAAATGCCTCTGCTTCTCCATCACGTTGGGCGGTCCCGCCGAAGAGTGGTGGAAAAGGCTCAAACCGGGGTCCATCCAAACATGGTCCGGGCTACAGTCGGCTTTTCGGAAGCAATTTGTGGCCGCCATGAGGATGGATATGCAAATCAGTGCCCTCGCCAATATTAAGCAAATGCCCGCAGAAACATTGAGGGCCTACATCCAGCGCTTCACTGAAGAAGCCTCCAAGACAAAGGTCGACGACGGACAGCGCCTGGTGGCACTACAGTCTGGAATCCGAGCCGGGTCCCCGCTCTGGGACGACATGCAGCGCAGTAAAGCCGCCACCCTAGAAGAATTTATTAGGAGGGCCCAAGGATTCATCAACTGGGAGGAGGCCCAGATCCAGGCCTTCGGGTGGCCCTCGGCCCCTCACCCAGTCGCTCAGACGATTCCGAGAGGTGCGGGACATTTCCCCGCGCAGTCCTACGCATTGCCCCCCATCGTCCCGGGGGGGGGGGGGGGGGGGTAGTCGCGCCCGGCATTAGTTACACGCCTACGGTGTACGGTCCTGCCGTTTCGGGGTACGCCCCGGCCCAGTCAACGCCCTTCTCCGGGTATGGTGTCGCGCCGGCGGGGCACAGCATGGCCCCCGTCGTGGCCCAGCAATCGCAGACTGGGGTAACCGAGGCAAGCGTGAATCCCTCCCGGAGTAAGCGGGCCGGCAAAGGCCAGAACCGGCCGGAATCGGCCAAAAAAGGGAAGAGGGGCTATGAGCCCCAATACTCGGAATATAGTAACTTGGTGGATACCCGGGAAAACATCTACCTGGCTACGGAAAGAGCAGTCCATTACCGGAAACCTAGCCCCATGTTTAGGGGGGGAGGAACCCCAGAGACACCAGCAAACGGTGCGCCTATCACAAAGATGTGGGCCACACCACCGACGAGTGTCGTCAGCTCAAAGATGAAATTGAAAACCTCATCAAGCTGGGACACCTCCATCAGTGGGTAAGGATGCCCATAGGCGTCCCGGGCATGACAGAAAATCCCGCGCAGTCCGCGGCGCCGGCAACGACCCGTGCATACCCGCCCCAGGGAGGGTACGCGCAAGGGTTCCCGGCACAGACCCCTCAGGGGGCTGTCACCACGCATGCCCTTGGTCCTGGGATGCCCTTTCCTTCCGGGGCAGCGCCCCCTCGAGTGGACGGGCACGTGTCGACCATTTCAGGCGGACCCCACCTAGGGGGCCCTTCGAAGAATGATCAAAAGCGCTATCTGAGCGAGCTGGACCATTACCAAGAAGTCTGCGCCCTCGTCCAGGCCCCTGCTCAGCGCCCCAAACTGATGAACCTCCCCATCACGTTCACGGAAGATGACGCCCGTAACGTCCATTTCCCGCACCACGACCCACTGGTCATAGATGCTCAAATTGCCAACAAGATGGTGTCCCGAGTGTTGGTGGATGACGGAAGCTCCGTCAACTTGTTGTTCAAATCCGCCTTTGCCGCCATTGGCCTGACGGAGGCTGATCTGGCGTCGTGCCCGACCCAAATCTACGGCTTCAACGGAGACGCACTCCTCCCCATGGGAAAGGTCCAGCTTCCTGTTACTCTGGGAGACGCGTTGCAGCAATCGTTCAAGTTCTGCACCTTTGTGGTGGTGGATTGCCCAATCGCTTACAACGCCATCTTTGGCCGGCCCGCCCTGGTCGAGTTCGGGGCCATCACCTCCATCCGCCATCTATGCATGAAGTTCCCGTGCAGCAGCGAAGGGATTGGGACGGTCCGCGGAGACCAGAAAAGCGCGCGGAAGTGTTACCATATCTCTGCCCGTCCTGTTTGTATGGTCCGGGATGAGCCCGTCGGGCCGGCACTCCGCCAACCCGAGCAAGCTATCCAGGACGAAGACGATCTGGACCCACGGTTGGGAGAGGAACGAACTCTTGAGCCAATGGACGAAATAGAAGAGGTATGCATCAGCGAGTTCGACCCTGCTAGGGTCATCCAAGTGGGAAAAAGCCTGCCGGAAGACATTCGGGCCGCCATTATCGCCCAAGTCAAGAAAAACCAGGATCTTCTGGCATGGTCCCACTCCGATATGACTGGGATCGACCGTAACATCATATGCCACGCGCTGAGTATTGACCCAAACGCGACCCCGGTCTGCCAGAAGCGCAGACCTTTGGGGACGGAGAGGGCCGAGGCCCTCAAGCTGGAGGTAGAGAAGCTGTCTTCCATTAACTTCATCCGCGAAGCCGTGTACCCCGTATGGCTGGCCAACCCGGTCTTAGTACCGAAGCCTAACGGGACGTGGAGGACCTGCATCGACTTCACGGACCTCAACAAAGCATGTCCGAAGGACTGTTTCCCGCTCCCCCGAATAGACCAGATGGTGGATGCTACGTCCGGTTACGAGATCTTGAGTTTCATGGACGCTTACTCAGGCTACAACCAGATCTCCATGCACGTGGCAGATTAGGAGCACACCAGTTTCCAAACTGACAAGGGCATCTACTGCTATGTCGTCATGCCTTTCGGACTCAAGAATGCCGGGGCAACCTACCAGAGGCTCGTCAATCGAATGTTTAGGGCCCAGCTGGGTCGAAACATGGAGGTATACATTGACGATATGCTGGTCAAATCCAAGACGTCACGGGAACATTCGAGCGATTTGGCGGAGGCCTTCGCGGTTATCCGGAAGTACGGGATGAAGCTGAACCCTAAGAACTGCACCTTCGGCGTCGCATCCGGGAAGTTCCTGGGCTTTATCGTGAGTTTCCGAGGAATTGAAGCCAACCCCGAGAAGATCAAGGCCCTGATCAACATGGCCTCTCCCCAGAAGCACAAGGACGTTCAAAGCCTGACGGGGCGAGTGGCCGCCCTAAGCCGTTTTGTCTCCAAGGCCACGGACAAGTGCGTCCCTTTTTTCAACGTCCTCCGGGGAAGCCAGCGGTTCGAATGGTCACCCGGTTGCGAAGAAGCCTTCCAGAAGCTGAAAGAGCACTTGGCCAAGGCCCCCATCCTGGCGAAGCCAGTCGAAGGAGAACTTTTGTACTTATACCTGGCCGTAACCGAACACGCCATCAGCGCCGCGTTGGTACGCGAAGAGGAGAGGACTCAACTCTCGGTGTACTACGTGAGCAAGCGATTACTAGACGCCGAATCTAGATACCCACTAATCGAGAAGCTGACTTTCTGTCTGTTGACGGCATCCCGGAAGCTTCGGCCTTATTTCCAGGCCCACACGATAAAGGTCTTAACCAACCACCCCCTGCGGCAGGTGTTGCAGAAACCTGAGGCGTCGGGGAGACTCCTGAAATGGGCCATGGAGCTGAGCCAATTTGATATATCTTACATTCCCCGGGTGGCCATTAAGGGACAAGCCCTGGCCGACTTCATCGTCGAATGTTCCGGGATCACCCCAGAAGAGAGTGCCCCCGCGGCCTGCATTTCTCCCGTTTGGAAGGTCTTCGTGGACGGAGCATCGAACGAGAACGGGGCCGGCGCCGGGATCATCCTGCTATCCCCGCAGGGGCATCAGCTACAAAACGCTCTCCGTTTCCAGTTCAAAGCGTCGAACAACGAGGCGGAGCATGAGGCCGTCATAGCCGGTTTGCGTTTGGCCCGAGAAGTAGGGGCGGCGAACCTCGAAATATACAGCGATTCTCAGCTGGTAGTCAGACAGATTTCGGGGGAATATCAGACCAAGGGAGAGCGAATGGCGGCATACGTAACCCAAGCGAGGGAGATGCTCCAAGCGTTCGCAGCACATTCCATCCGCCAGATACCTCGGGAGAAGAACGTCTTTGCGGACACATTAGCAAAGTTGGCAACCGACGCAGAGGCCGAGTTGGCCGGGCTGGTCCCCGTCAACCATCTCCCCGTCCCAAGCATAGGGACTCCGACCGTCCATGCCGTCGATCACTCCAATTCATGGATGGGGCCGCTGATCCGCTACCTGTCCACCGGGGAGGTTCCGAACGAGCGAGCCGCGGCCAGGAAGCTTTTGTACCAGGCCCACCGATACGTCATGATGGACGGGAAACTTTATCGCCGGGGACTGTCCATGCCTTACCTCAGGTGCGTGTCCGGGACTGAGCTGGGCGCCATCATGCATGAGGTCCACGGAGGCTTTTGCGGAGACCACACAGCCGGACCCAGTTTGTCCAAGAAGATTCTGCGCCAAGGATACTTCTGGCCCACCATGAAAAGGGACTGCATAGACTACGTCCGCAGGTGCGAACAATGCCAGAGGTACGCAAAGATCCCTCGGGCCCCCCCAACAGAGATAACCTTGATGAACAGTCCCTGGCCCTTTGCAGTGTGGGGGATCGATCTTGTGGGATCCCTCCCAACCGGGAGAGGAGGGGTGAAGTATGCCATTGTGGCGGTAGACTATTTCACGAAATGGGTTGAGGCGGAGCCTATGAACACGATCACGTCCAAGAAGACCTTAGATTTCGTCGTTAACAACATAGTGTGTCGGTATGGCCTCCCCTACAAAATCGTGTCTGACAACGGGAAACAATTTGACAGCAATCACTTCATGGATTTCTGCGAGAGGCACGGTATAGTGAAGAGTTTCTCTGCCGTGGCCAGGCCCCAGGAGAACGGACAGGCCGAAGCCGTGAACAAAATCCTGAAAGGGACACTGAAGAAAAAGCTTCAGGCCTGTAAGAGCAAGTGGCCCGAAGATCTCCCCCGCGTGTTGTGGGCCTATCGGACAACCGAACGGACATCAACCGGGCACACCCCATACTCAATGACGTACGGATGCGAAGCCGTCATCCCAATCGAAACGACCATCCCGTCCCATCGTCGCGACACGTATGATCCCACCCAGAACCATGCCTTACTCCAAGAATCTCTGGACCTTATCGAGGAAATCCGGGAAGAGTCGCAAGTACAGTTAAAGATGTACCAGGGCAAGATCGCTCGGCACTTCAACTCTAGAGTCAAGAGCCGTAAGTTCGAAACCGGCGATCTGGTCCTGCGGAGGGTCTTCCCGGCCACTCAGGATCTGGGGGTAGGGGTTCTGGGCCCCAATTGGGAAGGGCCGTATGAGATCCAGCAAGAGATCTGCCCCGGGACATACCGCTTGAAGCGGCTCGATGGTTCCGAGGTTCCGCGAGCCTGGAACGCAGAACACCTCCGTAAATACTACCAGTAGCCTAAGGGCTCATCCGAGTTTAATTTTTACGCTATAACATGTACGCCTCAGGGCTAATTCCCTTTTGTAGAACAATGAAAATGACGTGTGCAAAACATCATAAAGGGCTATTATTTCCATGAAAATGTGTGCCTCAGGGCTATTATCTCAAGTGATCATAGACCAGTCTCTGCTCACTTGCGGGGGGTGTCATCCCAGACATAAAAATAAAAATAAAGGGAACCGAGCCCAAGGCCGGTCCCACCCCGGACGAACGATGTCCGGGAGTATAAATAAAGAGGACCGAGCCCAAGGCCGGTCCCACCCCGGACGAACGATGTCCGGGAGTATAAAAATAAGAGGACCGAGCCCAAGGCCGGTCCCACCCCGGACGAACGATGTCCCGGGGTATGAATAAAGGGAACCGAGCCCAAGGCCGGTCCCACCCCGGACGAACGATGTCCGGGAGTATAAAAATAAGAGGACCGAGCCCAAGGTCGGTCCCACCCCGGACGAACGATGTCCGGGGGTATAAATAAAGGGAACCGAGCCCAAGGCCGGTCCCACCCCGGACGAACGATGTCCGGGAGTATAAATAAAGAGGACCGAGCCCAAGGCCGGTCCCACCCCGGACGAACGATGTCCGGGGGTATAAATAAAGGGAACCGAGCCCAAGGCCGGTCCCACCCCGGACGAACGATGTCCGGGAGTATAAAAATAAGAGGACCGAGCCCAAGGCCGGTCCCACCCCGGACGAACGATGTCCGGGGGTATGAATAAAGGGAACCGAGCCCAAGGCCGGTCCCACCCCGGACGAACGATGTCCGGGGGTATAAATAAAGGGAACCGAGCCCAAGGCCGGTCCCACCCCGGACGAACGATGTCCGGGAGTATACAAATAAGAGGACCGAGCCCAAGGCCGGTCCCACCCCGGACGAACGATGTCCGGGGGTATAAATAAAGGGAACCGAGCCCAAGGCCGGTCCCACCCCGGACGAACGATGTCCGGGGGTATAAATAAAGGGAACCGAGCCCAAGGCCGGTCCCACCCCGGACGAACGATGTCCGGGAGTATAAATAAAGAGGACCGAGCCCAAGGCCGGTCCCACCCCGGACGAATGATGTCCGGGGGTATAAAAAAGGGAACCGAGCCCAAGGCCGGTCCCACCCCGGACGAACGATGTCCGGGAGTATAAAAATAAGAGGACCGAGCCCAAGGCCGGTCCCACCCCAGACGAACGACGTCCGGGGGTATAAATAAAGGGAACCGAGCCCAAGGCCGGACCCACCCCGGACGAGCGATGTCCGGGAATATAAAAATGAAAGGGAACCGAGCCCAAGGCCGGTCCCACCCGGACGAGCACCGTCCGGGGGTATAAAGTCCGTCCGACCCGGACGTGTTGGTCCTCGGAGCACAGAAGCACCAGGTCAACCCCGGAACAAACCCAGGACCTAAAATTCCAGGGAAAGCACACTCTAGGTTAAACAAAGCCCCAAGGGCCCCGAATAGAGCAAAGACTAGTCGTTGGGTTCAGTCCCGGCCGTTGGAACCGGGACAAAACCCCCTGCAGTCAGTTAGTCGCGACATCAACTTCTTACTGAATGGTGAAAGGAGAAATCTTTTAAAAACCAAAGGAAGAAGCAGTGTTTGAAATTAAATTACAAGCTAAACTAATTAACAAAAAAAAACGAGGTCGAGACAAGGGCCTACATCGCGTCCACCCGGAGGTCCGCATCCTCCCTCTCCTTGGCCTCGTACTCGGCACGCTTCGAGTCGGGATCGGGGAAGATAAGGAGGTTCATGTTCTTGTCCTTGCACCAGGCCATATAAATGGCCTCGTTAAAGGTGACATCCACTAAGTTGTCGGCCTCCTCCTTCTCCCGACGGGTGGTGTCGTGTGCCTCCTTCTCCTGAAGAAGGGAGTCACCCAGCTCAAGAACACGGGCTTTCAAGACCCGGATCTCCTCCTTGTCCTGGACGGACTGTGCCGCAGCCATCTCCAAGAGAGTCGCCCTTTCGTCAGCTACCTTCGTCGTCCGGGACAACTCCTCTTCCACCCCGGTCTTGGCACGGCAAATTTCCTCGCGCTCCGCCTTCGCGCGGGCCAGCTCTTCTTGGAGGCGAGCCGTTTCCTTGCTGAGATTTTCCTTGACGATCTCCCTCTGGTTCTCGGCTGACTCTAATTCCAGCCTGGCCGTCTCCATCTTGAGGGCAAGCTAGGCCATCAAATCGGCACTCCTTTGAGATAACAAGGCAACCTGGAACAAACGAAAGTTAGAAAAAAGAGTCACCACCAACGAATGACTGAAGGACATGAGTTGAAAATTACCGCGGTAGCTTGGTGGCGGAGAGCCTGAGAAATGAACAGCCCGTCTGGATTGGCTATCGTGGCGTACCTCTTCAGCTGGAGGTTAGACATAGTGCTCCCGACCTGATCGAGCAGATCAGCGGCCATGGGGGCAATGTCCTGGCCCAGCTTGGGGCGGAAGCCCACCTCAGCAGCTAGCCGATCTACGATCGGCTGAGGAGCGCTGAACTCGGCGGGACGATCTGAAAACTCGACCTGGCGACGGATCATCAGGGCCTTGTAAGCGTCGTCTCTCCAGCATCGGCCGCTCTCCCAGGTCCGGTTGACCAACCGGGACTACTCGTCCTGCAGGGCGGACTCCCCCTCCTCGAGAAGGGTCGGGCGGAGTGGAAGGACAGGCGGAGCAGGGATCTCCTTCGCGGTTAGCCTGCTCTCCCCGTGAGACTCCTCGGCTGTCTCTGACAACGTCGTCCGAGGCCTCTTCCCGAGGTTGCCCTCCCGGGTATCATCTCCGGGGCCTCTCTTCCCAGAGCTCTGGCTTGTGGCTTCGCCCGCTTCCAAATCGATTACCGGGGGCTGGTCCGGGAGACCGTCTGCGGCCGGCTCCATGGCCCGGAGTGGTACAACGGCCAGTGCCTCGCCTGGGCCAAGCGTTGTCCCGGGTTTTTCACTGGTTGGGGGGAGCTCCGCGCCGGCCACGACATTTGACCTCCTGGCCGCCTTCAAGGCTGATCTTTCCTTGATAAGCCTCCTCATCTCGCTGGCGGGGTCAGACATGTTGGAATCCTCTGCAAAAATACAGAAAAACAAAGTTAGTATGATAAGCCGAACGGGAAAGCGCAACAGTAAGAAGAAAGTATAAGCCCGGGACAAACCCTCGTCTAGGCCCCGGGCGAGACTCAATTCCCTTAAAGCAAATGAGTGTATCCGGTCTCCTACGTCGTCCGGGATTAGAAACCCCGCATACTGGAGGAACCCGGACAGGAACATTAGGGTTTCTGATCCTACAGGGATGGGAGACGAGGGCCTCATCTCCCCATCAGCCCCAAACGCGGGGCCCGGCGGCTCTAGCCTATCCCTAGCCAAATCCCCAACTTGAGGGGCATAAATTAAGACTAAAGGGGAGTTACCTCGCCCCGATACGCTAGCCCCGGGAGTCCCAACGTTTGGTAGGGCATCTTCGAAAAGCTCTTCCAGCTCTTCCGAGGTGGCCTCTTCCACCGGGGGCTGTTTCTTCTTACGCTGGGCTGCGGTGGCCCGCGCCGCTCTCACCACCCTGGCAATGTGGTCAAGGGCTAGCTGCTCCCGGACCTCGACGTTCTTCTCAAACGGGATGCCCCGGAAGCTAGGGACCACAATGGTCTGGGTGGCCGCGAGTAACCCTACTAGCCGGAGGTTTTTGTCGTTGACATAGCCCCCTACGTCCAGATCCTCCGCGGTCAGCTTGGCGTAGAACCTCCTCCTTTCCAGGAGAAAGGCGGTGAGGGGGGTTTGGATGAAGGGACCTGCAACCCGGAAGATACGATGAGAGACGGAAAACAAAAGGGGAGTGAAATAGAGGGTCCGGGGAAGTACTTACCCACTCGCTGGAAGTCTAGCAGCAGCGTGGGATTCTCGTCAATAAGGAACCCGGATGTCATAAACCAGTAATGCCTGACATCCGGGGGGTGCTTCCAGGTATTGGTAGGAGCCGGATAGCCACTCCGCGGCTGCAGCCTGTTAAAGCCGTCCTGGCTCTTGTCTTTGACGTTGACCTGCGGCACCAGCTTGTAGAAGTACAGGACTTCCGCCGGGGTAGGATCCGCGATCTCTTTCGCGACACAGAACACCTTCCACCCAGCAAGCAGACGGTATGCTTGTGGCAGCAGTTGGAATGGTGCGATCCCCACATACATCAGGAACCGCACGAAGTAATCATGAAGCGGAAGCGTAGCTCCCGCGCTGATGTGGCCGGCACTCCAGGCCCCGAATCCATCCACGGACGTATGCGCCCGCTCCTCTAACCTGGCCATATGATTGTGAAATAGGCCCGGAGTCAATTCGATGCCCAGCCTCGTCTCCAGCAGCAGCATCATCCGGAAGTTCCGGAACAGGTTGGGCATTACGTCCATCTCCCACCTGTTGCCTTTGGGCGTCTTGGAGCCGGGAAGTGTGACGCCCGTGGCCATGAGTGACGATCTGGGAACAAAGAAAGAAAGGCAAAGCAGTCAGTACCTGAACCCAATAGAGTCGGTCGAGGTACAGGGAGTCTCCTAAGGACTGCTCGGAGTCCCGACGGATCAGGCCCGGGACCCCGAAAAGCCCCGGGACCCTGATCGGGAGGAAAGGCTACTACGGTCCATCCCTTATCCAGGGATCATCCGAAACCGTGCCGCCCAAACTGGGCAGCCTTCCTAGCAAATTCTAAAGCATGAAGCCTAGGTGCATGCGTCTAGAGAGCCTAGGTTCACAAAATTGACAACAGAATCAGAAAATACTTACTGTGTTGTGTCGACGGCTGAAGCTGGCGGTTGTCCGATCGTAAGGACGACAAAACCTCGTTCTTGAAGTGGCACAGCCGGTAGAGCAGTTCGTCGGCGGGGCAAGTCCGAGAAGCGCCGTCAGGTTGCAGAACGAAAGTTGAGGCCCTGGGAAACAGGCGGTGGCGCAGAACTAGTAAACGGCAAAGTATTTCGTCAGCGAGGTTGGACATGCAAAGCTCTGCGAGCGTTCTAGTTTTGCTTTCTCTTAAGTTGGGTCGGAAATGGAAAAATGCCGAATGCCTGTAGTCTGAGTCTTTATATCAGCCCTCAAATACTGGCCCCCAATCCAACGGTCAGATGCCTCTTCATCCGACGGCCGAGGATCGCGCAGAGGACATTTATGAGCTCTTTTGTGGTCTGGATCCTCAGCACCTTCGATCCGACGGTCCAGGAGTGGTGGATTTCAAAGGACGCCCCATCCTACGGTCCGCCCCTTTCCAAGGAAAACAATGATGACTCTCCCCGTGCGGATGAGACGCCTCGTGACGTGCGCTGACACCCTAGCCCAGACCTAGCAGACTTTAAGAGGCCTAGGCGACTCTTCGAGGCCCTCGCAACAATCACATGGCGACACGTGCCGCTATTCTTGAAGCAGGCCAAGGGTAAACGTCCCCGGGGTACATCAAATGGTCCGGGCTGGGTAACCTGGCCCAGCCACTGCCTTCCCGCGAGCCTCCTGGCCCTGGCAGAAATTGTGGAGGCAACTTGGCAAGAACCGCGAGGGTGGTGCAACCCTCCACCCGGATAACCGGGATGAAGGCTTGGGGGGTAAATGTTATCCCCATTTCCTCTCAGGGTTTTGGGCCCTCGCCCCGGCCCACGGTCAGAGGGGCCGGTTCGGTATTTGGGCCCAACCCGCGGACTACGGACTGGGCCTGTGTAGAAGGGTCCGGGAAGTACCTCCGGGTTCATGATTCGGCTCGAACGGTCCCGGCATTGTCCGGAGTGCCCCGGATCATCGCGGCCATCGCGTCCCGCTCCCGGGCCCAGAATGGTCCGGGCCCGAAGTAAACGCAGCGGGCCCAAGGTAAACGAACCTAGACCGCTTCATCCCCAGGCTATGGGCCAGGCGTCCAGGACACTAAAGCCGCCTCATTTCGCGTGGGTCTTGTCCCCCCACTTTTCACCTGCAGAAAGGGTCTCCTTGGGATTGTCTGCTGGCGTGTCAGGACTGCGCAGCCAAGTACTCTGACCGGTCTTGTCCCTTGAATCTTCCTCGTGATTCGAAGTGGTCAGAGCCAAAGTGCCGTTTTGTCGGGAGAATGCTTGCATCTCAGGGTAACTAATTGGGCCTGAGCTGGTTTGGGTTTGATGTACTATATATCTTTTTAGCTCGGGCCTCTACTAGGAAGGCCCCCTGTACACATATTCCAAATGGGCCCGGGTCAGGCCCGGCCCAAACCTGATGTCCCCCTCATTCTATAAATATAAGTTGTAATGCACCGTAGAAATGGGAGAGAAGGCAGAGACTCTGCTCAAATACAGTTAAACAACTCCATTGTAAAAGCTTATTCTAGCTCTAATACAGACTTATATACAGACTCGTGGACTAAGGCTAGTTAACGCCCCAACCACGTAAAAATCTTGTGTCGATCCTCTATTCTCTTTATTATAATCAGTAAATATCCTTCTTTAAGATAGTTGCCGAAAACTCGGTTAACATACACGTACAATATGCCTCCTTGGTTGTGCATGAAAGAGTCATCATTCATGCTGACCTTATTGATTCTCAGTCCAAAATAACCTGGGAAGGACATGGATATCTTTTTTAGGCTTATAGGGGAAAAATTGAAGGAGTTGTGAGATGAAGGAGTTCAAACTAAAGACACTGCAACGAACAGTGTATTCAGAATGTACAGTACTATTATGGACTATCAATTATTTTTCAATCCGTAGTAGTTTGTCTGGTTGGAGTGGCCAATGATATATGACATGTTCTTCATGCAACGAAGACACTCCTTCATGTCAGGTAATTGGGAAGATAACTTATGTTGGTCATAGAAGATTCTTATCTTCTACACATAAGTGGAGGAATAGTCACTTGTTTTATGGGAATTATGAAAAAGGACGTCCTCCAAGAAAATTCAATAGTCAAGACATAATCAAACGAATAGCGTATGTTCTAGATCGTTTGTCGAGTAAACATGTCAGTTTCGAAGGTGTGAAAAGATAGCGAGATCCAAAAGAGATTAATTGGAGTAAAAAATAGTATTTTCTTTGAACTTGATTACTGGTCTGAACTTGAACTGAAGCATAATTTAAATGTGATGCATGTAGAGAAAAATGTTTGCGACAGTATTCTTGGTACTTTTCTTATGAATGAGAAATCTAAAGACACCACCAACGCAGGAGTAGACTTGAAGAATTGGGGTATCCGAGAAGAGTTGCACCTCAAGGAAGACGGTACGAAGTTGATCAAACAACATCCTATGTAACGACCCAAATTCACTAATAAGGCTTAAGGGCCCTGATTAGTGTGCCGGGAGGGCATAGCTGGATTATATGTGAATTAAATGATTAAAAGCATTTATATGATTAATTGAATATCCGTGATGCATGATTATGTGTATTAGTATGCATGTAGGCCCTGACTAGGTTAGAAGGGCATATTCGTAATTTTGGCCCGTTGAGGGCATAACTGTATATATTTGTGATAAATTGTTGAGACCACATTATTATGTGGATATATTTATAATTTGTGACTCGAGGCGATCCTAGTGAGCAGTTCAGCGAAAAGTCACGGTGGGGATTTATACTCGGCTCGGGGCTAGCCTGGGGGTATTTCTGGGAATTTAGAGAATATATTGGAGTCTATTTTGATATTGAGGAATATAATTGGTGATTATTTAGGTGCCAGGAAGTAAGTGAAAATATTAGAGACATTCGGGGAATTAGCGGGAATTGGGTGTAATGACCAAAATGCCCCTAGGAGGTTTAAAAGCTTAGTTATAAAGGGGAGGGTAAATTGGTCATTTGGCTTATAAGGGATAAGTATTACTAGACTTCATACCTTAGTGGAATGTGTAGAGGGCAGTAGAGGTCTGAAGAAAAGAAAAGAAAGAAATGAAAGAGAAAAGAAGGATGGGAAAAGCAGCGGTTTTCTCTCAACGGTTTAGGCTTCTCCTCACCAATTCTTGAGGTTTCTTGGAGCTAAAACTCAGAGAGAGTTTGGGCAGGAGATTGAGGCTCGGATTCCTGGTTTGGGCATGAGGAATTGGCAGGGGATACTCATCATTTGAGGTAAGGTCTTGAGGTTGTAACTCAGTTTCTAGTTCTTAGTATTGATATGGATTTTTAGCTGAGTTTTGATGGGGAATTCTAAGGAGTTGAGGCTGAAGCTTTGAGGAGTTGAGGCTGAAGCTTTGAGGAGGTGAAGGCTAAGCTAGTGTGGAGGATAACCTAGGTTGAGCTCATCCATCAAAGGTAAGAAACTCTGGTTTAAGTTATGTGATTTTAGTTGATTTCTGTTGAGTTTTGAGCTCTAGGTTCAGCCATGGTGAATTTTGTGTTTTGGGGTGCATGTGATTGAATTTCTTGTGGTTAGGTCATTTGGGGTGAGTTGGAGATGTTGGTAGGCTTTTTTTATGTTTGGTTGAATTTTGGAACAGTTTTGGAAAGGTTTGTCTCGGGAAAAATCGAAGGAAGAAAATGCAGGGTTTGTTGTGCTATGACTAGCGTTGTAGCGCTAGCCTTTGGGCGCTACAGCGCTAGGTTTTGTGGTCTGGGGCATTTTAGGCTCTGTTTGTAGCATTGTAGCACCCACTTTAGGGCGCTGTAGTGCTACCCTGTTCCCAGAAAGGGGTTTTTAGGTTATTTCTTAGGGTTTTTGCCCAGGGGCTCGGGGTTTGATTCCACCGCCCCGTTTGGTGGAATTAGAGCTTCCCGAGGGCTCGGGATTGCTCCCGAGGCTAGGTTTTGGATTCAAGGTTTGGTGATGATTTTTATCTATGGCTCTGACTAGGTGTACGCTAGGGCTCGGACAGGATCGTGCTTGAGGATCAAATTGAACAAAGCTAGTGAAATCTAAAGGTAAGAAAACTGCATCCAGTTATGTGTTTGTGATGGGACTAAGAGCTCCCTATATCTGTATGATATCATAGATGGTATTATTCCATGGGACATGTGATAAACGGCCTAAGGGTGCTGTAAATAATACTTGCGCACAGGGCGTAGCTCGGCCACTGGTAGCTGAGGACAGCTTAATATTCACTGAGCTCAGTTTAAGCGGGCCGAAGTCAGTGGGATAAATAGAGGGTGCGACCTAAGGGCGTTAACCCTGGTTATCATATGTGAAATGATTATTGATATGACATGATGTACTTGGTATGCTGAATACTTGAATACATTAATAATTGGACTGTTGAGTGCATGTTTATACTGTATGAGTTATCCAATTGTTTGCTTAATGACTATGCTCTGCTATTGTGTTTTCTTGCTGGGCCTTGGCTCACGGGTGCTACGTGGTGCAGGTGAAGGCAAAGGCAAGTTGGACCAATCCTGAGATGGAGAGTTGTGGGGCTGAATGTACATAGTCAGCTGATCGGTTGCCACGGCCGAGGAGTGATACAGGACGAGAAAAGCTTAATTGTCAGTTTTGCCTTAGAGTGGCTAATAACTGTATTTTAATCCTAAAAAAATTTTAGGCTGTCTTTTAACTTTATTACTTTTGGGATCCCATGTAAATAAAATGTTTGTTTATAAGAAAAGTAGCTTTTGAGACCAAAATCTTTAACCCTAGTTCAACTGTAGTTTCAGTAACACGTTTCAAATTAAATGACTTGATTAGCAAGTCTTGCACTTTTATAAACACATAGTGTAATGGTCTTGGCTATCCAGGACGTTACATCCTATGTACTCTTTCACATCGGATGGATAGACGATTTTTTCGTCAGCTCATAAAAGGAGTTAGACTTCCTAATGACTTCGGTTCAAATTTCTCAAAGAAAGTAACTGACAATGATGGCGATATTGTTAGGTTGAAATCCCATGATTGTCACATTCTTATGCACTGTCTGTTGCATGTAGGAGTTCGAGGCTACTTGGATATGTCTATTTCAAAGATAATCATTGAGCTTTGCAATTTCTTTAAGCAAATTTGTGCTCGTACATTGGTTGTTAAGGACATGGAGAATGCAGAAGATCAAGTGATACAAATTTTGTGCAAGTTGGAATTAATTTTTCCTCCAACCTTTTTTGACATAATGATTCATTTAATTTTTCATTTAGCGCAAGAAGATATCCTCAAAGGACCAGTTTACATGGGTGGATGTATCCGTTTGAACGATATATGAAGAAGTTGAAAAAATTATGTCAGGAATAAGATGCGCCCTGAAGGTTCTATAGCAGAGGGTTATGTTGTCGATGAAGCTTTGACTTTTTGTTTGCAATATCTTCAAGGCGTAGAGACTAAATTTAATCGTCTATAAAGAAATGCAGATATTGTTATTCCTAAAAGAGAGTTGTCAGTTTTGGAATCACAATGTCGTCCAAGTAGCAAAAAGAAAATCATATATCTTGACTAACTTCATCGAAAAAGAAGTGGAGTGGTTTGTACTCAACAATTGTCCTGAAATCCAACCATATATGGAGTAAGTAGCTCAACACATATATGAATTCATTAAATTTACTTCATAGCCAACTGTTTTCTTACCTTAATCCTTGTGCTATACAGTGAATGCCTTCAAGAAAATTCAAACATAAATCTTCAAAAAGATTTCCCTAGCTGGTTTAAATTGAAGGTAAATTATCGAACTGTAGAATTCTTACCAGCAAATGCAACAATTTATGCAAGCTACAAATTCGAATATCCAAGCTCCACAATTTCAGCCTGTCAGCTTGGATATGAATATGATACAGTCCATGATGGCGAACTTTCAACCACAGCAGCCACAACCACCCCAACCACCACCACAGCCACCACAACAACCCGATGATGATCATGACTTTGGATTTGATTTAGATGACATTTAGTTTGGCTATATTGTTATTTTGAACTTATTAATATTTTGTGTTGTTTTTTTTATTTTGGAGACTATACTACTTATGTTTTGTTTTTTTCATTTTGGAGATTATACTAATTTTAAATTGATTTGATTATTTAATTAATAAATTGGTTTTATTATTTAATTAATAAATTGGTTTTATTATTTAATTAAATAAAATGATTTTATTTATTTATTTAATATTTTATTAAATAAATTTTAATTAATTTTTTTTAAAAAAATGTATATACCTATAGCAACGACATGTCATCGTAATAAGGTGCTCACTGAACACGAAAATTTGAAATTTCGTGACCCTACGGCGACGACATATCGTCGCTGAAGGCATATAAACTCACACACTCTAAAACGACGACATGTGGTCACTGTAGGAGTTTTTTAAATTCAAATTTTCAAATTTTGTAACCACCTACAGCGACAACATGTCATCGCAATATCCCAATCCAACCGAAAAAAGGGATTTCCTACGACGACCAACATGTCGTCGATGTAGTAAAACACTACTGCGACGACTATGTTTTGTTGTTGCTGTAGGTTGCTACACATACGGACCTACAACGACGCCATTTTGGCGACGACTTCTTGATCTACAATGACAACAAAAGTTATCGCTGTAGAGTCTTTTTCTTGTAGTGTAAGGAAACAAGATATAATTAAAGAGGTAAAATAGTATCTTAACCCTACTTTAATTATGAACCATTAATAGATGATTGAATTGTATGTAATGATTAAATCGATGGACGCTTTTTATATTTAAAAAGTACTCAAAAAATAAATGTTTATAATTATAAGAGTGCAGTCTCATATTTTTAGTGGAATAATATCGAGATTAATAAATTAAGGTTATTATATTAAAGAGTTTTCAAAAATTAGTTTAATGTAAATGAGATAAATTAATTAATTGGTATATTAATTTTTTAAATTAATGCAATTTTAAAAATAGTTTTTTTAATTAAAATTGTGATTTTTGAAAATGGTATTTAAATATTTAAGATAATTAATTTTGAATTAATTAGTTTTATTTGTTTAAATAATGTGAAAAGATAATTCTGGTGATTCAAAATTGGTTTGAATTAATTTGAAATTTATTCATTAATTAATATGATAAGATTAGTTATCATGTTTAGATTTTTAAATAAAAGCGGTTAAGACACATATTCCTGAAAAGGGATATGCTACACGCCAATCATAGTGCTTGCACTATGATTGTTGTGTGACTAAGTCCAAGACCAGTTTGGATATTTCTTTTATTTAATTAATTAATTATTTAATAATTAGTTTATAATTTGAATTTATTAATTCTTCTATAATTCTATCTAATAGAAAATTAGTTTTAAGAAGTAGATACAAGATGCTAGAGAATTCTAAGTCTTTCACACAGAGAGAAAAATATATCGTAATATTTTTCTTATCCCTGAAAATTGTCTCAAACCTGAAAAATTCCAAGATCTCATATGTTGAGAATATCTTGTGAATCATAAAATTCTCACCATAACTCTACGTGCCCACACATATCTTGAGGTGTAGAGATACATCTTGGAATTGGTCTGAGTATTTTGGAGACTGCTTTGGATTGAATGTTCGTAGGAGATAAAAAAAAAAAATAGCAATGATTCTTGATAGTTCTACAACTTGTAATTCCTTATCTTTTTCTATCTCATTGATTAATGTTTGCATATTAATGGATCTGTTTATTTAAAGTTTGTTTAAATAAAAAAAATTGAAATCCATGGGCCCACCACCTCGTGCATTCTGCTGCACACATGGTAAACCAGTTACCAACAATTGGTACCAGAACGGTCATTAATCTCTGCATACATTAATTGTTGTGTGAGTAAAATATGTCTTCTTATATTATTGTAATATGTGATGAATGGATGGATGTATGTTTGATGAATGTATGTTCTTAAGAGTCGTCAATTATATGGTGTTTTGGGTTTAGGGATTGTTTTTAAATTTTTCTATATCTATAAAATTGTAAGCCATATGGGGCAAAGGATTTTTTTAATTTAATTTTCTACACTTATAAAAATTATTTACAATTTGTAATTCTGAGCCCTAAGCTCACAGAGCCCTGCGGCACACCAGGTGCACCAGCCCTGCGGCTCCCTAGCGCGCCAGCCACGCGACCCAGCGTCCTTGGTGCCTACCTATTGCACGCCTAGCTCTCCTAGTGCCTACTATTGCATGCCCAGTGCCCCTGGCACGCCATTTTCATGCCTTTGCCGCATGGTTTTGGTGTTTATGTGGCTCTCGAGCCGCTTGCACCAAACCAAACCCAAATTGTAAATTTTCATTACTTGGCTCCTCACAAGCGCCCTAGGGCATTGGAAATTTCCTTGAATTTATGGGCTTGGCCCAAATGTTAATTAGGATTTTAAAATTCTAATTAAATTTTGAATTAAGTGGCTCAAATTCAAAATGGGCCTAAATAACTAATTGGGCTTTAATTAGTCAAGTTCAATATTTTTAGAAGAATTGTTTAAAAATTATTGAAGTTATTTATAATTCAAAATTGAGCTTGATTGCATAAAAATAATAGAAGGCTCAAAATATGGAGATGGAGATTCTACATGAAGCCTTGGTTTTATTTTTATTTTATTTTGTAGTTTATTGCAAGTGTTGTAATTTTTATAGAAATACCCACCCTACCCTCATTTATTTACTGTATTTATTTATTTAAATGTTTGAATGTATTAAATGTGTTTAATAGCATTGTCATGCATTATAACATGTCGTACATATTACCCACACAATATCTAATTCAAAAATGCATCTCATGTTGGTAACTGATTTATCATATGTGCAGTGGAAGCCTGGGGTAGTGGGCCCAGAGATTTCAAAAAAAATATTTAAATAATCGGATCCATTAATATACAAAATATTAATCAAATAGAAAGAAAAGGATGATGAGGATTTACCAGTTGTATAACAATCAAGAATCCTCGCTTTCTTTTAGAACCTCCAGCAAACATCCAATCCAAAGCATCATTTTGAGTACTCAGACCAAGATCTTCCAAGAAGTATCTCTACACCTCAAGACGTGTGTGGGCACGCAGAGTAATATGAGAAAATTTCTCATTCACAAGATATACTCAACTCATGAGATCTTGGAATATTATGTCTGACACAGTTTTTTAGGGATAGAGAAAAACAATACGATATATTTTTTTCTTTGTGCAAAGCTTCTTCAATTCTCTCTGAATCTTCTTGAAACTAATTTCTATCATATAGATTTATAAAAGAATTAATTAAATTCAAAATTCACATTATAAGCTAATTATTAAATAAATAATTAAATGAATAAAAGAAATATCCAAGATCCAATCTTGAACATTGTTACACGCCAATCACAGTGGCATATCCCAATTTCAGGGATATGTGTCTTAACAACTTTTATTTAATTATTATTTAATAATCATTTATTAAAAAATATATAAACCTGATAACTAACTTTATTAGATTAATTAATGAATAAATTTCAAATTAATTCACACCAATTTTGAATCATCTGAATTATCTTTTCACATTATTTAAATAAATAAAACTAATTAATTATCTTAATTATACTATTTTTGAAATTGTCAATTAAGTTAATAATATAATTTCTAAAATTCCTTTTTAATTAAAATATCAATTTAAAAAATTGCTATATTAATTAACTAATTTGTCTCAATTTACATATTTGTCCCTGAAGAACAAAGTTCTTCCAAATATGTCATTTCCCTTTCTTTTTTTCCAATTTCAACTCTTACATTGAATAATGGATAGAGTCATTTCGGGGACCTATGGACCTATAATTTCAAGCTCCAATAAATTTATATTAGTAATTAAAAATATTTAATATAATAACCTTAATTTATTAATTTCAATATTATTCCAATAATAATATGAGACTGCACTCTTGTAATTATAGACATTTATTTATTGAGTACTTTTAAGTACAAAATTGTCCATCGATAACAATTCAATCATTTATTAATGGTTCATAATTAAAGTAAGAATTAATTATCATTTAATTTCTTTAATTATATCTTATTTCCTTAAGTACCATTAACTTTACTAGTGAATGTTAATTCATAAACTGATTTATGAATTTGAGCTCAATAACCTTTCAGTTCCAAAAGTCAACCCTTAAGAGAACCATTATTCAATTCCTCTTGGAAAGGTATACATTCCGTATCTATATATTATGTCCCCAGCCATTTACATCAATGAGTTCCCAAAACAAAAGTTTTCAGCCTGATCATTCTGACAAACCATAATGAGTGAATCAAAGAACTCATATGACATAAAGATGAGCTCATAATAACTTCATGATTAAGATCAATTTGTATATGATCATCTAATTTATATATTTATTTAATACTTCTAAAGTAAATTGTATTATTAAGTATTAACAACATATCGAGTCTCGTTCATGTATAACCACTTTATACAAAGTACATCCACTAAGATGTCTTACTATATCAGTAATCCGAATCTAGATTATATGTATTCATAATACTAGTGAACCATACTTATAGTATATAATCCAAAGATTTCATATAACTTTGTTTTACTGCGAACTATTTAAATTTGTTCCCTACAATCTTAATCCTCTTGTACAGATACAATATTGTAGTCACAATAATGAATTTGGGAATTTTCTGATATTCATATAGTATTATTCTATCAACAAGAATAAACTACAAATATATGAAAAAAAAATCATTTCAATTATTTATTTCAGAAATCATTGTTCAATACATATGCTTTAAAGGACACTAGTCCCAACATTTCATACAAGTAGCAACATGTTTTGATTAAGAACGTCATATTTGATTATATGAATTTATTTGATGAATCATATAATAATCTAGTACAAGGAAGTGAATTTATGTTAAGTGTTAATTTCAAACCTATTTGATAATTGATTTTATTAGATAGGTCAACGATATTCTTAATAATTAGAGCATTTATAGACTAGATGTTAAGGGTCTATTTAGTAGATTTATTAAATTTTATTTAATGTTTAAATGCTTAATGAGATTAGTAATTATTAGAATGTCATTTGGTAAATTAATTGGATTAATTTAATTAATCAGAAAACATAGGATGTTTTGAGAAAACACATATTCTAAAATAGTGAGCGGGAGAAGGAGATGTCACGATTACTCCTATGGTCTCCATTGTTAGTTAACGTAGATGTTTCATGGAATGGGCCTCAAGGCACCTTTGTTTACGTCCCCTAAGGACGGTTTCTAACTGTGTTATTATTTAAGGTTAACTTCTTTAATTTTAAGAATATGATTGAATGATATATTTCAAGTTTGACTGACCTTAAGGCACACTCTTGAGATAAGTAATTAATCTAAAATAATGTGTTACACTCACAAAGGTTGACTAGGCTTTCAATCGAACTAGTCAATCTTGACCAAATAAGCAGTTGTTCGTAAGTCAAAAGAGGAAATAGTTGATTTTAAGTTTTCACTTATGAATTTGAGAATTGTCTCAAAATTAATTTGAAATTAGTTTGACCTACACTAAGGCTGGTCCATTAATTGTCAAATTAATTTATCGCGGAATTAGTAAAAAAAAATTTATGTGTTATTTAAATTTTTTGCATTCATGCATCATATTTACTATTCTGAAATTATTGATATTCATTATATGTGCTAAATTCATTTTATTTTATTTATTTATTTCAACAATTATGTCTAGCTCAAACCATGTTATTGCTTTACTTGCAAATGAGAAACTTAGGATGATAATTTTATGAAATGGAAATCAAACATGAACATTGTGTTGATATGTGAGAACCACAAGTTTGTCTTTATTGAGGAATGTCCTAAGGTCCCTGCTGCCACTGCTCCCAAAACTGCAAGGGAGAAGTATGATGCTTGGATTTTATCCAACAACAAGGATAAATACTACATGCTTGCTACTATGAGTAATGTACTAAAAAATAAGCATGAAGACATGGAGAATGCATATGAGATATGGGAGTTTCTTCAAGCTATGTTTGGACAACAGTCCGATCAATGTAGACATGAGGCTACTAGAGCCTATATGAACATGAAAATGAAGAAAGGAGTTTCTGTCGGAGAACATGTTCTTAACATGATCAATACAATGCATGATGCGGAAGTTCATGGAGCAACCATTGATGAGATGACTCAATTTAGCATGATACTTGAATCACTCACACCATCTTTTTCCACATGTACCACCAACTATGTTATGAACAAGTTGGAGTATAATATGACTCATCTGTTAAATCAGTTGTATACTTTTGAATCACTCAATAAGAGTAATACAAAAGTAGAAGAAGAAAATGTTGTTTGTTATAAATCTTCCTCTTCTAAAGGGAAAAATAAGAAGAGAAATGATTCCAATGAAAAGTAGAATGAAAAGCAGGATAAAGATGGAGCTCAAGTTTAGTTTTATTTAGAAATTTATTTTTGTTATGAACAATTTTAAATTTTTCATTTGTTTTAGAAATTTTAGATTTTTATTAAAACATTAAAACCAATCTTTACAAATTTAGTCTATGATTAGTAATGTGATTATTAATGGGGATTTAAATTTCTATGTTTCATGAATAAGGTCTTGGTATTTCTTTCAATAATAATTTGATTGTTATCTCAATATCTGGTATTGAAATTTGTCATGCAAAATCCAATGATGGGTTGTATAAACTGGAGGCTAAAGAAAAATCAATCTATAACTCTGAAATGTTTAAAGTTGCAAATCTAAGATATATTAAAGTCAAAAGAATGATTCTGAGAGTGAAACATATCTATGGCACTTAAGATTGGGGCATATTGGTTTGGATAGGATAAACAGGATAGTAAAGGAGGGTCCTTTAAGATAATTAATTGTTGGTTCTCTTCCAACTTGTGAATCTTGTCTAGAAGACAAGATGACCAAAAGACATTTCTCTGCAAAAGGTTTAAGAGCCATAGAACCATTCCAACTTATACACACTGACGTGTGTGGTCCACTTAATGTACAAGCGATAGGAGGGTTTGAATACATCATCACTTCTATTGATGATTATTCAAGATATGGTTACCTATATTTGATGTAAAAGAAATCTGAAACTTTTGGAAAGTTTAAAGAATTCCAAGCAGAAGCTAAAAAGCAATTAGGTCAATTACAAAAAGTTCTTCGATCTGATTGAGGAGGAGATTTCTTGGATTATGAATTGAAGGACCACTTGTGTGAGCATGGAATTCAATCCTAACTCACTGCACCTAGAACGCAACAACAAAATAGTGTTTCAGAAAGAAGGAATAGGACGTTATTAGACATGGTTAGATCAATGATGAGTTATTCACCATTGCCACTGTCGTTCTTGTTAGCCCAAGATACGTTTCCAAGAGGGGGGTGAATTGGAAATTTAAAACAATTTTGGAATTTTAAAAACCCCAACTATCTATTTATACAAATATTGAAATTTAAAGTGAGTAAATAGATAAGAAAATGTAAAATAAAGATACATAAATGTAAGTAATGAGTTTAGGGATAGAAAGATCAAACTCTCAATTTTACAAGGTTAAGTGAAACTAAAGTCACCTACATCATTGGTCTTCAAAGCTAAATCGCTTTGAGTTCTACTATCTAGTCAAGTTGTGGACTTGATCAATTTGTTGTACAAGCAGGGAATTTTCACCAAGGTCTTTCCCAAACCTCTCACAATAGTTTCTCACAAGGAATATCAACCTCACTCGGATTGTTGAAGTGTCAATCTCACCTAACCAGGTTGTTTACAGTATCGGTGCCAACCTCACCTCAATACAAAGAATAGATATGGAAGTGTAAGTTCACAGAAAACTATCACTTACACTATTTAAATACAATGAAATAACCTAAGGAGAGATGCAAACACACTTGTGATAATAAACACAAATTTGGCTCAAGTGTGTGTGATTTAGTGTTTTTAAAAGATAAAGAGTATGAAAGGTTTAGAACACTTTAGATAGCTGAATACTATGATTTTAGATTTGTATTTCATATTTATTTATGTTTGCAAAAGAGTCTATTTATAAAGGGGAAATAAAAAGAGTCGTTTGGGGGCATTTTGGGCCTCTTTGACTTCAGTCGGTCAAGCCAGCAACAGTCGACCAACCTAAGTAGCCATTTTGTTATCGTTGAGATCTAACATGGATATAATTTTTTTAACAAAATGCCCATACTCTGACACGTTGGTCGACTGACATGTATAGGTCGGTTGACCGACCTAGCATATTACAAGGAGGCTCGGTTTTTGGCTTCTAAAAATGTGTTAGCTCTTTTGAAACTTTATTTTATATTTTAAGGTAAATATTTGTATACAAAGGTATTTATAAAAACATGTTTTTCATTTCTAAGAATATAAACATATTTTAGACTCTACTAAAGGAATTTTTTACAAAAAAGTTTTTCTTTGAAAATGTGAATTTTAGTAAAACTTTTGATGAAAAAATAATTGAGTCAATAAGTGATTAAATATAAGTGATGCATGCAAGTCAAGATTACAAACTAAAGAATATGTAAACTTTTAACCATGCTTAGTCTTCAGTTCTTTG
Source organism: Humulus lupulus (assembly GCF_963169125.1). Classification (NCBI taxonomy): domain Eukaryota; kingdom Viridiplantae; phylum Streptophyta; class Magnoliopsida; order Rosales; family Cannabaceae; genus Humulus; species Humulus lupulus. The sequence goes on from NC_084798.1 coordinate 71,124,866, forward strand.
AGTTTTGAAGCCTTCTTGAAATTCCTTGGTTTCCTTGATTCTTTGATTTCTAATAATAATATTTAAGTGTACTACAAAATCAAAAATTCATTAGTAACAAATAATAATCAAATACTTATTTTGTATATCATCAAAATAAGTCCATGAAGAATTTGGATCAGCAATCTCCCCATTTTTTATGATATCAAATATTTGATTATTTATCAGGGAAAATGAAAATAAGATTTTACATTTTGAGCTTAACTCTCCCTTGACATATGCATAGTAAAATTTTACCTTGTATAGGACAATGCATTTTACCTTTTGTTACCTATCTTGAATTTTGTAGTGCTCCCTCTTAATCATACACTTAATGAAAAATAAGTCATTGTTGTACATATATGGTTAATTTCATAAGTGTCTTGTAAATAATCAATACAATTTCTCCCCCTTTGATTTCATCAAAAAGGGTGGCCAAGAATGAAGCAAAATAGCATAGTAGCATAGATAAAAAAAACCAAATTGTAAAATCATGTTCAAAACATAGAAAGCATGGATAGCAATATGAAAAATAACATCAAACAAGGTCAAGACACAAAGTTTGAATACATAAAGTAAAAGGATAGTGCAACACTTGTAGAAAGTTCAACAAATGAAAATAAAACAACAAAGTCTGAGAAGGAGGCGGTCCAAAGCGTTGGAAGTGCTCCCATATAGCTTGATGTTGAGCATTTAAGGCATTGAAGCTAGTGTTGAGGTTGTTCACATTCTCATTCTCATTGATATGATGAATGCTTTGATCAAAGTGAGCACCCATGGAGTCAAAACGTTGATCAATGTGAGTGGAGAGGTGGTTAAAAGCTTCCTCAAGATTGAATTGAGGAGCGAAAGGAGCTTCTTCAACTCCAACTTCATCTTCATCTTCATCATCATTAAGGTCTTGAATGTCAACATCTTCACCATCTTGTTGAGGAGACATTGGAGCATTACGTGATGATATCCACACACCTTTTACAAAGTCAAAGCCCATGCGGTTGAAGAATTTAGTGTTAAGGGTGTCATTTATGGTGGGATTATGGATATCGGTTTCATTGTCAAGATTGACACCAAAGTGGTGGAAAATCCTAGTAAGGAGCATGCCATATGGTAGGGTAATCATTTGCTTTTTATGGTCTTTAATGGCTTGCTTCATATGGTTAAGGATAAAGGCACCGAGATTTATAAAGTGACCACTGAAAATGCTATCAAGAACATAGAAATCAAATTGAGTGATGGAATCCCTATTTCCTCCCCTAGGGACAATGTTAAAAGTGAGGAAATAATGATTGACCCTAGCTTGCATGGTGAGATCCTTGACTTTGGGTTTAAGGTGAAAACCTTGATTGACACACATTCTAGCATAAGCCTTTTGAGTGGAAAAGTTTTCAAAGGATTGGGTGGTAGTGTCAAGAATGTGACCATGATTAGGAGCACCTAGGATATTGTTCAAGGTTCCAACATCTAGTGAGATGGTTGTGTTCTTTAGAGTACATTGAACTCCTAAGGTACCTTCTATAAGAACTATGGATGCATAAAAACCTCTAACAAGTCGAGGATATATGGGAAGTTTAATTTGGATAAAGGAGAGACAACCTAGTCTAGAAAATAAGTCTTCAAAACCTATGCATTGACAATCTACAAAGTTTAGGATTTTTCCAAAGATAATTGTTCTAGAGGAAAAGGATTTAGTATACCTTTCTTTGAGTTTTCGATCTTAGAAGAGTGGGATATCATACTTTGTCTTTGACCTTCCCTCTTCATGAGAATCTAGCTGCCTCTTGCCCTGCTCTTTGAAGAAGTGCCTCTTAATTCCATGGAGTTAGTGAAATTGAAAAGAAAATTTGAGAGAAAATGAGGGTTTTGAGAGAAGATTTTGAGAGAAAAGGAGTAGAATAACTATAAAATAGGGTTTCTGAGTTGTTGTTCACGAAATTGGGATGTTAAAAGGGAGAAAAGAATGAAAAAGATGAAAAAGGACAAGTAAGTTGAAGAATATTTAGAAGCTGCTACGGCTTACTGTGTTGGGTCGGGCGTCCGACCTGCTGCTCAATAAGCAGCAGTGAGTTTTCAAGATGTCGAGTTTTTGCAAGTTTGGCATAATTTTTTAAAACTAATTATTGGAACTTCTCAAGTGCATAAAAACAAACATGTTCATATAAAATTTCAAGGAAACATCAAGCATTCAAACATTTGAGTAAGTGTTTCTCTAAAACTATCAGAAGCAACTTAGGTGTCCAAAATGAGATTTACATATCCTTTTTGAATAATTTATTTTGGAGCACTTTAGAAAGGAGTAAATACACGTGTATGAGCTTTCAAAAGAGGCAAAAGTAAAAGATTTTGAAAATTTTGTCAATTTCACCTTATTTTGCCTAGAAAAGCTTAAATTGAACAAGTGAAGTGACAAAATTTTGTGTTATGCATAAATTGAGTAAAAATAACTTAAAGAACAACTTAATATGCTTAACTAGACATGTTCAAGAAATCAAACACATATTCAATTAAGAATGGCACAAATTTGCATAAAAGGTCATGTTATACAAGCATATAAACAAGGTAAAGGTCAAAGATGGCATAATGTCATTTTTCACATGCTTTGCATATTCAACTTCAAAAATTAACACATGCTCAAAATATAACATTCATATCAATAGGGGAAACCTTATATTTTATTTAGGTTGGTCATACTTATTTCTCTCCGTATGAAACAAAATCTTTCCACACTTAATGGCTTGGTGAATATATCTACTAGTTGAAATTCGGTACTTAAAAAGTCTAGGATAATGTCACCTCTTTGAATGTGTTCTCTAAGAAAGTGATGTCTTATATCAATGTGTTTAGCTCTAGAGTGCAATATATGATTCTTAGAGAGGTTGATGGCACTAGTATTGTCACACTTAATGGGAATGCATTCAAATTCTACATCAAAATCCTAAGTGTTTGTTTCATCCAAAGTATTTGGGCACAACAACTACCGATGGAAATTTATTTCGCTTCGGTGGTGGATAAATCTACCGAAATTGGTTTCTTACTAAACCAAGATACTAGGGAGTGTCCTAGGAAGTGACATGTCCCACTAGTGCTTTTCCTATCAGTTTTACATTCGGCAAAGTGGGCATTAGAATAGCTTGTCATATTAAAGTGAGTGTTTTTAGGATACCATAGTCCTCTATTCATTGTTCCTATCAAGTAACTAAAAAGTCTTTTAACGACACTTAAGTGAGACTCCTAAGGACAAGATTGATATCTAGCACATAGACCAACACTAAACAAAATATCTGGTCTACTAGCGGTTAAATAAAGTAAGGAACCAATCATAATTCTATACTTGGTGATGTCCACATCCTTACATTTGTCATCTGTGTCCATATTTATGGATGTACTCATGGGAGTTGGCATAGTCTTGACATTTTCTAAATCTGTAAAACGCGCCCTAATCTATTCCTTTATAAAAACGTCGCTCACCTCACAAGTATTATAAAAATACTATTTTAAGGAAAAGCTCAGTGGGGCCTTGATAAAACATGCAATTTGGGCCCAATAGTTTAAAAATAAAAATAATGTGTCTTTATGCAATATTCATAAATAAAATAAAGTTGTATGCCCCACTGACATAATTGAAATAAAAATTAAAACATAAGTTCTTTTTATTCTTGGTGCTCAACTTGATCGTTATTTGTTCATAAGACACCCAGCACCATACATATTTAGACGTCGGAACTCCCCACATCACTGCGCGTGCCAAGGAGTGACCTTATTATTTACCTGAAAGGGGAAAAAGTATGAGGGTGAGCTAAAAGACTAGTAAGGATACAACAAATACAACAATATCAAAGAAAACACAAGAAGAGCATATTCGTATTGTAAACACAGGGCAAAACATATCATCTTCATACTCATAAATCATAATCATAATCGTAATCATACTCTTTGTGATCATAACACCCCTATTGTCCATGTCACATCTTGAGGTAACAAGCAAAAGCATAAATTGGTAAGACCTCCTCTATGAGGTAAACAAAATCGCAGGTCCTCGAATAACCTCGGCGCGCCTGCCCTATGAGTTACGATATATCCTTAGTAACTCATTTGTTGTGTCGTGTTCAACACGCTAGCAACCTCTTGCTTTGCATACATCATAGAAGCACATGTTTAAAAGTTCATATCAAAACATAGAATTCACACTTTTCATAACACTTGGCTTATCATGACATATGCTTTCCATAACACTTTATCTTTTGCAACATAACAAGTCATACATTTCATAACATAATTCATAGAAAATTCTAACTAACTTCCTTACATCAAGTCCAAGCAAAAGTAAAGTGTGAATACATCACAACGAGCCTATAATCATAATTAAACATTTGTCTTTAAAATCACGTAAGAATACACGTGCCCAACATACATACCCCACACATGCACATGTGGCACAAGTTGCACCACAAGTCTATTTATACAATAACATCACATGGAATCATAAAAGAATAGTATCAATTCTACTAAGTAATTCTCAATGATTTCAAATCAAGAACCATGTATTTAATTAAATAACATATATTTAAGCGTAAAAGTAAACTTGCATGTAACATGCATACGTGAGACGGTTCTTAAAACTAGCGTTGAAGTTAGAATTATTTGTTCCTTTATTTTCTTGTTAATTTCACAAAATTCAGCAAGCATAAAATAATTTGCCACTTAAATTATTACTACATTATTTGAATAACTCATTTGTCACTCATAAATTTTATTATAAAAATTTAATTTACTAAATAATTCTTTAGCTTCAATTTGCATAAAATAATAATCTCATTTGTTATTTAAAAAGAATGTGACAAAATTTGTAGTTACTTATAGTTATTAAATAAATTCTTAGATCACCTTTAGAAATAATTTTAATTAATTATTTTGTAAATAAATAAATAAAAACTGCATAAGTATAAATGAGAAAATACATATTTAAGGTGTGAAAAAATCACATCTATCATATATAAAATCTAAGACTTAATTTATTTGAGCACATGCTTTATTTATTTTACTTAAAAATAGATTTTCTTTTAATAAACCAAAAATTCTAGCAAGCATTTTATTTAATTATGTGGATACCAAAAATCCACAATTAAAAAAAAATACATACATGATCCTGCATTGAGATGAGTAAGGGTTTGCTAACATGAAAGAATTGACCCAACGAGCAACACAAGCTAAGTTATAGAGATTGGGCAAGCCTAGAGCCTAAGGCCTAAATGCTCACATGAGGATAGGCCACGTTGCGCAAAATGACCTTTGTGGAAGCCAAAAGAAAACGCAATACAAACCCAAGGTAGTCCCAAGAGGCCACGGGTCAAATGATGGAACCTTTGATCCCTATAATATTGGCTACATCCTAGACATGCCCATCTCGTGCAAATGCACCACACCTCACGAAGCCGCCCACGGACCTAAGGGCCTCGCGCGGGTGCCATCTCACGCAGGCGCACCCACGGCCTCGCACCGCACACAGTCGCAGCCCCTGCCTCGCCCAAGTGTCGTCTCGCGCGCCTAGGGGCCTTGCCTGGGTGACGTCTCGCACAGGCGCTCCAATAGGCCTTGCGCCTCACGCAACCATGGCCCCTGCCTCGCCTGGGTGACGTCTCGCGCAGGCGCTCCTGCCTCGCCTGGGTGACGTCTCGCGCAGGCGCTCCAACAGGCCTCGTGCCTCACGCAGCCACAGCCCCTGCCTCGCCTAGGTGGTGTCTCGCGCAGGCGCCCTAACAGGCCTCGCGCCTCACGCAACCACGGCCCCTGCCTCGCCCAGGTGCCGTCTCGCGCACCAGCCACGACAAGGGCCTCGTGGCCTCGCCTCGCGCACCAGCCACGCTAAGGGCCTAATGGCCTCGCCTCGCGCACCAGCCACAATAAGGGCCTCGCCTCGCGCATCAGCCACATTAAGGGCCTCGTGGCCTCGCCTCGCGCACGAACCGCGCTAAGGGCCTTGTGGCCTCGCCTTGCGCACCAGCCACACCAAGGGCCTCGAGGCCTCGCCTCGCGCACCAGTCGCGTCCTTAAGGGCCTCGCGAGACATGGCCTCCCCAAAGCATCTCGCGTCCTTAGGGGCCTCGCAAGACATAGCCCCCCCAAAGCGTCTCGCGCCCTTTGGGGCCTCGCGACATGGGTGCTGCAAAGCAATGGTCTCGCAAGGTGAGATCCTAATCTCATTCGTAGGCATCATGTCTCATCGCACATGCAGCAGGCCTCGTTGAAGAGGCCTTACCTCTCTTCCTGAGGTAAGTGCCACCAACGGGGCACCACTCTCCCTATGAGTCACATGAGATGAAGAGTCAAGGGTCTCTTGAACATGCAGTCGAGGAAGGTCAGAAAGGGCCTCACAATGATTCAACATGAAGCCAGGAGAGATACAAAATGAGCCTACAGACCAAGAAGAGTTAGAGTACAGATACAGTGTCCACGCCAGAAAGGTAGTGGCAGTACAAGAATGATACATGGTCAAGACTCCCCAGCACGCTTATGAGGTCAGTACCCGACAAGTAGTGGAGGCATAATATGGTACCAAGACAGGAGTACTTTTGCAGACCCCTGACACGTACTAGAGCAGACCACCACTCTTCCCACACCACTACCACCTATGTTATTACCCTGACAGTGTACTCGTATATTATTTTATCCCGAGGGACCACCATGTATAAGGGTCCATTAGAGCCCAGCTATAAATAGAGCTTGACCCCTCAGAATAGGGGGTTGGAAAATTCATTGTATGCTGAAGCTATTAAGCAATATACAGTCTTTACTCCATTGTTGATCTGTGTTTATCCTTCCATAAGTCTATTCTAAGTTCTTATCTAAACATCACCCTACTTACCTTTGAGTTTTCCGATCTAATTTCGTTGACGAGATTTCACCGTCAACAGATTAAATTCACATAATTGAAGTAAAACCATATTTTCTTTCACAAAATATTAAAAAAAACTGCATGTGTTTAATTTGATAAAAACCTCATTAACATGTGAAATAAATGTATTTTGTTTATACAAGACCAAAATATCACTTTGAGGCATCATTTGTGCATTTTAAAAATCATTGATTATCATCACCATCAAATAATCCAAAAATAAACAACAAGCAAAATATACTCAATTTAACAATTTAACAACATGCTCATCACTCAAAAATTAAAAATAAAATCAAGAAGCCAAACACTACTCATTACCCTAAAATCAAGCACTAGGCTGAAACCCTATACACACTTCCATTTTCAATTTATTTTTTTCATTTTTAACCACCAAAACATCATGATCCAAAGACATCCTTTAAAAATTTTAAATGAAGCCTTAACATGCTTCTTATCAAAAAAAAAATAATCATGTTGATAGGGTATTGACAAAATAAAATAAAAATTCCCATATGCACAAATACAACATACACAATTGAAACATAACACACAACTCCATTTACATATATTTATCAAACTCATGTCTACCTTTTTTAAAAGTAATAATAAAAATAAGATTTAACATAACATCATTATCTAAACCTATAAACATGCTTTCCTTTTTATGATAACCCATTCGAACCCAAAAGAGTAACACCATCACAACAACTCAAATCCAAAAACACATTTATCAAGATTCAAAAAAAGCAAAAATAAGAATGAACCCTAAAATATACTCTATGTCGAAACTTAGCCTCACAATAAGTCCATCAAGACCACAATGCTCAAAACACCACACCTCATAAACATGTTTTCTTACAAACACCAACAACATCAAAAGATAACAATAGCACTAGAATCTCCATTTCACAATCATGTTTCTAACAAATAATACCCAAAAACATATACAAAGAAAATATAAGTCATCAAGACAACAATAGGGTTAGAGATTTTCATTAAATCCTTGGTAGAAATCACCACTCAAAAGAAACTATGGGCACCCTCTTGCTATACCTAGGGTTCGAACCCACTACAAGGAAAAATAATAAAGAAACAAAAATAATCTTAGCATCGAAAATGAGAATACGACCTAGAGGATTCAAACAATTAGTTCAAGAGCACAAACCTAGATTTAGGAATCCTCCTCTTCTCTTCCTCCTCCTTCTTTCTTTCTTTATTTCTTTCTTTCTCTCTTCCTTTTCATGCCCTCTCTCTCTCTCTCTCTCTCTCTCTCTCTCTCTCTCTCTCTCTCTCTCTCTCTCTCTATGGTGCAGTCGGCCAGCTCCAAATGAAGCTCTCTAAAAAAAATTGTTTTCTTTATAAGAAAACTAGAGACTATTCACCGTACAATGGGAAAGGAAAGGGAAACTCTAGGATTTGGTTTCCTAACATTTTGGCCTTGATAGTCAATATAGATAAGGATGACAACTCAAGGATCAAATGTCAAACCAAAAATGGAAACCCACCCCTTGATTCCCTCTCTCCTTGGCCAACCACCTCACTCCCTCTCACTCTCTCTCTTACTCGGCCATGAGAGGCCATTCACACTCATTCCCATTTTTTTCCAACTTCCCAAAATTAGTACAAGTCAATTAAATAAAACCTTAGTCCTTTATTTCCTCTTTTCTCTCTTGAATTTTCAAAAATATAAATAATTAAAAAAAGGGAAAATGCATGGTAGTCTATTGCATGCTCACTATGCATCTACTAAGCATGCACCTTCTTGCACACAATCAAAACTCAAGAATTCACAAATTAAAATAATTAAATAAAACAATTAACAATTTTAAATTCACATCATTTCTACCAAACAATTCAAACAAATAAAATAAATTCTTAACATTTAACATCTAATATTAAAATAAAGCACGCAAATTAATTAAAAATAAATAAATTGGTGTGCTACAAAGTCAAACTTTTTGAGTAGGTCCTTGATATACTTAGCTTGACTAATGAAAATTATATCTCCTTGTTGCTTAATTTGGAGTCCAAGAAAGAAGTTGAGTTCTCCCATGCTCATTTCAAACTCACTATGCATGCACTTAGCAAATTCTTGACAAAGTAAATCATTAGTAGCACCAAAAATAATATCATCAACATAAATTTGTACTATAATGATGTCTTTGAATTTTCTTTTAATAAAAAGTGTATTATTCTCTTTACCCATTGAAAAACCACTTGAAATTAGGAAAGTGCTTAGCCTATCATACCAAGCTTTGGGAGCTTGTTTTAAACCATACAAAGTCTTTTTCAATTTAAAAATGTGGTTAGGGTGTTTGTGGTTTTGAAAGCTGGGGGGTTGTGAGACATAAACTTCTTCTAAAATGTATCCACTTAAGAATGCACTTTTAACATCCATTTGATACAAGACAAAGTTCTTGTGGCATGCAAAAGCTAATAACATTCTAGTGGAATCTAATCTTACTACGAGGGCAAAGGTTTCCTCATAGTCTATTCCTTCTTCTTGATTGTAACCTTGGGCCACTAATCTAGCCTTGTTACGCACAATAACCCCATCCTCATCTAGCTTATTTCTAAAGACCCATTTGGTTCCAATAACTAATTGATGTGATGGTTTTGTAACGCCCTACTACCCTAGAGTCGTTACCATGTGATTTTTAAAATGTGTCACTAGCTCGCTAATTGAAGTTTTATACCAAAAAGTGTGATAAATTAAAGTAAAAACTCGTTTAATGAAGTTTAAGTATAAAATGTTGGACATTCATTTAAATCATAAAAGTGTTACATTGGGATCCCCAAATATTGTTTTAAAACATATTTAGAATTCAAAAGTTACTCTATAATTGACCTAGGTGACAAAATCCAACATTTATAACACGTTCTTCAAAACTACCTCAGTCGTGGCATCCAGGTAGGCCAAACATGTACGCGCCGCTACATGCCCTCCAACTTATGCTTGGTCGGCCTTTCCTTTGCCCTTACCTGCACCATAAAGCACCCATGAGCCGAGGCCAAGCAAGAAAACTTCACAGCACAATATAACAAATACATATTTAATCAAAGACAACAAACAATTTACAAGTTCCTATTGGAATCCACAACAACGGCCTATGCCGATCAGGGTGCGCTGCCAGGCACCAAGCTCATGGTCTTAACCAAGCAGGTGTGTACAACACTTAGAGGGTCTCACCCTGGAAACCTGCATTCAGCATGCTTAATGCCGATCTCGGCCTTTGCCGCTCTCGGCCTTTGCTACTCCCTGCCATTGTCATTCACGACCTCTGTCGATTTCAGCCTTTGCCGCTCCCGGTCTTTGTCGATTCGTCACAATCACATGTATGATGCAATAGTTACAAACAATGCACATTTCACTAAGCACAATTTATTTCTACAGGCACAGACTGTTTTCTTACCTTGAGTCCCAAGCTGACAACACAAGGCGATCCCGAGCATGATCTCAATCCCGAGCCTTAGCGGTAAAACCTAGTCACAACGCAATAATAATAATATTCCATCAAGCCCCAAACCAAATAAGAACTTCATAATAATATTCTAGCCTTCAGGACCTCGAATTCTACTAAACCAGGAAATAGAGCCCTTCCTGAGCCCTTAAAATTAAGTTCCCATCTTAAAATCCTATTTTGGTCATTTTCTTTAATTTGAGTCGTGGCGTGCTACAAGTCAGAGAGCCTTGGGGCTCTCTCTGGGGAACACGGGCCACAACGTGCCCTGCCTGCGCTGTGGAGCCTGGGCAAAATCAGAGGCTCCCCAAGCCTCTTCGCACACATGGGTCGCGGCACCTGAAGAACAGGGCCGCGACTCGAGCCCCAAAACCCAAAAATCCTGCATGTTTCCACTATGTTTTCCCCAGCCAAATTCACCAATTCACACCCAATTCAACCCCTACATCCAGAATTAGATCTAGAATTCGTATCAAGGTACCCTAATCAGTATAAACACCTCAAAAGTTAACCCTTAGCCTTACCAAAATCCAAAATCAGACTTATGGTTTGAACCTAAACAAAGCTTAAAATCACAACAGAAAAATTAATAATTCAGCACCAGAAATCCTTACCTCAATTTATAATTCGACCTAAGCTAATTCCAATCACCACAAGCTTCAAGTTCCTCCAATCTTCAGCTAATTTTCCCAAGAATTCACCAAGGTTTCCACATACACAAAAGGGGAGAGAAAAAGAGCAAGAGAACGTGGGAGAGAAAGAGGGATTAGCTGAGAGTGTTCTATCTCCTTCTAAGTGTCCTAAGGAGATAAGTCCAACCAAGTCTATCCCTTAGCCTCAAAATTACCAATTTACCCCAAGACCAATCCAAGCCTTCTAATACCACCAAGGGTAAATCCATCATTAGCCTCATTCCCGCTAATTCCTCGAGTATTCCTATAAATCCCCATTTAATCCTAACATACCCAAATAATTGCTAATTCACTACCTGTTACCCGTTAATCCCGAACACGTGTTACATTCCCAAAATACCCCGAGGCTCACCTCTGAGCCGGGTATTCGACCCCGTTGTGACTATTCCGCTATTCTACTCCCTAGAACCGTCTTGGGTCACACATCACAAATATATCTCCACAATCATGTGGTCTTAAGCACAACACACATATAATTTACATTTATGCCCTAACCAGGCCAAAATTACAAGTATGCCCTTATTAACAAGAGCAGACCCATGTGCATATTTAATTCTCCTAAACATGCATATCTAGCCATATAATCTTTATCCAGGTAATCACATGCTAATACACATATATCACAGGTATAACCCATTAATCGATCATATAATCCCAATTAGGTCCTCCAGGCACCGTAATCAAGGCACTCAGCCTAAATAACAAATTCGGGACGTTATAGGAACTAACTCCCAAATATCATTTCTTTCAAATTGATTAAGTTCTTCTTGCATAGCCATTATCCAAAACTCATCATGCTTGACTTCTTTAAAGTTCTTAGGTTCAATTTGAGAAATAAAAGTCATATTACTACATATATTCTGATGGGAGGCTTTAGTTGTGACACCTTGAGAGAGATCACCTAAAATTAAGTCTTTAGGATGAGCATTTTGGTGTTTCCACTCTAATGGAGGGTTAGAATTCATACATTTTCTTTCATTTACCTTTTCCATAGATGTTTCCTATTTTGAGGATTGAGAGGGTGCTTTGGAAGTTTCTCCAAAATTGAGCTTTTGAACCTCATCTTCCAAACCTATCATCTACACTTTCTTTCCTTGTAGGCAAGTTAGTCTCATCAAATGCAATATGTATTGATTCTTCTACCACATTAGTTCTTTTATTATAAACACGATATGCTTTTCTAGTGAGAGAATAACCAATAAAAATACCAATATCTGATCTTTCCTGAGTTATCTTTGGTATTCAAAATAAAGCATTTGCACCCAAAAACTCTAAAATAACTAATGTTTGGTTTTCCACCTCTCCAAAGTTCATAGGGAGTTTTATCCATTTGAGTTCTAATGAAAACTCTATCTAAAATATAGCAAGAGGTGTTGGCAAAGTATTTTCATTTAACATAGACCTAGCCATTTCTTGAATAGTCACATTCTTTCTTTCTACAACACCATTTTGTTGAGGAGTTTTGTGAGCCAAAAAATTATGATTAAAACCATTTTCATCACAAAACTCTTCAAGTGCATTATTTTCAAACTCACCACCATGATCACTTCTAATATATGTGATGGTGTGGCCCTTTTCATTTTACACATTTTTACAAAATTTAACAAAGGTTTGCAAAACATAATTTTTGAAAGTTAGAAACAAAACCCATGTATATCTTGAAAAATCATCAACAATAACAAATGCATAATGCTTACCACCTAGACTTGCAATTCTAGTAGGACCAAAAAGATCTATATGAAGTGACTCCAAAGGTTTAGAGGTGGAAATTTCTTTCTTGGAATGAAATGAAGTTTTGATTTGCTTTCCTCATTTGACATGCATCACACAATCTGTCTTTAACAAAAGAAATAGAAGGCAAGCCTACAACAAGGTCTTTTCTACCTAATTTGGAGATAGAGTTCATGCTAGCATGACCTATTCTTCTATGACATAACCAAGAATTATCACTAATAGCATAAAGACATTTATTTGAATAATAAAAAGAATCAACATTGATAATATAGACATTATCCTTCCTTTCTCCAAGAAAAATAACTTCATTAGTTGAAATGCTTTCTATGGTGCATTTTGAGGATTCAAACACAACACAAAAACATTTATCACACAATTTACTAATACTAAGTAAGTTGTGCTTAAGATTATCAACAAGTAGAATATTTTTAATCTTAGGAGAGAGTTCATTACCAATGTCACCTATGCCCAAGGTTCTTCCTTTTGAGTTGTCTCCAAAAGTGACAAAACCACTTTCTTTATTCTTGAAGCTTGAGAATCTTGAGAGATCACTGGTCATATGCTTTGAACAACCACTAGCCAAGAACCATTGATTTGGGTTCTTCCTTGTTGATACCTACAAAAGCAAATTAGTTCTTGACTTTTGGTACCCCACGTGACTTTGAGTTCTTTAATGTTAGCTTTTGAGCCCTTTGGAACCCATGCAACTTTACCAAAATATGTAGCTTTCTTCATATGGAAAAATGATTTCGTGTGACCATCTTGATTACAATAAGTGGATGTCATGTTTGGTGAACTAGATGCTTTAATAAAGTATTTCTAAGGTATTTTTGTTTCAAACTAGGATTATGTCCTAAACCACTTTTGGCAAACACACAACTTTGACTACCAAACATTAATTCAAAAGTTTCCTTGCCTTTAGTAAATGTATATACTACTTTAGTTAATTCCTCCACTTTAGTTTTTAAATCAACAATTTCTTTTTTCACATAGAGAACAATTCATGCATTGAGTTTCAATTAAAGTCTATTTTTCCTTAGTTCCCAGCATCTCAATTTCTTCTAATATCAAGTTGATTTTCTCTTTTTGAACTAAGTTTCTAGCAAGTAATTTTCAAAATCACCAATGAATTCATCAAAAGAGCTTGATAGCTCATCATAAGGTAATCTATCATTTTCATTATCACTATCATTATCAACATCAATGTCAAGAGTACCTACCTCGTTGTCAATAGCCATCATACACATGTTGGCTACTTCCTGTTGCTCTTCTTTGTCATAATCCTCCTCATCACTATTAATACATTCCACCAACATAGCTTTTCTCCATTTTTTCTTCCTCAAAGGACAATCCATCTTCATATGCTCAAGCTTCTTGCATTCAAAGCATATAGGTGTTTCATCTTTGTTTTTTCTTTCCCTTGAGTCTCCTCCTTTGAAAGGCTTTTTACCATAACTTTTCTTGAACTTCATGAATTTCCTGTACTTCTTTGAGAAGAGAGTCATATCCTCCATATCCCTAAAACCCTCATCATCTTCATTTTCATTGTCACATGAGGTAGATTTGAAGGCCATTGTTTTCTTCTTTTTCTCAACTTCCTCTACTTCTTGACTAGCGTTCAAGAAGATTTCATGGTTCATGAGTGAGCCAATGAGTTCTTCTTATGGTAAGTTGTTGAGGTATTTAGCTTCTTGAATGGCTACGACCTTCAATTGGTAGATTTTGGTTAGGCTTCTTAGAATCTTGCTAACCATCTCCTTTTGAGTAAGTACCTTTCCAAGAGAGTTTAAGCCTTAGTGCCAAATTTGCTAATAAGGCTTAGTGCCTTGATTATTGGGCCACGATGGCATAATTGGATGTATATGTGTTAATATTGTCTAATTGTGATTATATAAGTTATATCATGATATGACTGTTTACGCATGTTTAAGTGAATTAAATGTGCTTACAGGCTTATTTCTATTAAAAATGACATTTTCATAATTTTGACCCGCTGATGGTATATCTATAATTATATGTGCCATGTGAGTGGGACCACATTATTATGTGGATATATTTGAGATGTGTAACACAAGGCGATCCTAGTGAGCAATTTGGCGGAAAAGTCACATTGGGGATTAATACCCAGCTTAGGTTGAGTCTAGGGGGTATTTTAGTAATTTGGTGAATTACTGGGGGTATTGGAGTATGAGTTATAATTGGGGTAAATTATTGTGTTTGGAATATTAGTGGGATTAATTGGGAATTTTAAGTAGAACTTGAGGTTCAGCAGGAAAGTGGTGTCAAATGACCATTTTGCCCTTGAGGGAATTAGAGATTAAGGTAAAGGCTAGGGGTATTTTGGTCTTTTCCCTAGCCTTGGATTACCTTAGTCACCTAGAAGCTTTAACAAATTAGAAGAAACAGAAACAAAATACTTCACTCATCAGCTCAACATCTCTCTCTCTCTACCTCTATCTCTTTTTCTCTCTCCCTTATTGGAGGTATTCTTCTATTTTGGAAGAAAACGTCTTGAATTCTAAGCATTGGAGGAAAATCTTGGAGGGATTGAAGGTTTTTTAGTGTGGGGATTCAGTTGGAAATCTCGTTGATCACAGGGGTAAGCCTTTCTCTAGTAATTTCTGCAAGTTTTAAGTTGTTTTTCTCAGTTTATGGAGAGTTTTGAATTTTGGGTGTTGGTTGAGTTTTGGAGGTTTTTGAAGGATATTTGTAGTGTATTTGCTCTGGGGTTGTTCTGCTGATCAATTCTAGCTGAAACTGTTTTTTTTTTTTTTTGGGTTGATTTGGAGGAGTTGCGATTCCTATAATCGCTAGAAATTCTAGAGTTGCAAGGTCGCACCGCGGCGCTGTTCTTGGAGCGATGCAGCCCGCATGAACTCAGTTGAGACAGGGGTGCCTCGAACTTCCTTAGCACCTCGGCACTTGGCAGGTTGCACCACGGTGCAAGAACAAGGGATTTTTGGGTCGGGGCTCTCTGTCAGGTCAGGCGCCGCAGCTCTTTTGTAGGGGCGTTGCGGCTCAAAATGGGGAACAAGTCAAAAATCAGGTTTTGGGTTATGGGAACCCAAACCTAAGGGCTCGGGAATGATTCCCCTACCATGTTTAGTGGAATTTGGGGTCTCGAGGGTTAGGACTCAATCTTAAAACTCTTAATTGGTTTAGTTCTTGATGGATTTTCTTTAATACGTTGTGACTAGGGGTACCACCAGGTTCGAGAGCAAATGTAGAGTCCAAGAACCTTACTTAGGTAGTTAGTTAGTAGTAGTTGTAGCATGTTTATTACTGTGGATTTTGGTTCAAGTCGGGACTTAGTTGGACACTCGTAGCAACACTTGTAGATTTTATAAGTTTAACCTATAGTTTAAGAATATTAATTATAACCTAAGGTTTGATTAATATGACTGATTATGGAGATGATATTTATTATACTATAAGGTTTAGATAGACCCAATAAGATAATAACACTTGTCATATGTATGTTCAATGAGAAATTAAGCATTTTTGAGGAATAGTTTATTAAGAATAATATTTGAAAATCGTAGAGTCTGTCAGCAGCTTTGGAATCGTTAAAGGACTCCGTCAAAGCTGTTTACTCAATTCAAATTAGGCTGAAAAAGTGTAATTAAGTGTATAATATTTCAGCGTATGCCAATATATCGCAGCTCTAGGGGTGATATATCGCCACACGGGGATACGAAAAACACTTAACTTCGCACAACCACCTCGACGTGCCTCGGGAAAATGAGCCCAGGAAATATATCACCTATGGTAGGCGATATATCGGCTCTAGGGCTGCATTTTCAAATGATTTTGAAACCGAGATCATTTTAATCCTTGACCTCTTGATAAGTCCAGAATCTTTTTGACCGAGTCTTCAGCATCTGCTGAACGATTATTCAAATGTTTTTCAATTAAAAAGCCCTTATTTTATTCAAGTTAAATGAAGATCTTTTCATTCTTGAACTCTATAAATAGGACCTAGTACCTAGCCATTTCTTCATTCTTTAAGCTGAGTTCAGAGCCTACAAGCTGCTATGATTACTTTAGAGTGTTAAACACTTGGGTTGGGGTTATAAGCTTTATCATTATAAGCTTATCAAACACTTGGGAAGTAAGATTTATAGTGTATTTTGGTTTCGAGGTATAGTTCGGTTATAAAGCAATCAAAGGTATTCCTATTCCTAGTTCATCTCTATATACATTTCCTTAGTTTTTTTTATAGTTATTTTCTACTCAAATCCTAACTCAATATTCTTTATTCTTGGTTAGGCATCTAAGTTCTTAGAACTTGAGGTTCTTGTTGGTAAGTATCTTCTCGATGGTTTAGTTCATTCTTTTCATCTCTTTTCTTTTAGAAAACTCACCTCTCTATTAATGGTTTTTAGGAGTGTTCCAAAAATCCTGACCTTGTTCTCATCATCCCGGTATTTTGGTAAGGAAAATAGGATAGTTCTTATGTGATATGTGCTATATTTATATAAAATTGTTATAGTATGATTTTATGTGTTATGATATATGCATGTTTTGGGGCTTATAGTTGTTATATAACAAACCCTACACTTTTATGTTTTGGGCTTATAGTTGTTATATAGCAAACCCAACATTTTTATGTTTTTGGGGCTTATAGTTGCTTAACTAGAAAACCTCATTGTAGTTTGAGGCTTATAGTTGCTTAGTTAGCAAACCCCAATAGTTACCATGTACATGGGTTAGAATTATGATATATGTGATATAGTATATGATATATGTTCATAGTTTATGTGTATGATTATGTTTCATGCTTGTAGTAGATTTTCCTTGCTGGGCATTAGGCTCATTCCTTTATGTTTTATATGTGCAGGAAAATAGTTATGGCGGCGGGAAGGTTCTTGGCAGCTTGGGAATGTGTATTGAGGGAGAATGGAATCGATGGACTGCGTAAACGATTCGAGGATGAAGTTGTTTCTAGTCATTTAAAATTATGCTTTACATGTATTTTCCGCACTTTGTTTTGTAACGGATTTTAAGATTTAAAGTTATGATTATTTTAATATTTTCAAAACAATGGGATCCCATATCCTAAATGAATTTTCATGTATTTAACCTTTGCTTTACAATTTATAATAAAGTCATAGTTATTTCATATGTATGTTTTTCTTAAGATTAGTGTCGGTGTATAGTAGTTATTAATGGTCCAAAGTCTAGAATAAGTTGGGTTGTTACAGCAAAGGATCGTGCTCGTTGTCGCTTCACCTTATCACTTTGGACATGAGATAAGAAAACTGGCACATGCATCAAGTGTAAGGCTTAAGCCCTTGATTATAGGGCACGGGAATGACTGTGTCATGAATTCGTTTATAGTTGACTGTGTGCTGTGTTTGAATCTACGTTGATATACTTGTTTGTACTGATTGTTCGGTCAGGAGACCGCTATCAGCCTGGAGGTCGTTATCGACACTACATGCTTAATGTAGGTCGTAGTGGTGGGACATTATCTGCCTTGAGGTCGTTATCGGCACTACATGCGTAATGTAGGTCATAGTGGCGGGGCCAGGCCATAGTGGTGGGATCATTATAGGGAAGCAGTGTGCATCAATTTGGCATGAGTCGTTATACTTGCTGAATTATCTGTGCATATATGGTTATGATTTATAAAGCATGTATTTGATAGGAATTCTTATTTGAATATCTATCTTACTTGAATAAGTTTTCTTATTAGGCCTTGGCTCACGGGTGCTTTGTGGTGCAGCTAAGAGCAAAGGATAACTGACCAGCCATGAGTTTGAGAGCTCTAAGGGCGACGCTTACATACTCGGCCTACTTGACCACCACGGTTGAGATACTTTGAGGAACATGGGATATTAACCTAATTTTGCTGCTTAGGTGGTCTAATTCTGTAATTACGATAAATTTGTATTATTATTTTAAAAACTTTGGGATCTCATATGTTTAGTCAAACCCTTTTTAAATGAGAAGTACGAGTTTGTTGACCAAATTTTTTAGTGCCTAAACCATCGTTTAGTTTTAATTATACTTTTGAGTTCAAATGAATCGCTTACCGAGTTAAGCACAATGTTAAACACACAATGTAACAGTCCTGGTTTGTAGGGCGTTACATAAACCGCTTTGAGTTTTACTATCAGATCAAGTTATGGACTTGATCAATCCGTTGTACAAGTGGGGAATTTCACCAACGTCTTTCCCAAACCTCTCACAAGGACTATCAACCTCACTCAGATTGTTGAAGTGCCAATCTCACCTATAGCGAGTAGTTTACAATATCGATGCCAACCTCACCTCGATACAAATAATAGATATGAAAGTGTAAGTTCACAACAAACTCTCACTTAGACTATTGAAATACAATGAAAGAACCTAAGGAGAGATGTAAACACACTTATGATAATAAATACAAATTTTTCTCATGTCCATGTGATTTAGTGTTTTGAAAAGAAAAAAAAGTATGAAAGGTTTTGAACACTTTAGATAGTTGAATACTATTATTTTAGACTTGTATTTCTTTTTCTTTTTTTTGCGAAAGAGTGTATTTATGTAGGGGAAAGAAAAAGAGTCAGTTGGAGGCATTTTGGGGCTCTTTGACTTCATTCGATCGAGCCAATGGTCGACCGACCTATGTAGTCATTTTGTTACCGTTGAGATCTGACAAAAATATAATTTTAAAAAAAATTGCCCATACTCTAACACGTCAGTCGACCGACGTGTATAGGTCAGTCGATTGACCTAGCATATTACAAGGGGGATCGTCATTTGGCTTCAAAAAATGTGTCAACTCTTTTGAAACTTTGTTTTATATTTTAAGGTAAATATTTATATATGAAGATATTTATAAAACAAGTTTTTCATTCCCAAGAATATAAAACATATTTTAGACTCTAATAAAAGGAATTTTTTGCAAAAAAAAAATTCTTTGAAAATGTGAATTTTAGTAAAACTTTTGATGAAAAAATAATTGAGCCAATAAGTGGTTGCATTAAATATGAAAATATAAATGAGCAGCGGAATGAATCTTTTTAAAAAATATTAATACCAGCCAAGATCATACATATATGGATATATTAAATTAAACTCAAATAGATTAGAGATTACCTCTTGTAGTTTATCAAAAGTCCTCGAATC